>NC_082708.1:13473366-13804792 GCF_030144855.1 Hypanus sabinus
CTGGAAATGCAGGTCCATAATTTCTTGAAATTGGTGTCACAAGTAGATAAGGTCGTAAAGAAAGCTTTAGCACTTTGGCCTTAATAAATTAAAGTATTGAGTGCAGAATTTGGAATGTAATATTGAAGTTGTAGAAGAGTTGGTGAGGCTTAATTTGGAGTATTGTGTGCAGTTTTGGTCACCTACCTACAGGAAAGTATGCAGAGAAAATTTACAAGGAATTTGCCAGGACAGGAGTTGTTGGAGAGGTTGAACAGGTTAGGAATTTATTCTCTAGAGTTTAGGAGGTTGACAGGAGATTTGATAGAGGTATACAAAATTATAAAGGGTATAGATATGGTAAACACAGGCTTTTTCCACTGAGGTTAAGTGAGTCTAGAACGAGAGATCATGGATTAAGGGTGAAAGCTGAAATGTTTAAGGGGAACATGAGGAAAAACTTCACTGAGAGGTTGGAGAGAATGTGATATGATCTGCCAACGTAAGTGTTAGATGTGAGTTTGATTTCAACACTGAAGATGAATTTAGATAGGTACATGGATGGGAGGGATATAGAGAGCTATAATCCAGATGCAGATCAATGGCACAGACAGATTAATAGTTCAGCATGGACTCGATCGGCCAAAGAGGTTGTTTCAGAGCTGCAGTGTTCCATGATTCCAAGACTCTATAATTCCATCTGCACCTCACCACCTCAGTTAGAGCAGCCAACATAAACAAGACCCCCCCCCCCCCCCATTGACTCTGGACGTGTCTCTGCAGACTTTTACCAATTTTTATTGATGCATCATAGAAAATATTCTGTATGGCAACTGCTCTGCCTGTGAGCACAGAAACTGTGGAGTTGTGGACACAGCTCAGTTCATCCCAGGAGCCAGCCTCCCCTTTGTGTACTCGGTCTACCCTTCCTGCTGACTCAGTAAAGCATCCAGTGTAAAAATAAAGTTGTCCTGTACATCTCTTTTGAACTTTTCCCCTCTTATTTTAAATGCATGCTCTCCAGTATTAGAACTAGAAAATTGGAAAAAAGATTCTAGGTGATTGGAGGATTGAATTAAAGAGTCGTGAGGTAATGTTGCAGCTCTGTAAAACTCTGGTTAGACCCCACTTTGTCCAACATTCACAGTAAATTTATTATCAAAGTACGTATACTGTATGCCACCATATACTAACCTGAGATTCATTTTCTTGCAGGCATTCACAGTAGAACAAAGAAATAAAATAGAACCTATGAAAAACTACACTACAAAAACTACAAAGACTGACAAAACAAACAAAGTTACCACCAAATACATCTTTAGGCTGAACCCCCTCCCAGCTTGCTGCTTTCCACAGGGGTCGCTCTGTCTGTGATTCCCTTGTCCATTCATTCCTCCCCACTGATCTCCCTCCTGGCACATATCCCTGAAAGCTGAACAAGGGCTACAACTGCCACCCCCCTCCTCCCCTACCACCATTCAGGGCCCCAAACAGTCTTTCCAAGACAGGTAACACTTTACTTGCAGGTTGAGGTCATCCACTGTATCCGGTGCTTCCGGTACAACCTCCTCTACGTTGTTGAGTCCCAGCGTAGGTTTGGTGATTGCTTTGTTTAGCACCTTCAACCTGTCAACAACAAGCGGGGATTCCCAGTATGCCCATTCCCATTCCAACATGTCAGCCCATGGCCTCCTCTACTGCCACAATGAGGCCACTACTATGTTGGAGGAGCAACACCTCATATTCCCTCTGGATAGCCTGAGTGCATGAACATCAATTTCTCCAATGTCCGGTAACTTCTCCCCCTCCGCCTTCTCACCTTTTCCATTCCTCATTCTGGCTCTCCTCTTACCCCTTGTCTTCTTCTCCTCTGCCTATCAGCACCACCAACCCCCCCTCCCCACAGTTCCACTCCTCCTCTCCTTTCTCACATGCTCCATTCTCCTCTCCTATCAAATTCCTTGTTCTTCAGCCCTTTACCTTTTCCACCTATCACCTCTCAGCTTCCTACTTCATTCCCCCTTCTCCCACCACCCACTTTCCTCCTTATATAGTCTCATCTCTCACCTGCCACACTTGTACTCCTCCACTCTCTGCACCTCCTTATTCTGGCTTCTTCCCACTTCCATTCCTATCCTGATGAAGGGTCTCATTCTGAAACGGTGACTCTACTCCTTCCATAAATGCTGCCTGACCTACTGAGTTCTTCTAGCATTTTGTGTGTCTCACTCTGGATTTCCAGCATCTGCAGAATCACTTGTGTTAATGGTCTTATTAATGCTCTTAAAGGTTAGATAAGATCTTGAGTTGTTAAGGTTACCATTCATTATCTTTTGCTGAATAAGAAATCCCTGAAGGCTAAAACCTACTACATTAGCTAATCTGTTTTATGTGAAAAATTCAAAGGTTCTAAGTATCACAGATTCGTTTTATTATCAAAGTGTACAACTCTGAAATTCTTCCATTCCTAATCCCTCCTCCCACACAAACACTGAGTAAAATGGATCAGGCACATCGACCCCCAAATCACCAACACTGGTTTCCATACAACAAGGAACTCTGACATCAATTTATTTCTGACCTGTTCCAACTCCCGCACGGCAGCTTCATGCTTCTTCTTCAGGAAGACACCCAGTACTCAGTGGTTGGCGTAATGCTTTATAGAACCTGCAACCGGGGTACAATTCCAACCACTGTCTGTAAGGAGTTTGCATATTCCTTCCATGACTGTGCGGGTTTCCTCCAGTGCTCCAGTTTCCACTCACATTCCAAAGACATGCCTTATGGGTTAGAGTTAATGAGTTGTGGGCATTCTGTGTTGAGGTTGGAAGCATAGTGAAACTTGTTGGCTGCCTTCAACCTGTTCTTGTCCTCTGTTTGTTGGTCCTTGACACAAAATAACACATTTCACTGTGTTTTGATGCAGGTGTGTAGCAATTAATGGGTCTTTTTCAGACTGACAGGCAGTGGGGCACTGCAAGGCTCGGTGCTGGGACCGCAGCTATTTACTATATATATATATATGTTAATGATTTAGATGAAGGGATTGAAAGTAACATTAGCAAATTTGCAGATGATGCAAAGCTGGGCGGCAGTGTGAAATATGAGGAGGATGTTAAGAGAATGCAGGGTGACTTGGACAGTTTGGGTGAGTGGGCAGATGCAGTTTAATGTGAATAAATGTGAGGTTATCCACTTTGGTGGCAAGAACAGGAAGGCAGATTACTATCTGAATGGTGTCAAGTTAGGAAATGGGAAAGTACAACGAGATCTAGGTGTCCTTGTTCATCAGTCACTGAAAGTAAGCATGCACGTACAGCAGGCAGTGAAGAAAGCTAACGGCATGTTGGCCTTCATAATAAGGGGAGTTGCGTATAGGAGCAAAGAGGTCCTTCTGCAGTTGTACAGGGCCCTGGTGAGACCACACCTGGAGTATTGTGTTCAGTTTTGGTCTCCAAATTTGAGGAAGGACATTCTTGCTATTGAGAGAGTGCAGCATAGGTTCACGAGGTTGATTCCTGGGATGGCGGGATTGCCATATGTTGAAAGGTTGGAAAGACTGGGATTTAGAAAGATGAGAGGGGATCTGATTGAAACATATAAGATTATTAAGGGATTAGACACACTTGAGACAGGAAACATGTTCCCGATATTGGCGAGCCAGGAACCAGAGGCCACAGTTTAAGAATAAGGCGTAGGCTATTTAGAATGGAGTTCAGGAAAAACTTTTTCACATAGGGAGTTATGGATCTATGGAATGCTTTGCCTCAGAAGGCAGTGGAGGCAAGTTCTCTGGATGCTTTCAGGAGTTAGATACTCTTAATGATAGCGGAGTCAAGGGATATGTGGAGAAGGCAGGGATGGGGTACTGATTGTGTATGATCAGCCATGATCACATTGAATGGCGGTGCTGGCTCGAAGGGCCAAATGGCCTACTGCTGCACCTGTTGTCTATTGTCACATGTCACAAATAAAGTTTACCTCCTTCTTGTTCAATGAGAGCAATCATTCTCTTAATAATCTCGGCATAACTACAAGCTGAATGACAGTCCATCCACTACAAGCAAGCAAGTAAGTAAGTAAGTAAATAAATAAATAGATAGATAGATAGATAGATAGATAGATAGATAGATAGATAGATAGATAGATAGATAGATAAATAAATAGATAAATAAATAGATAGATAAATAAATAAATAGATAAATAGATAAATAAATAAATAAATAAATAGATGGATAGATAGATAGATAGATAGATAGATAGATAGATAGATAGATAGATAGATAGATAAATAAATAGATAAATAAATAGATAGATAAATAAATAAATAAATAGATAAATAGATAAATAAATAATAAATAGATAGATAGATAGATAGATAGATA
Organism: Hypanus sabinus; assembly: GCF_030144855.1. Lineage (NCBI taxonomy): Eukaryota > Metazoa > Chordata > Chondrichthyes > Myliobatiformes > Dasyatidae > Hypanus > Hypanus sabinus. The sequence goes on from NC_082708.1 coordinate 13,477,731, forward strand.
GATAGATAGATAGATAGATAGATAGATAAATAGATAAATAGATAAATAGATAAATAAATAAATAAATAAATAAATGGATGGGTGAATAAATAAATAAATAAATAAATAGATGGATAAATAAATAAATAAATAAATAAATAGATGTTGGGATTTACATCTTGCCATTTTGATCAAATAATTGCTATCATGCTTAAAGTAGATTCTTGTTATCTGGTCCTAAAGTAGATCTTAGGTGGCTTCATAAATCTCTTTGGGCTTTGTGTGGTTTCGATCCAGTAACATACTGTACATCTGGAGGAGACTGCATAGGCCTAATTCAGCTTTGACATACTCAGTAGCCACGTTATTGGGGACACCTGTATGCCTGCTCACTAATGCAAATATCTAATCAGCCAAACATGCAGCGGCAACTCAGTACTTAAAAGCATGCAGACATGGTCAAGAGGTTCAGTTGTTGCTCAGGCTAAACATCAGAATGGGGAAGAAATGTGATCTAAGTGACTCTGACTGTGCAATGATTGTTGGTGCCATACAGGTGGTTTGAATATTTCAGAAATGTCAGATCACCTGGGGTTTTCACACACAACAAACGGTAGAGTTTACAGAGAATGGGGCAAAAATGTTTTAAAAATCATCCAGTGAGCAGGAGTTCTTTGGCAAAAACACCTTGTTAAATGACAGAAGGCAGAGTAGAATGGCTAGGCTGGTTCAAGCTGACAGGAATGCGACAGTAACTCTAACGATGTGTTACAAGAGTGGTGTGTAGGAAAGCATCTCTGAATGTACAACAGGTTGAACCTTGAAGTGGATGGGCTACAGCAGCAGAAGACCACACTATTCCATTCTCGTACCTAATAAAGTAGCATGGAGTGTATAATTTTCCCTAATCTTTCGCATTTGATAGATTAATTGCTATAATGTTTAACAGTAGATTCTTGTTATTTGGCCCTAAAGCAAGTCTTATGTGGCTTCATAAAACTGCTTAGACTTTGTCTAGTTTTAATCCCTAACATATTAATGTCCAACAACTCTAGGTTCTTTACTGAACTGACAGGCTCATTAGTCTCTGCCCAATATTGCACACAACTCGGCTGCAAGGTTTTCACGCATCGAGGACGTCTTCAAAAGGTTTTTATTTGTTTATTGAGATACAGCACGGAATAGGACCTCCCGTGCGTTTGCACCCAATTTAATCATGGGATAATTTACAATGGTCAACAAACCTACCAATCAGCATGTCTTTGGACTGTGGGAAGAAACCAGAGCACCCAGAGGAAAAACAAGCAGTCACAAGGAGAATGTACAAAGTCCTTACAGGCAGTGATGGGGATTGAACCTGGGTCACTGGGACTGTAAAGGATTGTGATAACCTCTACACTGCCATGCCACCTTAAAAAGGCTGCAACCATCATATATATATATGTATATGTTTTATATATATATATATATATATATATAAAATATATGTATATTTTTTTCTTTTTGTAATTCATACTTTTTTTATTATATATTGAACTATACTGCAGTTGCAAAACAACAAATTTCATGAAACATGCTAGTGATATTAAACCTGATTCTGATTCTGATTCTGACAATGCCCTGTCCACCCCCGTCAAGTGGCCTCCCAGATGGCTTTCAACTTCGTTGTGCCTCAGACCTGCCTTCAAGTCACGGTGATGGATTTGCTCATTCAACAAAGGCAGGAGAAAGTCACACGTATTGACTGCAATGTCATTACACTCCTGCAAGCAACCTGCAGCAACAGTTCATGTCAAGCTCCCACAAATTGTGGCTGGAAGGTGTTTACATGTCAGAGGCTATTAGATTGTCATAGCAACAACACTTCAAAAGTTTTCCAAATGCTGTGAGGTGCTTCGAGATGTTGTAAATTTCTTTTCTTATCTCTTAGCTCTTACCTTCTTTCTCTCAAATTCTCCCCCTCCCTCCTTCTCGCATTCTTTGCCCTCTCTATTACTTTTCTCTTTAGCATTTTTAAGGAGCAATTCTTGAGCAGGATTTATTTAGTGTAAGGGGTTCCCAACTTTTATTATGCCTTGGACCAATGCTGTTAAGCAAGGTGTCCATGGGCCCCGGGTAGGGATCCCCTGATTTAGAGAAAAATTAGACACTTTCAAGGATGGTGTTTTGAAAAGGCAACGAAGAAAAACTTGATCCTGTTTCCTGTTCAGTTCAGAACATGACTGTTGGGTGGCAGAGTGGAGATACGTCTCTACCTAAGGAAGTGTAAGGTGCTCCTTCCCTCCACTCACCTGCAAGCCACCCTTGGGCTAGGTGTAGCACCTGCCTAGTACCACTCCCCCCTCCCACCCCACCCCCGTCAGGGTCACTTGAACCCATGGGAGCAGCAGGTCGTATGAGCAGCTGGTGCATATCAGAACACCGACACCAGGCAGACAATCTCTGAAGAGTATTGATAATGGCTGTGGTCTCCCATCTTGTAAAGGCACTGGCAAACCACTTCTTTTGAAATATTTGCCAAGAATAATCATGGTCATGAGACCATGATCACCTAACATTATATGGCACAGCACATAATGAACAAGCAAATCTTTTAAATAAAGCAGGCATGGAAATTTTGTTTGCATTGCACTGAAACAGACCCTATGGCCTCAATGCTTCTTATTATATTACATACCTCCGTCAAGTCACTTCTCACCCTCCTTTGTTCCAAAGGGAAAAGTGCTTGTTTACTTAACCTTTCCTCAAAAGTCATGTTCTCCTCTCCAGGTAATACTTAGCAGCATCCTCTCGAAAGCTCCCACATCCTTGCAGTGATGAGGAAACCAAAACTGAACATAATATTCCAAGTGTAGTCTAACTAGGGTTTTATAGAGCTGCAACATTACCTCATGGTTCCTGAACTCAATCACCTGGCTAATAAAGACCAAAACACCATATGACTTCTTAACATGGCAGTATTTTTCTTTTCCCTCTTTCTAAAATGGACTTTGATGTTTGAAATCATTGCTGCTAATTGGATTCAGCTATGCAAATGTACCTGTATCTGAAGGGCAATTTTCAAGCAGCTAATAATTGATCATTACCTGATTATAATTTTATGATTCAGGCATTTGCGAACAATTTATTCCAAGTTTGATTGACTTTCTTCTCCACTATAGTTGTCATGTTCTTATCGACTTCTTGTAGTCTAGTTGGTCATCTTATTATACACCTGGTACAGTTATTGATCATGTAATTAAGTGAAAAACACATCATTTTGCCAGTTATTATGCAAGTACAATATATTGGCAAGATTGTCTCTGTGCTAATGATTTGCAAATGCTGAGATTCAAGCTATTCAAGTTATGACAATTGAATAATTTAGTTTTGTTCAGAAAATGTCCTTCTGAACAGAGAACATAAAGAATAGGAGCAGGAAGTAGTCCATTCAGCCCTTGAGATTTTCTCCAACAATTGATAGGATTGTATTTGATCAAAGAGAGGACAAGATGATAATTTACACTCAATGGTTACTTTATTAAGTACAGAAGTGGAGCTCAGTGTGGTCTTCTGTTACTGTAGCCCATCTCCTTCAAGGTTCAACACGTTGTGCATTTAGAGATGCTCTTCTGTACACCACTGTTGTAACACGTGGTTATTTGAGTTACTGTCGTCTTCCTGTAAGCGTGAATCAGTCTGGCCTCTCTCTTTATCCAAATGGTTTTGCTCACAGAATTGCTGCTCACTGGCAATTTTTTTTTGTTTTAATGCAATATTCTGTGTAAACTCTAGGGACTGTTATGTCTGAAAATCCCAGAACATCAGCAGTTTCTGAGATACTCAAAACACTCCATCTGCTACCAACACTCATTCTACAGTCAAATTCACTTAGATCACATTTCTTTCCCAATCTGATGTTTGGCCAGAACAACGACTGAACCTTTTGACCATGTCTGCATGTGCTTAAGCATTGAGTTGCTGCCACACAATCAGCTAATTAAATATTTACATTGACAAGCAACTGTGCCGGTGCATCTAATAAAGTGGCCACTGAAGCTGCTCACTCAATTTTTTTTTGTTTTTCACCCCATTCTCTTAAACTCTAGAAACTGCTGTGTGTAGAGGTATCAAGAGTTCAGCCCTTTCTGAGATACTCAAACCACCCCATCTGGCACCAACAATCATTCCACGATCAAAGTCACTTAGATCATATTTCTTCCCCATTCTGATGCTTAGCCTGATCAACAACTGAACCTTTTGACCGTGTCTGCATGCTTTTATGCACTGAGTTGCTGCCACGTGATTGGCTGATTAGATATTTGCATTAGCAGGCATATGTACAGCTATACCTAACACTGTAAATGGCAGAATTAGGTCAATGGTGTCTCAATGGTGCCTCACCTAGAAGGAGTCTTTGGCACCCAAAATGGAGGTGAGGAAGGAGGTGACTGGACAGGTGTAGCACTTTTGCTACTTGCAGGGATAAGTACCAGGAGGGAGATTAGTGGGGAGGGACAGATGAAGGAGGGAACCACGGAGTGAGTGATCCCTGCAGAAAGCAGAGACATCTTTACTTCACCCCCAAGAAGTAAAAATGTGTTTAGTGGTAAGGTGCCTTTGAAGATGTCGGAAGTTATGGAGAATGAGGTGTTGGATGCAGAAGATCATGGGATAGAAGGTGAGGACAAGGGGATTGCTATGTAAATATTGACCTGAATGATCTGTATGAAATGTAGAAACATAGAAAACCTACAGCACAATACAGGCCCTTTGGCCCACAAAATTGTGCCAAACATGTCCCTACCTTAGAAAGTACTAGGCTTACCTATAGCCCCCTATAGGTATTTTTCTCTTGGCTCCTAAATTCAATTCCACGATTGATGGAGGCCAATAAACCGTACGCCTTCTTAACCACAGAGTCAACTTGCACAGCTGCTTTGAGCGTCCTATGGACTTGGACCCCAAGATCCCTCTGATCCTCCACACTGCCAAGCGTCTTACCATTAACACTATATTCTGCGGTTGATATTTTTATGAATATATTTGAAAATAAAAACATCCATTTATTTTACTAAGATCCAATTCTGAAAAAGAGTTTAACACAGTTCATCATCAACATCGTGTGCCATTCGTATGATGTACATGAACATTCGGCTCCATGCTCACTCTATCCCGGCCTCTCATCATCTGGTAGGTTTCAAAACCTCCCTCGTCCTTCTGAACTTCATCGAGTACAGGGCTGGAGATATCAGACACTTCTCATATAATAATCTTTTCAATCCCAGTATCATTCTTGTGAACCTTCTTTGCACCCTCTCCAGCACACCTTTTCCGAGACACAGGAGACTCCACCATCTGATAAGAGCATGGCCAATCTTTTATTAGCAGGGCCACTTTGGTGCCTGATCCTTTACTATTCGATTCTGTAATATATAAAATCTATCCGGCAGGTGGGGCTCGTCAGTCTTGGATGACAGACCACCTAAGAGAAGGAAAACTTGGATTTTAAACCTCCACTGCTTTGCGGCCATACCCACCCATTGAGAAAGGCTTTCCTCGGGGTAAACCCGAGGAAGAAATCCAGAGCCAGATACCCCAGGCGGTTTGATGTTGCTCACAACTTCACTCTGACATTCTCTGAGACAACACTGGTGCCAAGCTGTATCGGTGCTTGCCCTACCCTTGGACTACATTGTTGACGTGGAGAAGGGGAACCTGCTGCATGGGCAACAGCTGGTTCTTCAAATCTTCCCGCCCGAGAGAGGACACAGTCCACCAGAGACGCAAATCCATGAAACCCTGGGATCGACGGCTGCCTACTAATATATAAAGTCTATCTACCTCCATCTTCAATGAGTATCCATCACCATGTCGGGGAAAGAATTCTGAAGGTCCATTATCATTTTATGTTCCTGGGTATCAACAACCCTGAGGATTTACCCTATGCCCAACAACATGACATCGGGATGGGAACCAGCGTGATAGAGCCGAAGAAGAGACAGCTGGTTTACAAGTAGATGATGCATTATGTAATGTGGTTGCAAGGAAGAACAAGCCAATGATTGGGTACAACTGCAGACAGAGCAAAGAGTTAAGAAGTACCACAGAGGCAAAATTCATAGCAGCGAAGAATGCAGGACTGCAGGTGCTGTATTTAAATCCACTTAGCATTCAGAATAAGGTTGAAGAACTTGTGGGATAATTGGTCAGCATGACATTGTGGGCATCACTGAGTTGTGGCTGAAAGACAGTCACATTTGGGAGCGTAACATCAAAGGATATACTTTGAATCTAAAGGACAGGCGGGAAGGCATAGGCGGTGGTGTGGCTCTGTTGGTAAGAGATGGAATTACATCTTTAGAAAGAGGTGACATGGGGTCAGAGAATATCGAATCTTTGTAGGTGGAGTTAAGAAACTGCAAGCATAAAATAAAACATTATGGGACTCATATATACGCCTCCAAATAGTAGCCAAGATGTGGGGTTGAGATTGCAAAGGGAGCTGGAAATTGCTTGTAATAAGGGTAATGTCACAATTGTAATGGGGTCTTCAATATGCAAGAGAACTGGGAAAATCAGGTTGGTGTTGAATTGCAAGAAGGGGAATTTGTTGAATGCGTATGAGGTCTTTTTTTAGAGCAGCTTGTGCTCGAGACTACAAGGGAAAAGGCGATCTTAGATTGGGTGTTGTGTAATAACCCAAATCTTATTAGGGAACTTAAAGTAAAGAAACCCTTAGGAGGTAGTGATCATAACATGATTGAACTCAATCAGCAATATGAGTGGGAGATGCATAAGTCACATGTATCAGTATCATAATGGAATAAAGGGAATTACGGAAGCATGAGAGAGCAGCTTTGCCAGGTGGATTGGAGGAGGATACTGGTGAGGATGATGGCAGAGCAGAGATAGCTGAAGTTTCTGGGAATAGTTCACAAGGTGCAGGATATGTCCCACAGAATAAGTAGTTCTCAAATGGCAGGCTTAGGCAACCGTGGCTGACAAGGGAAATTAAGGACTGCATAAAAGCCAGGGAAAGAGCATAAAGCTAGCAAAAGTGAGTGGGAAGTTGGATGACTGGGAAGCTTCAAAGTCCAACAAAAGATGACTAAGAAGGCTGCAAGAAGGGAAAAGATGAAATATGAAGGCAGACTAGCCAATAATAGAAAGCAGGATACTAGAAGATTTTTTCAGTTATATAAAGAGTGAAAGGGAGATGAGTGTTGATATTGGACCACTGGAAAATGATGCTGGTGAGGTACTAATCAGGGACAAAGACAGATGAACAATATGTACTTTGCTTCTGCCTTCACTGTGGAAGGCACTAGCTATATGCCAGAGATCTGTGAGTGCCATTGCTATTGCAAAGGAAAAAGTGTGAGGCAAATGAAAGGCCTTAAGGAGGATAAGTCACCTGGAACAGATGGACTACATCCCAGAGTCCTGAAAGAGGTTGCTGAAGACATAATGGATGCATTGGTCATGATCTTTCAAGAATCAATTGATTCTGTCATTGTCCCAGAGGTCTGCAAAACTGCAAATGTCACACCACTCTTTAAGAAGGGAAGAAGATAAAAGAGAGGGAGTTATAGGCCAGTTAGTCTAACCTCAGTACTGTAGTTGGGAAAGTGTTGGAGTCTATTATTAAGGGCAAGGTTTTGGGGCACTTGGAGACTAAAGATAAAATAAGTCAAAGTCAGCATGGTTTCTGTAAAGGGAAAACTTGCCTGACAAATCTGTTAGAGTTCTTCGAGGAAGCAACAAGCAGGGTGGACAAAGGAGAGGTAGTGGATGTCATCTACTTAGATTTTCAGAAGGCATTTGATAAGGGGCCTGATAAAATCCTATGGTGTTGCAAGGAAGATACTGGCATGGATAGAGGAATGGCTGACGGGCAGGAGGCAGCGAGTGGGAATAAAAGGGGCCTTTTCTGGTTGGCTGCCAGTGACTAGTGGTGTTCCTCAGGAGTCAGTATTGGGACTGCTACTTTTCACATTGTTTGTCAATGATTTAGATAGTGGAATTGATGGTTTTGTGCCAAAGTTTGCAGATGATACAAAGATTGGTGGAAGGGTAGGTAATGCTGAGGAGGCAATATGATTGCAGCAGGACTCAGACAAATTGGAAGAATGGGCAAAAAAGTGGCAAATGGAATACAGTGTTGGGAAATGTATGATAATGCATTTTGGTAAAAGGAATGGTAATGCAAACTGTTATCTAAATGGGAAGAAAATTCAAACATCAGTGGTGGAAACGGACTTAGGATTCTTCTTGCAAGACTCCCAGAAGGTTGATTCACAGGTTGAGTCTGTGGTAAAGAAGGCAAATGCTACGTTGGCATTTATTTCTAAAGGAATAGAATATAAAAACAAGGAGATAATGCTGAAACTTTATAAGACCCTAGACATGCCACACTTTGAGGATTGTCAACAGTTTTGGGCCCCTTATCTCAAAAAGTATATATTGTCATTGGAAAGAGTCCAGAGGGTGTTGATAAGGATGATTCCAGGAATGAAGGGGTTAACATATGAGGTGCGTTTGGCAGCTTTGTGCCTGTACTTACTGGAATTTAGAAAAATGCGTGGGAATCTCATTGAAAACTACCTAACGTTGAAAGAACTAGATATAGTGGATGTGGAGAGGTTGTTTCCTCTGGTGGGGGTTTCGAGAACTAGAGGACACATCCTCAAAATAGAGATGCAACAGAAGTAAGGAAGAAGGTTTTTAGCTAATGAGTGGTGAATCTGTGGAATGCACTGCCATAGACTACAGTGGAGGTGAAGTCCATGGGTATGTTCAAAGCAGAAGTCGGGGCATCAAAGGATATGGGGAGAGGGCAGCTGTATGGGACTGAATGAGGTCTGGGATCAGCCATGATGAAAAGGCGGGGTGGATTCAATGGGCTGAATGGCCTATTTCTGCTCCTAGGCCTTATAGTTTTATATTGAAGATGTTGCAAAGGAGGCACGACAATGACTATATTTCATTAGAAACCTGAGGAGATTTAGAATGTCACCAAAAAAATCTTGCAGATTTCTACAGATGTATTGTGGAGAATATTCTAACTGGCTACATCACCATCTGGTATGGGGAGATGGGTGGTGGCACTGTGCAGGATCAAAATAAACTGCAGAATTTGTAAACTCAGTCAGCTCCATCATGGGCACTAGCCTTCCCAGCAGCCAGATCAGCTTCTAGGCAGGATGCCTCAAAAAGGTGGTATTCATCATTAAGAACCCCATCACCCAGAATATGCTGTCTTATTGCTAGCATCAGGGAGGAGGAGACTCCTTTTTTATTATTTATTCATTTACGCAATGTGGGCATCACCGGCTAAGCCAGCATTTATTGCCCATCCCTAGTTGCCCTTGAGAAGGTGGTGATGAGCTGCCTTCTTGAGCCGCTGCAGTCCCTGAGGTGTAGGTACACCCACGGTGCTGTCAGGGAGGGAATTCCATGATTCTGATCCAGTGACAATGAAGGAATGGCGATATGTTTCCAAGTCAGGATGGTGAGTGACTTGGAGGGGGATTTCCAAGTGGTGGTGTTCCCAGGTATCTGCTGTTCTCGTCCGTCTAGATGGTAGTGGTCATGAATTTGGAAGGTGCTGCATTAGGAACTTTGGTGTGTTGTTGCATTGTATCTTGCAGATAGTATACATTGTTGCAACTGTTCATTGATGGTGGAGAGATTAGATGCTTGTGGAAGGGGTACCAATCAAGTGGGTTGTCTTGTACTGGATGGTGTCAAGCTTCTTGAGTATTGATGGAGCTGCATTCATCCAGGTGAGTGGCAACCATTCCATTACACTCCTGACCTGAGCCTTGTAGATAGTGGACAGGCTTTGGAGAGTCAGGAGGTGAGTTACACGCTGCAGGATTCCCAGCCATAGTGTTTCCTGTCAATGGTAAGCCCCCAGGATTTTGATAGTAGCAGATTCAGTGATGGCGATGTCCCTGAATGTCAAGGGACGATGGTTAGGTTGTTGGAGATGGTCAATGCCTGGCACTTGGTATGGCTTGAATGTTACTTGTCAGCTCAAGCCTGGATATTGTCCAGGTCCTGCCACATTTGGGCTTAAACAGCTTCACTATCTGAGAAATCACGAATGGTGCAGAACATTGTGCAGTCATCTACGAACTTCTCACCTTATGACGGAAGGAAAGTCATTGATGAAGCAGCTGAAGATGATTGGTCCTAGGACATTTCCCTGAGGAAGTCCTGCAGTGATGTCCTGAGGATGAGATGATTGACCTCCACCCACCACAACCATCTTCCTTTGTGTCAGGTATGATTCCAACCAGCGGAGGGTTTTCCCCCTAATTCCCATTGACTCCATTTTAGCTCAGGTCCCTCGATGCCATACTTGGTCAAATCCTGTCTTGGTGTCAAGGGCTATCACTCTCACCTCACCTCTGGTACTTAGCTCTTGGATGGGGTCAGGAGCTGGGTGGCTTTGACAGAACCCAAACTGGGCAAACGTAAGCAGGTTATTGGCAAGTAGGTGTTGCACGACAGCACTGTTGATGACCCCTTCCATTAGTTTGCTGATGTTTAAGAGAAGGCTGATAGGGCAGTAATTGGCTGGGTTGGACGTCTTGTTTCTTGTGTACAGGACATACCTGGGCAATTTTCCACATTGCTGGGTAAATGCTGGTGATGTAGTTGGACTGGAACAGCTTGGCTAGTGGCATGGCAAGTTCTGGAACACGAGTCTTCAGGACTATTGTTGTGATTTTGTCTGGGCCCATAGCCTTCACAGTATCCAGTGCTTTCAGCCATTTCCTGATATCACGTGGAGTGAATTGGATTGGCTGCACACTGATATCTGGGATGCTGGGATATCTGGAGGAGGCCAATCTGGATCATTTACTGGGCACTTCTGTCTGAAGATGGCTGCAAATGCTTCAGCCTTACCTTTTGCAGAGGTGTGCTGGGCTCCTTTATCATTGAGGATGGAGATATCTCTGGAGCCTCCTCCCCCAGTGAGTTGTAAGATTGTCCACCACCATTCATGGCTGGTTCAGGACTACAGAGCCTAGGTCTGATCCATTGGTTGTGGGACCACTTAGCTCTGTCTATCACTTGCTGCTTATGGTGTTCGGCATGCAAGTTGTCCTGTATTGTGGCTTCACCCGGGTGACGCCCCATATTGGGGTATGCCTGGTGTTGTTCTCGCAATGCCATCCTGCACTCTTCATTGAACCAGGGTTGATACCCTGGCCTGGTGGTAATGTTAGGGTGGAAGAAATGCAGGGCCATGAGGTTACAGACTGTAGTTGAGTACAGTTCTGCTGCAGCCCACAGTGCCTCATAAATGCCCAGTCTTGGGCTGCCAGATCTGTACAAAGTCCATCCTATTTAGCATGGTGGTGGTGCCACACAGTGCAGTGGAGGGTTTCTTCAATGTGGAGACGGGATTTAGACTCCACAAGTACTGTGCCAGTGGTCACTTCTACCAATGCTGTCATGGACAGATGCTTCCGTGGCAGGCAGGTTGGTGAGAGTGAGGTCAAATGTGTTTTCCTTCTTGTTGCCTCCCTCACTACCTGCTGTAGTCCCAGCCTAGTAGCAATATCCAGTAGGAACCGACCAGCTCAGTCTGCTCAACAATTCAGCACTAGCTTCTTCCCCTCTGTGATTAGATCTCCGAATGGACATTGAACCCATGAACACTAACTCAGTTTTTTTCCTCTTTTGCACAACTTATTTAATTTAACATTTTAACATATAGATACTTCTTACTATAATTTATAATTTCTATTGTTATGTATTGAACTGTAGGGCTGTTGCATAACGACAAATTTCATGGCATATGCCAGTGATATTAGACCTGATTTTGATTCTGATCATCCGAAGTAAGAAATGCTTCCTTTTCTCTTCCCTGGATGACTGATCCTTATTTTGACATTGTGACTTAAGTTTCTGGACTACTAGCCTGGGGAAAAAAAACAATTTCACGTCAACCTGTCAAGTTCCTTAAGAATTTTGGATACAGTATTTCAATACAACTACCTTTCATTCCTCTAATTTTAAGAGTGTAGGTCCAGCCTGCTTAATCTCTCCTCAAAGAACAAACCCTCCATCCCAGGGGTTAATCTGGTGAAGCTTCATGCATTGCCTTAATCGCAAGTTCTTCTTTAGTTAGGGAGGCCCGACCAATACACAATATGTCAGAGGCAGTCTCACCAAGGCCAAGGTAATTGGTTTATTATTGTCATGTGTACTAACGAATGGGGAAACATTGTTTTACATGCCATCCATTTCATCGTGTTCATGCATTGAGATAGTATAAATGGTAAACAATAACAGAATGTGGGCTGAAGTGTTACTGTTATAGGATACATGCAGTGCAGGTAGACAATATGACGAGATAGATTGTGAGGTTGAAAGTTTATCTTATTGTTCAATAGTCTTGTAGCAATGGGTGTGTCTTGTATTAAAAAATGTCTTAGAATAACAGACAGCACTATAGTTTCCTTCCTCTTCTCTGATTCCTCCACCCCCACCAGCTATCCTGTTATTTTGTTTTGCCTAATTTTGTTCAAATTTCAAAGTAAATTTATTATCAAGATAAGTATGTATGTGTCACCATATTCTATCCCGAGATTTATTTTCTTGCAGACATTCGCAAAAGAACCGAGAAATCTGTCAGGATACTCTCCACTGTGCATCTATATAAGTTTGTATAAGTTTTAGCTGACATGCCAAACCCGTGCAAGGTTGTATGAAAGTAGAGGAGCTGTCATACCTTCTTTGTAATGGCACTTATGTGCTGGTCCCTGGGCAGATTCTCCGATTTGATAACACCAAAGAATTTAAAGCTACTGATGCCCTCCGACTCTGATCCCCTAATCAGGACTGGTACGTGGGCCTCCGGTTTCCTTTTCCTGTTATCAATAACTTGCTCTTTGGTTTTGCTGATGTTGAATGAGAATGGTATTGTTGTGGCACTTTTCAACCGACTTTGCAATCTGCTTCCTGTACATCAATTCATCACCACCTCTGATCCAAACAACAGCGGTCGTGTCATCAGCAAATTGAAATTGTTCCTTTTCTCCTCCCTCAGCCTCATGTCCATCCCCTTGCACCGGATCTCTACTCCCCACTCTGCTCATCTGCCTCTCCTGGTGCCCCGCTTTTCTCATGGTCCACCGTCCTCTCCTATAGGATTCCTTACCTCTTCAGCCCTTTATCTCTTCCACCTATCCCGACCCAGCTTCTCACCTCAACTTTCCTTCCCCCTCACCTATTGGAAATGATGTGAAACAGGGAGACTTTGGAGCACAAGTACATGGTTCTCTGAATGTGCTGTCAGAAGCAGACTGGGTGGTGAACAAAGCTTTTGGCTCACTGGCCTTCATCAGTCAGGGAATTGTTTGTAGAAGTTGGAATGATATTTTGCTGTTGTCACGACATTGGTGAGGTTGCATTTGGGACGTAGTGTTCAGTTTGGGCCACCCTGTGGTAGGAAAGAGTGCAGAGAAGATACATGAGGATATTGCCAGGACTCAGGGGACTGAGTTTAGGAGTGAGGTTGATCTGAGAGCATCAGCTTTCCCTCACTCACTATTTAAAAACCGTCTCTCTTTTTTCTGTTCCTCACTCTGGCTTTACTTTTATCCCTTTCCTTCACCTCATTGCTGATCTATCTCTCCTGGTGCCCCTCCTACTCCCCGCTCCTGTCAGGACCCTTCTTCTTCGGCCATTAAGCTCTTCCACCTACCACCTCACACCTCCCTCATCCACTCAGCTTCCCCTCACCTTGTTTCACCTGTCAACTGCCAGCTTGTACTCCTCCCCTTCCCCGCACTTCCTTATTCTAGCTTCTAACCCCTTCCTTCCCTGTCCTGTTGAACGGTGCTAAAATGTTGACTGTTTATTCCTCTTCATCGATGCTGCCTGACCTGGTGAGTTGCTTCAGCATCTTGACGGTGCTGCTCAGGGTTTCCAGTATCTGTAGAAACTCTTGTGCTTATTAAAAATAGTCTGTCTCCTTATTTTTCAGAACAAATCATATGATCTTGCATTCTGCTTTCCAAATTACATTCCATTTGACGCATCCTCTACAATTTTTGTCAATCCTCTCAACATCCCCCGAATCCTTTCTAAATCCTCTTCACATCCCAGTGTATGTTAGCCAATGTGAGGTTTGATACCTTGATTGCTGTGTGTTTCAGCTCCAAACTTCATTAGACAGATGGACGGTTCTTGGTCTTTAAGAAAGGCTTCTTCACTGGGTAGTGATTAATTATGAACAAGAAAGGACAGGTAGTATCTATTACCTTACAGTGAGCCTGACTAGCTAATTGGATGGAAATTGAAATTTCTCAGATCTGCCAGTAATTACTACCCTGTACCAATATATCAGATCAATCAGTTGAATAACCAAAGCAATATTCTAACTCTACACTCTGATATAAATGTAAAAATGAATCAAATCAGGGGAATCAGAGTGATATGTGGGACAACAAAGTGAGTCAAATTAATTGAAAAGGAGTTTTTGCGAGCGGTAATCAAACTATAATCATGCAACTTTCAAACCGTTACCCAAATACCGGATTTCCAAATTAGCATAGCAAGCACAATTTAATTCAGGAGTATTTCTCTTGCTCAAATGAAACATTCCTTTACAAGAGAATAGAATTATATTTAGGCCTTGAATAATGGGCTCCCACTGAGTCACTCTGCAGGCAGTGGGGCGGTTTAAAGCTTGATTGCAATCAAATCAAATCAAAGCACAATATGATGAATTGTCTTGAAATGAATCCAGGGGAAAGAAAATAACTAAAAAGGAGTCAACACTAATCAGCTCAAATGAAGTGAAACTTGGGAAATATAAAGAACAGAGAAAGTAGAGAAATGTGATCACATTCTGGGAGTTTCATCAGAATTATACTCAAAATGATACAATGAGAGCTTTTGTCATGTTGTTCTTTGTAAACCATTAGACTATAAGACATAGGAGTAGAATTAGACCATTTGGCCCATCAATTCTACTCTGCCATTCCATCTTTGCTGATTTATTGTCCTTCTCAACCCATTCTCCTGCCATCTTCCCTTAACATTTACCACCCTGAGTAATCAAGAACCTAACAACCTCTACTTTAAACATACCCAGTGACTTGGCCTCCATATCTGCTTGTGGCAATGAATTCTAGAGATTCACAACCCTCTAGCTAAATAAATTCCTCCTCATCTCAATTCTACATGAACGTCCTTCTATTCTGAAGCTATGCCTTCTGGTCCTAGTCTCCCCCAACATAGGACACATCCACCTCACATCCACTTTATGCAGACCTGTCAATATTTGATAGGTTTTGATACGATCCTCCTTCATTCTTCTAAATTTCAGCGAGTACAGGCTCAGAGCCATGAAACACTGCTCATATGATTACGCTTTCATTTCCAGAATAATTCTTCATGAACCTCTTATAGACCTTCACCAATGTCAGCACATCTTTTCTTAGATAAGGGGCCCAAAACTGCTCACAATACTCAAAGTGCTGTCTGACCAATGTCTTAAAAAGCGTCAGCATTACATCCTCTTTTTTATATTCGAGTCCTCTCAAAATGAATGCTGACATTGCATTTGCCTTCCTTACCACTGTCTCAACATAAAAGTCAACCTTTAGGGAAACCTGCACAGGGACTCCTAAGTCCCCTTGTACCACTGAGTTTTGAATTTTCTCCCCATTTAAGACATAGTCTACGCCTCTATTCCTTCTATCAAAGTGCCTGACCATATACTTTCCTACAGTACATTCCATCTGCCACTTCTTTGCCCATTCCCCTAAGCCGCCCTGCTGCAGACTCACCACATCTTCAACACTATGTGTGTAACACCTGTAGCGCCCAGCAGGCAGCGCTGACACCTCCAAAAGCAATGACGTCACCAGTCTGGGTGGAGATGCTCACCCTGAATCACCGGGAGGAATATCGATTGAATTACAAGACACACCTGAGACCGACTGAGAGATGTTAAAGGCCGGTGGCTGTGCCTACCAGTTGCTCGGTCTTGACACTTGCTCTGCTTGTTAGAATCAGTCATTCTGTATGGATTTACTTACCTGTGTAACTCCCCCCTTTATTTCGTGGATTGACTGCTGGATTTTCTCCTGAAGCCTGGGGTATCATGAGACAGCTTATCTGAAGCCTTCTTGTTGTATTCTCCTGGTTGGAATCTGAACAAGTGAATGTGGCAAGACAGTTGGACTGAGGGCTTCTGACTTTTGAAGTAAAGTTTGAAGTTGTTTGACCAGCACTGTCGCTGTCTCTGTCTGCAGTTGTGCTCAGAGCCACCTGCATCATTACAACATGCCCCTCCAGCTGTCATCGTTTTATCTGCAAATCATGAAATATCATTACTAATCCCCTCACAATCTCTTCAGCTACCACTTTCAGCAGTACCCTGGAGTGCAGTCCATGTGGTCAAGGAGATTTATTGACTTCAGACCCTTCAGCTTCTCAAGCACCTTTAGTAATAACAACAGCATTCACTTCTACCCCCTGGCTCTCTCAAATTTCTGGCATACTGTGAGTGTCAGAGCTCCAACCATTTTAATGCCATGATCTACCACTAACCAAGGGGTCCATGGACCCCAGATTCAGAACCCCTGTCCTAATGACTTCCATAATGAAGACTGACACAAAATACTTATTAAGTTTCCCCACCATTTCTTTGTCCCCCATTACCACCCCTTCATCGACATTTTCCAGCGATCTGACACATGCAAGTGTCGCAGCAGTGCACAAGCAGCTCCATGTCCTGCCTGCACCCAGGCCAATAGAAGCATTTGTGCAGCCTTCCCGATGCCTGAAATGGCACCCTCACCAGGCCACACACTGACTGCAGAACCAAGGCATTGGACCCCCGGGGACCACAGTTTGCCACAATCGGGAAACCACCACCGCCGGAACAGAAACCCACTGTGCACCCCCAGCGTGCCCCGCTGAGAGCATAAGGCTTTGGTGTCTGGATCCGGGGCGGGAGACTTCCCCCACCACGGCCACCATCCTACGCTCAGCCATCTCCTCACCTGAGCCAGTGCGGGTTCATTTTCCTGCTCATTGTGCGGCTGCTGGTGTTCGATGGTGGGATCATCTACCTCGCTGCTAGCTGCCACCTGAAGCACTGCCGCCGTCGATTATCACTGGCTCCGCTCCTTGAGGCAGTAACAACATTCTGTGGCCTCACGGGGACGGTGCGAGAGGGCATCCCTGTGCTGTACCTCAAAATCATAGTCCCGGAGAGGCTCCAGCCCCTCAGGACCACAGAAGCTCCGCAGCCGGGTCAGCGACGTATGGTCCGTGCGAAGCTGGAACCATCGGCTGAAGGGGTAGAGATGGAAGTGGCAGAGGACCAGGACCGTGGCCAAGAGCGCCTGGTGTGTGAGACAATAGTTCTGTTCAGGGTGACTGAGGTTTCAGCTGAAGTCCGCCACAACATGTTCACTTTGGTCCCCCGCCCGTGACAGCACTGAATTGAGGCACCCCCCCATCCCCCGGCATCTGTGTCAACAACAAAGGGGTATGCTGGACTGGAGCACGCGCCACACCACCATGCCGATGGTGGGAAAGACCTCTTCCAAGTTCTGCAGAGCATTATCAAAAACGGCAGTGTGCACCAAACAGCGACACAGTGACTCTGGGCAGTGTGAGTGAGCACCCTCCCCTCTCCATCAGTCTTTGGAATATGTCCGGCGTGTTGCACAGGCCAAGTGCATTACCTGGAAGTGCCGCAGCCCTTAACCAATGGTGAAGGCAGTCTTGGGCCAGGCTGCCAGGGCCAATTTGACCTGTCACTAGCCACTATGGTTATCGAGAGAGCTGACGACACAGTCCAGGGCATCATCAATTTGGGGCAATGAGTAGGAGTCTTTCTGGTTCACAGCACTGTGCTGCTGGTAGTCTATGCAGATCTTCCACCACCCACCTTTCTTCCTGACCAACACCGATGGGGCTACCTTCGGGCTGTCGGAATGCTCTACACTGCCAGCCACTTCTATCTCTTTTACCTGCTGATCCATTCCCTGATGTTTGGTGAGGGCCAGTCCATGGGGCTGCAGGCAGATGAACTGGGCATCCCCAGTATTAACCTGGTGTTGGACCAGGCACGTGCATCTGCAGACCTCATCCCTGGTGTTGAGGTGTTCGTCCACGAGATATTCCAGCCACCACCACTAGTCCTGATCCAAGCCTCCGCGGCTCTGCTCCCTCAGCTCCCGCACCGCTGAGACGATCTTGCTGAAGAGTGCCTGCAGCCAACGTTGTTGTGCTTTGCTTATGACATTGGGCTACGTAGGTGCGGTTGCTGACTGCAGAGGCGTGGCGAGCTGCGCAGGGGTGGCTGGTGATGGTGCGTGTCATCCCATCGCGGGTCTTGGCACGGTGCGCTGCATTGCGTTGAGCAGCTGCAAGACCAGCGGTGGTGGTTACTGTACCCACCTGGTCCGCTTCCTGGAGCTGCCCCGCTAGAGAGCCACAGCTTCAGCGCCAAGGTAGAGCGTTGCCGCCCGGCACATCCATATGGGCCCCGCAGCGGGACAGCAGGTCTAAACCAATGATGCAGGGGTCCTGGATGTCGGCTTGCCACACCCTGTCATCCACTGTGCTTTTCCCTACCTCAATGCACAGTCAACTCTTCCCTCTATTCGATGTACAGGTACCGGTGACCATAGCCAGCTGGACCACAATCGTTGTCCACCAAGGTGAGGATGGCTGCCTTGTGCAGATGATGGTGATAGTTGACCTTGTATCTATGAACTCACAGCATCTAATGCCCTCCGCTACACAGTCCACGTATAAGCCTTGCTCATCACCCAAACGGCCCACCCAGAGAAGCGATGATGGGGGGAATCTACTAGAGGTGTGTTGTGGCACTAGTGTGAGGTAGTTCTGGGTCACCTGGCCTGCCTCACCACACCGATAGCGGAGATCATTCCGTGGCACCTGGCGGGGCTGGTCAGATCTGTCTTACAGGCTCCTCCTCATCAGTTTCTTCCTCCACCTCACTGACACATGCCCAGGCTCACAGTGTGCGAGGTGACATGTAACAATTGGGGGGGGCCAAAAATTCCTCCCGCCCTCTCTGCGGCTGTTAGCGCTGTGGCCAGCGATGATGGTGACGTCAGACGAACATACTGCCAAAGCTGCTCTGGTGTCAGCACGTTTACAAAGGATTGGAGGGCAGGTTCTTCTCAGATCATGGGAGGGAACTGAGGGTAGCATGCCGAGCACAGTGATGGACACCTGCTGCGAACACCCCCAGGCTTTCTCCCACATAGTGCCACCTGCTGCCCAGTTCTTCCCTCTTTATCTCCTCCAATAGCCTCTGCTCGAAATCCTATTTCAGTGCTACTACAAGGCCCCTATAGTCACGCTGTTCACCCAGCGTTAGGTCAAGGAGGGTCTGCAAGGACATCCTCCTCCAGTGCCATGGTAAGGTGCACCACCTTCTCAGTGGGGCTCCACCCATTATACCTTGCGGCAAACTTGACTTGTGCTGGGTAAGACTCCAGGCGGCTGGTTCCATTGTATCTGGGGAGCTCAGATTGGACCTTCTGGCATTAACCACTAGGACCCATCGGTCCTCCTCTTTCTCCAGCAGTGTTTATAGTGCCTGCTGCGTTGCCTGTCCTCCCATAGCAGTGGGGTCTTACAAACCCTCGCATGAGCCACAAGGGAGGTAAGTGATGCACTTGCTGTGTACTCTGAATTGAGGAACCTAACATGCTCAGCTCATCGGAGTTCTCCGGGAAGATGCTCAGTTCCCAGCTTCTCCCTCCGAGTTGCCTTCTCGTCTTCAGAAGACCGGCTCGAGGGTGAAGGAGCCATACTGCTCAACCCTTCGATTTATTCTCTGGGTTAAGGATCTCCATCTGACATCATAGCTTTTCAATTTTGCCATCAATTTCTGATCCCACTCATGACACCAATGTGACTAGCATTCGGTCCACGATAATAGATGAGGAAAGTTCATTTAACTTAACTGCTGTTTTAATTGTGACAAGCACAATAACAGAGTGCATAGGCTCGGTGAGATCTAACTCAATCACATAGAGACAGGGAAGGTGATCATTACACACTCCAGTTACATTCAGGGTGGCATACAAACAAGTGAACAACTGTATAACCTAAGCTAAAATGTAACAATAAATAAACTTGAACACCTCATCACAATTCTACTGAGAGTGCACACCACGAATGCATTTCTTACAAGAACAATAATTAGAGCTGGTCGTTAGGAATGCTGGATCAACCTGTTGACCATGCCCCCACAATGATATGATCACTGACTCCTAAGGGTTCCTTTACCTTTAGCTCCCTAATCGGATCTGGATCATTACATTACATCCAGTACAGAATTATCATCCCCCAGTGAGCTCATCCACAAGCTGCTCCATGAATTCCAACTGCTCACCCTACCCCTTTAGAACGCTGTGGTCCCAATCTGAGACATCCCTGAATGCAGTTGACTCTAAACCATCTTCCAAAGTGGCTCAGAAAGAAACTCAGTTCACAAGGCAACTAAGAATGGACAATAAATGTTGCAATTGCTTAAGACGTTCCTGAGTCCACACTTGAAATATCATGTTCAGTTTTGCTAGCCCTTTTCTCCAAAGATGCCATTAAACTGGAAAGAGTGCAGATAAGATTTATGAGGACATTGAAAAGAATCAGAGTCAGAATTATTATCACTGGCAAAGGTCATCTCATTGGCTCTTCACTCAACCTTGGAACATCTGGACAGCAAAGATGCTGTCTGTGCACCCAAGTTGGTGCAATATTTCATTGATTCAATTATGGTGGTTATCCTATTATGGATTTATTGAAATTGTCCGCAAGGAAATGAATCCCAGGGTTGTATGTGGTTGTATATAAGTACTTGGATAATAAATTTTACTTTGAACTTTGAAAATATCATGAGATTTGTTGTTTTACAGCAGCAGCGCAGAGTAAATACATAAAATACATGAGTATTTTAAATACAGTGCAATACATAAAACACACGAGTTACACCAGGGGTTCCCAAGCAACATTCCCAAACATTTTTATGTCATGGTTCCCGACCATTAACTGAGTGATCCATGGACCCCAAGTTGGGGAACTAAGAAATATTTATTTATTTATTAAGATACATTTATTAAGAAGCCCATTCAGCCCCTCAAGCCGTGCTGCCAAGCAAACCCCAGTTTAATCTGAGCCTAGTCATGGGACAATTTACAATGTCAAATTAACAAGTTTACAAATTTTGACTTCTGGTCAAGATGGTACCTGCATTCAGTGGCGCCTTTGGTCAACATCTTCTGGGTAGATCATGAAACCATCTTTTTCACTCTTTTATGCTTATTTCTCACCTTCAATGTGATTCTGGAACTGTTGGGGCCTCTGTTTTGCTGCTTGGAGATCGCTTGGGTGCTTCAGTACTTTGCAGTTTCTGAGCTGATTCTAGGAGGCAGAGGTAGCGTGCGCAATCCTCATAATGGGCAGGCTGCAGAATGGAGCGCAACTCAATGTTTGGCTCCATTTCGGTGATTATAGTTGAAGCGTTTGTCGCTTTGAGCTCTGAGGGAGATTGAAACATGAAGTGAGTACAGACAGTGAGTGCTGTCAGCTTTCCTTTTGACTGCTGAGGGGAAAGCCGGCCGCTGCACCCGGAGTGCGTTGCCCAGATCTTTTCTACGTTATTGATGTGGACTTGGACCATAGACTCTTTTTTTCTCCAAACATAGTTTTTATATTCTGGTTTTCTTTTGCCCGATCTTTTTGGAGGAGAGATTTGGGGGTTGATGTGCCTGTTCCGTTCCACCAGGAAATCCTGCCTAAAGTGGATAGCGTGAAGTTATTCAACAACGAGGGAACCCTCAATCTAAATGAGTCTGGTGCTCCTGATGCGGCCTCCTCTATAGTGGTGAGACCCATCATAAATTGATAGACCGCTCCCTCAAACACCTCTGCACCACCTGCCTCGCAGTGGCCAAGCATTTTAATTCTGATTCCCATTGCCATTCTGACATGTCGGTCCGCGGCCTCCTCTTGTGCCAGGATGAGGCCACCCTCAGTGTGAAGGAGCAGCACCTTCTGTATGGGTAGCCTCCAACCTGACGGCATGAATATTGATTTCTCATTCCAGTAAACAAATTCCATCCTCCCCCCCCACCTTCCTCTTGTCCCCACTCTGATTTTTACCTTTTCTCACCTGTCCATTACTTCACCCTGGGTTGCCTCCTCCTCTTTCTTCTACGATCCACTTTCCTCTCTCATCAGGTACCTTCTTCTTTCCCCCACCTGGCTTCACCTTTCACCCTCCAGGCAGCTAGCCTCCTACCTTTCCCACACACTTTTTATTCTGGTATCTTCTCTCCTACCTTCTCAATCCTAAAGAAGGGTCTTGGCCCAAAAGGTTGACATCTATTCATTTCCATAGCTGCTGCCTGAGCTGCTGAGTTCCTCTAGCGTTTTGTGTGCATTGCTTTTGTTTTCCAACATCTGCAGACTTACTCATGTTTGTTTTTTTTTTACATTTGAGTTTATCACTCTAAATGCTGTTCTTTTTCAGGACCACACTATGGTATTTTTGGGGTGGGATGGTGGGTTGGGGGGGTGATATCTGCTTATGCAATTGAGAAAATCAGCATAGTTTCCTGAAAAAAAATACCTGAACCAGCATTTTCACATGCAGTTGACAGAATTAAAAAAGAAAGTTTCAGTCTAATGGATCTCACACATGTGGGGAATGAGCAAAGGGCTTTTAGTTTACAAAGGCATGCTTCCAAGGTCAACAAGACCATTTGAGTTCCATGTCACATAGCAACAGGATTGATTGTTCGCCTTTTCCAGGGCATAACCTCATCAACAAGAAAGAAAAAATTGCAGGGAAAATATAATTAAACAAGGGCTAAGATAAAAATAGGCCCAGCAGTCAATTTGCTCTTGAAAGATCAATGGAGCTAAATTGATTCCGAAACGAGAATCTGAGTAGGAAAAGAGGAAACGCTCAGTGTGCTGGCTGCTCAAAGCGAAGTCCTATCACTCAGATGTTACTCTCAATGAACTGCAGTGATTGATAGATTGCCAATCGTTATAGATAGCGCTGATGAACAGAGCTTGCATACATACCTTGTGGATGTTTAGACATTGTGAGCTGAAATCACAAAGACGGCAGACTGTGGAACTCTTTGGAGAAAGGACTATGAGGTTTGGTACAGCGAGGGCTCGGCTCTATTACAAGAACTGAACAGAAAGAATGGAACCATACCAAGGATTTTGGAGCAGAAACTACTGAGCGTGCCTACAAGAACTAGGTTCAAATTTATTTATCACCTGTTCATCAAAACAGATGGTGAAATGTGATTTCTGTGTTAACAACTGAGGATCTGCTGGATGTGTCGCTACAAATTCTGATCTCAATATGGCATGCCCTCAATGCTCAGCGGAACAACAGCAAACACGATACAGGACACAACAAGCATCAAGCCACAAAAGCACAAATCAGAACACATGCTGCCTCCCACCCACCCAACTCCACACATAGTCTCTAATCCCAGGAAGCACTGTCATCTTTGGTCTCCAGACTCCAGTGGACTCAGATTTAGACTCGGACATGGAGGTATTGGGTCTTCAACTACCCCCGAGCCGGGTTTAATTCGCTGCTGTTTGTAAGGAGTTTATACATTCCCCTAGAAGCTACATGGGTTTCCTTCGAGTTCTCCAGTTTCCTCCCAGAAACATATGGGTTAGTAGGTTAATTGGTCACATGGCTATAATGGGCTGGCATGGGCTTGTTGGGCTGGAAGGGCCTGTTACTGTTCTGTATCTCTTAAAAAAAAACACATAAATCTATCTGAGACTGTCTTAGGGAAACAGAAAAAGTCAAGACCTACTGAAGCAAATTATCCCTGGCAGCTGGCCCTCAAGCATCACTTGTGAAGAATAGATGCTGTTTATGGGATCTTGCTCTGCTTTTTTAAAAAACTATATATTCTCTCAAGGGCTGTGGGCTTCAGGGGCTGAGCCAATATGTAACTGTCCATCACTAGTTGATATTGAGAAGGTGGTGATGAACTGCCTTCTTGAACCACCGCAACCCTTGATGATTTTGACCCAGCGATGGCGAAGGTACGGTGATAGATTTCCAATTCAGGATGGTGCGTGCGTGGTTCGGAGGGAAACCTCCAGGCACTGTGTTTTTGATGCCCTTGTCCTTCTAGCCAACAGAGTTTGTGGGTTTGGAAGGTGCTGTCTGAGGAAACTAAGTTTGCAAATAGGTTGCCGCAGCACTAGCAGTTAAGCATGTAGAATAGGCATTGCCTTCTGGGTACCAAGGTCAAGTATATAAGGGGTGATTGATATGTTCGTGGCCTACGGTAGAAAGAGTCAATTTTAGAAAACCTCGCACATTTATTTTTCAGCATAGTCCCCATCCTACATTTATACACTTGGTCCAACAGTCATGGAGCATACAGATCTTGGGCCTCCAGAAGGTGTCCACAGATGGGTGATTGATAAGTTCATGGCCTAAGGTAGAAGGAGATGAGTTATACAGCTCTCGTTACAGGCACATGCAGATCTACTCTTTGAGTGATTATGCAGAAAGTTTGAAGTTAATAACTCATCGCCTTCTACCTTAGGCCACGAACTTATCAATCACACCTCGTATCTGGGATGGTTGCAGAACATTCTCAAGGGGGAGGGTAAGCAGTCAGGGTTTGTGCTGCACATTGACAGTGAGTGGGGAAAGGCTCTGCTCTGTGAGTATAGAGAGTTGGAAAAGAGTCTGAAAAGCAGGATCTCAAAAGCTGTAATCTCTGGATTACTCCCGGTGGTCAGGACAGGAGTCGTTTGTTCATTATATGCCAGATCGTATGATGTAGGCGATAATGACTATCTTTTTTACAGAAGTATTTCACCATTGCCTTCTTATGGGCAGTGTCTTTACAAGACAGGTGACCCCAACCATGATCAATACTCTTCAGAGACTGGCTGCTTGCTGCCTTTTGTAGAGACGTTTCCCCCCCAATGCCCTGAAGGCAGGAATAGATAGATAGAACAGATGAATATATCACTAAGGAACTGGTGCAGTGAGCAGGGGGCAGGATTTCTGGTTCTTGGATCTGTGGAATCTCTTCTAATGTCAGGTAGACCTTACAGTAGGGTCAGGTTGAACCATAAGTGGAGGGAAATGAATGTCCTAGCCGGGAAATTCACTAGCACTTCTCTGGATGGCTTATCAACTGCAAAAGAAAGAAGCAAATCCTCATTAGGGAACTGGAGGTGGAGAGGGTCAGTAACTTTAAATTCGTTGGTGTTATCATATCAGGGGATCTGACCTAGGACCAGCGCGTACGTGTCACCATAAAGAAGTGCCTCTACTTTTACAGAAAGTTGTGTGGATTTGGAATGTCACCAAAGATTTGGACCATCTTCTATTGACGCACAGTGGAGAATATCATATCCGGTTGAATCACAGCTTGGTATGGGAACAACAATGTCCAAGAACAGAAAATTCTACAGAAGTGGTGGATACAGCTGAGTCCATCGCAGACAAAGCCTTTCCCATCACTAAGCAGATCTACAAGCAGCGCTGCAATAAGAAAGCAGCATCCATCATCAAAGAAACCCATCCCGCAGGCAGTGCCCTCTTCTTGTTCTACTGTCAGAAAACAGGTAAGGGAACCTTCATTCCTCACCACCAGGTTCAGGAACAGTTATTTCCCTATAACCATCAAGCTCTTGAAACAGCTTAGATAAGTTCACTCGACACAACTTTGAAATGATTCTACAACCTACAGACTCACTTTTAAGAACTTTTTACAACTGATGTTCTCTGGTGCTTATGGTCATAATGGAGACTGAAAGAGGCACAGAACTGTTTGCCTAGTGTTCCAAGTTTTGATGTTTTAGAAACGAAAGAGAAGTAAGACAGGGGTAAATTAGCATTATTAATCAGGGAATATATTGAAGCAGCACTCAGAGGAAGCATGAAGGGAGGGTATATGGAGCACTGAGTCTATACAGGGAGATCTCAAAAAATATACAGATCACTTTGTAAAACCAGTTCATGTCATCTTATCCCGTCACCTGAGTAATCACATTGTCAAGTTCACCGATGACACGACATTGATGAGATGGCCTACACAGAGGAAGTGGAAAAGTTTGAAGCCTGGTGGCACGTAAATAACCTCTTCCTTAATGTCAGCGGCTATCAACTTCTGGAGAACTCGAGCCACTCACACCTCTCCTTACATTGGTGGCACAGCAGTGGAAACAGTGAGCAGGTTCAAACTCCTGGGAGTGCACATCTCATGGTCCCAGAACTCGTTCCACGCAATCACAGATGCACTATAGGGAGCATCCTTACAAGCTGCATCATTGTATGGTACAGAAACTGCACTGATGCAGAAAGAAAGGCTCTATAATGGGTAATCAAATCTGCCTACAATGTAACACTGGCACCTGCCATCAAGGACATATATGCAGAAAGGTGCCAGAAAAGGACCATTAACATCATGAAGGATCCCACCCACCCTGCTCATGGTCTGTTTGTCCCACTCCCATCAGGGAGAAAGCTATGTAGCATCTACACCAAGACCACCATACTAAAAAACAGTTACTTTACCCAAGCAGTAAGGCTGATCAACACCTCCACTCACTAACCCACCCCTCCACACTACGAAGCACCACTACTTTATCACCTCCTGCAGTCACTTTATGTAAAGACATTCCAATCCTTAGCTTCAATTTATCTACTGATATGATCAATCTATGTTTATAAGCAATCCTATGTATTTATGCTGTATGTGTCTCTTTTTTTTATATAATTTTGTCCTTTGTCTTACTGTATATTTTTGTGCTGCATTGTATCCAGAGGAACAATTTTGTTTGCCTTTACACTTGAGAACTTGAAATGACATTAAATAATCTTGAATCTTGAATGGAGTCATAGGGTCATAGAACATTACAACACAGAAACAGGCTCCCTGGCTCATCTAATCTGTGCTGAATCATTTATCTGCCAAGTCCCATTGACCTGCACTCGAACTATATCCCTCCATACTCCTCCCATCCATGTACCTATCCAAATTTCTCTTAAATGCTGAAATCGACTCTGCATTCACCAGCAACTGTGCAACGCGCTCTCATCACCCCCTGACTGAAGCTTTATCTCATGTTCCCCTTAAATAGTTTACCTATCAGCTTTAACCCATGATCTCTGTTCTAATTTTACCCAACCTCAGTGGAAAAAGCCTAGTTGCTATACACCACTCATAATTTTATATACCTTTATCAAATTTCCCCTCATTCTCTTATGCTTTAGGTCCTAATAAATCCTAACATATTCAACCATTCCCTATAACTCATCAAATACCAGCAATATCCTTGTAAATTTTCTCTGCACTCTTTCAATCTTATTTACATCTTTTCTGTGGGTAGGTAACCAAAAGTGCACACAACACTCCAAATAACTCTTCACCAAAACCTTATACAACTTCAAAATAACATCCCATATCCGGGGTTAAATAAATTGGTTTATGAAGGCCAGTGTGCCAACATTTTTCTTTACAACCTTATCTATCTTTAGTGCCACTTTCAAGGAATTTTAGATCTGTATTCCCAGATCTCTCTGTTCTACTGCACTCATCGGTGCCCTACTGCTCACTGTGTAAGACCTACCCTGGCTGGACCTTCCGAAGTGCAACCTCATACTTATCTGCATTAAATTCCATCTGCCATTTTACAACCTATTTTTCCAGCCGATGCAGATCCCTCAGCTAGCCATGATAGCCGTTTCTGGTTGCCCACTGCACCCGCAATCTTGGGTCATCCACAAATTTGCTGATCCAGTTCACCACGTTATCATTCAGATCATTGACATAAATGGCAAACAGCAATGGACCCAGCACCAATCTCTGTCATACACTAAAAAACACAAAATGCTGGCAGAACTCAGCAGGCCAGACAGCCAGACATGCTGTCTGGCCTGCTGAGTTCTGCCAGCATTTTGTGTTTTTTATTTATTTCCAGTATCTGCAGATTCACTCATGTTGCCTCTGTCATACACTACTGGTCACGTGCCTCCATTCAGAGAGGCAACCATCTACTACCACTCTCTGGTTTCTTCGGCAAAGCCAATGTCTAATCCAACTTACTACTTCATCTTCAATGCCAAGCAACTGAACCTTTTTGACAAACCTCACATGCAGGACCTTGTCAAGAGTCTTGCTGAAGTCCATGTAGTCACCATCTGCAGCTTTACCTTCATCAACTTTCCTGGTGATTTACTCGAAAAATTATCTAAGTTTGGTTAGACACAACTTAACAAGCACAAACACGAGGAAATCTGCAGATGCTGGAAATTCAAACAACAACACGCACAAAATGCTGGTGGAACACAGCAGGCCAGGCAACATCTATAGGGAGAAGGGTCTCAGCCTGAAATGTCGACAGTGCTTCTCCCTACAGATGCTGCCAGGCCTGCTGTGTTCCACCAGCATTTTGTATGTGTTAACAAGCACAAACCCATTTTGGCTATCCCTAATCAGTCCCTGCTATCCAAATACTTATATATATATATATATATATATAGTTCCTTAGAATACCTTCCAATAACATTACCATTACTGATGTCAGCCTCATTGGTCTATAATTTCCTGGCCTATTCATAGAGCCTTAAATAACAAAACAATGTCAGCTATCCTCTAATACTCCAGCATCTTACCTGTGGCTAAGGATATTTTAAGTATCTCTATGAGGGCCATTGCAATTTCTACACCAGCCACCAATAGGACCAGGGAATTTATCCACCCTAAGTTGTCTCAAGATAGGAAACACCCCTTCCTCTGTAATCTGTCTACCACATTGTTGCTCACATCTGTAGACTCTGTGTCCATAGATGAAGAAGAAGTCATTCTGTTACACAAGAGATTCTGTGGATGCTGGTAATCCTGAACAACATACACAAAATGCTGGTCAGGGAGTGTCTATTGAGGGAAATAAACTGCCGAAGTTTTGGGCCAAGACCCTTGATGAAGACATTGCATTCCTAATGAAGGGTCCTGCTTGAAACAAACCTCGAATGTTTATTTCCTTCCACAGATGCTGCCTGCCTCCTGAGTTCCTCCAGCATTTTGTCTATGAATCCTTTGAATTAATTCACCGAGAAGTTTACACTAATTTTTGGAGAAACTCAGCAGGTCAGGCAGCATTTACAGAGGTTTTAGCAAACAGTCGATGTTTCAGGCCAAGACCCTTCATCAGGACTGGAAGAGAAATGGTAAAATGTCAGAATATGAAGGGGAGTGGAGGGATGGAAAGGAGGGCCTGCTCCTGGGCTGTACCGTTCCATATTCTATAAGAGATTTGATGGCTAATTTAATTGGTTTGACATAATATTGTTGTATGTTTTACATTCTGGCTTCTGAGGAGATCAGGAGACTTGGGTTGAGAAGGATAATAAATTAGTCATGATTGATTGGTGAAGTAGACTTGATGGGCTGAATGGTCTAATTCTGTTCCTACTGTATGGCCTATGGGCTTATTGTCTTACAGACTTCATCACGCTTACTTTCCCGTCCTGATGAAGAGGTTTGGCCTGAAACGTTAACTCTTTATTCCTCTCCACAGCTGCTGCCCTACCTGCCCAGTTCCTCCAGCTTTTTTTGCATGTTTCTCTGGAATTCCGGTATCTGCAGGATTTCTTGTGTTCATGATTTGCTAAAACTCACAACCTTCTTTCTTGTGTGGTTATTTTCTTTCTTTTGTGTTCACGGTTTGGTTGTGACTTTTAATACTATGAATAGATTATGCCTGTTATTAACATCCATTATCACCAATTTTAATTTCACAGTTAGCTGAGTGTTACCTCAAATAAAGCAGCTAACTTCTTTATGGATTAATTTATTTTCTTTTTAATGCAAGTTTCATTTTTCCAAAGGGCACTTATTTTAAATCAACTCATTATGTGATTATCATTTTCTTATTTTCTTTTCCACATTGTCTGTTTAATACAGTTTCCCTGCGCATTCCAGTTCTCGTATTATTACTGTCCATTGTTCTGCTGGAACATCCCCATGCACTTTATAATATTAATTCTCTCATGAAATCCAACAATAGCTATGCTACAGGTAAACACAACAGCAGCAGCTAAAAACACAAAATGCTGTCAGAACACAGCAGGCCAGACAGTATCTATGGGAGGAGGTAATAATGACGTTTTGGGCTGAAACCCTTCATTTTTAACCTGCAGCTAGTTGAGTGATTCTGTAACACATTCCCACCTTTTTAAAGTCATTAGTGTATTGAAACATGGAATCAGAATCAGGTTTAATATCATATAACTATATAACAATTACAGCACGGAAACAGGCCATCTCGGCCCTTCTAGTCCATGCAGAACGCTTACTCTCACCTAGTCCCACCTACCTACACTCAGCCCATAACCCTCCATTCCTTTCCTGTCGATATACCTATCCAATTTCACTTTAAATGACAAAATCGAACCTGCCTTTACCACTTCTACTGGTAGTTCGTTCCACACAGCTACCACTCTCTGAGTAAAGAAGTTCCCCTTTGTATGACCCCTAAACTTTTGCCCTTTAACTCTCAACTCATGTCCTCTTGTTTGAATCTCCCCTACTCTCAATGGAAAAAGCCTATCCATGTCAACTCTATCTATCCCCCTCATAATTTTAAATACCTCTATCAAGTCCCCCCTCAACCTTCTATGTGCCAAAGAAGACCTAACTTGTTCAACCTTTCTCTGTAACTTAGGTGCTGAAACCCAGGTAACCTTCTAGTAAATCTCCTCTGTACTCTCTTTATTTTGTTGACATCTTTCCTATAATTCGGTGACCAGAACTGTACACAATACTCAAATTTGGCCTCACCAATGCCTTGTACAATTTTAACATTACACCACCATATCATCAACATATGTCATAAAATTTGTTATACATATGTACCAGATTAACTCCTGGGATATCAGGTTTGCTGTACAAGGAGTTATTCAGCAGGCTGGAATTATACTCTTAAATTTAGAGGAATGCAAGTTGGTAGTATTGAAATATGTAAAATTCTTAAGGGCTTGATAGGTTTGACAAGGAATTGTTTTATTTTCCTAATCCAGCAGTCCTGAAACAGAAGTCACAGTGTCAAAATAAGTATCAATTATCCAGGAAAGAGAATGGAAAGAATTCTTTACCTCAGATGGTCTGAACCAGAATCAGAATCAGGTTTAATATCATTTGCATATGAAATGAAATTTGTTGTTATGTGGCAGCAGTACATTGTAATACATAATAATCAAAACTGTGAATTACAGTCAAAAAGTTAAATTAAGTAGTGCAAAATGCAAGGAAAATAAAGTAGTGAGATAAATGTTTGTAAGTTCAATAAGATGGCAGAGGGGAAGAAGCTGTTCTCAAATTATTGAGTGTGTGTCTTCAGGCTCCTGTATCTCTTCCCTGATGGTAGCCATGAGAAGAGGGCATGTTCTGGGTGATGGGGGTCCTTAATGACAGATGCCGCCTTTTTGAACCATCATTCTTTGAATAGGTCCTGGATGCTGGGGAGGCTGGTACCCATGATGGAGCTGACTGAGTTTACAACTTTCTCCAGCTTCTTTCAGTCCATTGCAATAACCCCACCCCTCCCCATTAGTAGGTGGTTAGAATGCTCTTCACAGTATATCTGTAAAAACTTATGAGTGTCTTTGGAGACATGCCAAATCTCCTTAAACTCCTAATGAAACAGAACTGCTGTTGTGGCTTCTTTGCCGCTGCATTGATATGCTGTTCCCAGGTTAGATTCTCAGAGATGTTGATACCCAGGAAATTTCCACTTCTGATCCCTTTATGAGAACTGGTATGTGTTCCCTCATCTTACCCTTTCTAAAGTCCACAGTCAGTTCTTTGCCTTACTAATGTTGTGTGCAAAGTTGTGGCTGCAACACCACTCAACTAGCTGATATATCTCGCTCCTGTACGCCTTCTGTCTGTATTGTATTGAATTGTGGAGTATCCTCACTCTGCTCTAAGGTAATTTGTCATGTGGGTTTCGGCGGCTGTTAGCAACCTTACAAATTAAATCTGTAGTGACTACTTGAAAACAAAATAGAAGTTGCTGAGAGGTTAAGTGAGGGAGTTTACATTGTCTGATGGGCTACCAGCTAACTGAATTCCAAGTCAAAAGCGTTTATTTAATCCTTTACTACAAACCAGCAAAAAAATCATTCCGCTCTTCCATAAATCACTTAAAATAAAAATGAGCAAGACAAGTGGAATTGGATCAAATTCAAACAAGGACAAGCGATCAACAAAAAAGAAATGCTCTCCCTGCTCACTCCCCTCTCTATGCTGCCATGCCAGTGAACAGGTGACTATATTCATTTATTTCTACCACCATCCAAATCTACGCACTGCCCGGTAATCTCTGCCCAAGCCGATGTCACAATTTACCTTAACCAAGAGTGAGGATGCTTAACAAAACACAATACCAACAAACAATACGTTGGTACATGACTCCGACAAAGGCACAAGATGAATGAGAGTTAGTTACTTGTCCCCCACTAACCGTGATTCAGAAGGGCATCAAAGGGAGAAGGCAGGAGAGTGCGGTTGAAAATGATAATAACTCAGCCATGATGGAATTGCAGTGTTGACCTCAATGGGCCGAATGGCCTAATTCTGCTTCTATGTCTCATGGTCTTTTAACTTGTTCTGAGAAGTGATAAGGAACCAGCTGATCTAAAGGTGACATTAATTCTGCATTCACCCCAATTCCTCATTATTTTGTAAACATCTGCATAAGAGGTTCTTAGGTGCTGGAGATCTTGAGCAACACACATAAAAAGCTGGAGGAACTCAACAGGTCAGGCTCAATCTACTCTCATCCATAGATGCTGCCTGACCTGCTGAGCTCTTCCAACATTTTGTGTGTGCTGTTTCATAAATATCTGCCAAGTCTCATCACACCTAGAGAAAGTAACCCTAGTTTGTCCAAGCTCTTCTTCTAGCTAACACTCTGTAACCCAGGCAGCATCCTAGTGAACCTTTTTTCCAGTGTTTCCAAAGCCTTCACATCCTTCATTCCTGTAATAGGACTACCAGAACTGCACACAATGCTCCAAATTGGGTCAAATTAGACATGCAATACTACTTCATAACTTCATAACATGTACTCAATACCTAAAAGAATTCAGAACATTTTTTTAAATTTAGGTGATGTTCAGATAAGTACAGGCATAGGAGGGTTATGGAGGGCTATCGCCCATATGGTCCCTGGTTGATTGGACTAGGCAGAATAACAGTTTGACATGAGCTCAATGGGCTGAGGGGTCTTTATCAGTGCTGTAGTGCCTTATAACTCCATCAGTACAGCACAGTACAGGACCTTTGGCCCAAGGTTGTATTGACATTTTTAACCTATCTATCCCTTCCTTCTCAGCTAGCTCTCCATTGGGCAGGACGTACAGCAGCCTTAGGTTCCACACTACCATGTTCAGGAATAATTATTACCCTTCAACCATCGGGCTCCTGAACTAGAGTGGATAACTTCACTCGCCTCAACACTGAACAGATTCAACAACCGATGGACGTGGAAACTATGTTTCTTATGGTGGGGGAGTCTAGGACCAGAGGGCACAGCCTCAGAATAGAGGTATGTCCATTTAGAGTGGAGATTAGGAAGAATGTCTTCAGTCAGATAGTGGTGAATCTGTAGAATTCATTGCCACAGGCGGCTATGGAAGCCAGGTCATTGGATGCACTTAAGGCGGAGGTCGATAGGTTCTTGATTACTCAGGATGTTGAAAGGCTACAGGGAAAAGGCAGGAGAATGGGGTTCAGAGGGAAATGGATCAGCCATGTTGAAATACTGGAGTAAATTTGATGGGCCAAATGGCCCAATTCTTCTCCTACATCTTATGGTCTTATCGATTCACTTTCAAGGACACTACCACTTATGTTCTTAGATTTATTTATTTATTTACTTGTTTGTTTATTAACATATTTATATATATATATAATTTGATTTTTGTGTATTTGCACAATTTGTCTTCTTTTGCACATTTGTTGTTTGTCAGTCTTTGTGTAGTTTCTTAGATTCTATTGTGTTCTTTGTTCTGCTGCAATGGTCTTCAAGAAAAATGAATCTCGGAAGAAAATGGTGACATATACATATGTACTTTGATAATAAATTAACTTTGAACTTCGACTTTGAATTTATCTTTCTGACAAGTTGACATTTTTATTTGCTAAGCTGGGTAATGACAAATCGAATTTGCTGCTGATTTGCATAAATGCAAATTGCTGTGGTACATTTTCTCTTTATTTCCCTGAATGGCTGTGCAGTACCTTCGGGGAAGAGGTTGTCCACCTATTCACTTTTTGCCAGGGTACATCAAATCCACCTTATGGAGGAAAGCCTAGTGGGGGGATGTCAGAGGTAAGTTCTTTACATAGAGAGTAGTGGGTACATGGAACGCTCTGCCAGGGGTGGTTCCTAAACCTGTTTGTTATGCCATGGAGCCCTACCATTGGCCAAGAGTAGTGTGGAACCCAGGTTGGGAACGTTTAAAATATTCATTAAGACATTTAAAGAACTTTTTGATTAGCACATGAATGGTAGAAAAATCCTGGAGGGAGTGGTTAGATGATCTCAGAGTAGGTTAAAAGGTGGGCAGAACATCAGGGGCTGAAAAGCCTTTACTGCATGGTGGGGTGGGGGCACTGCACAGGGTCAGATAAAGCTGAAAAGGGTTGCAAACTCAGCCGGCTCCATTACGGGCACTAACCTCTCCATCATTATACATTGATTCAGAGTTGGTACGTTCTCCGCGTGTCCACATGGATTTCCTCTGGGTGCTCCGGTTTCCTCCCACAGTCCAAGGACGAACCGGTTGGTAGGATAATTGGTCATTGTAAATTGTTGTGTATTTAGGGTGGCATCAAGTTGGAGGTTACCGGGTGGAGCAGCTTGAAGGGCCGGAATTGCCTATTCCCTGCTGTTTCTCAATAACTAAATAAAAAAGACAGCATCCATCATTAAGGCTCTCACCGCACAGGACGTACCCTCTTCTCATGACTACCATCACAGAGGAGGTACAGGATCCTGAAGACACACTCTCAATGTTTTGGGAATAGTTTCTTCCCCTCTGCCATCAGATTTCTGAATGGACAATGAACCCCAGAACACCACCTCACTATTTTTGCTCTCTTTTTGCACTATTTCATTTAATATTCTTATATATTTCTTACTGTAATTTGCAGATTCCTACTGTACTGCTGCCACAAAACAAACTTTGTGACAGATGTCTGTGATAATAAACCTGATTCTGACTCTCTGCTGTAACGTTCTATATTCTATGTTTACATTAAATTTCAGGTTCCAGCTTCAGTGTCTGCCTTAATGAGTAAGCTGATCCTCTGGCCTATTTTCAGTCAGGTAATCTGCAAATGGAATGATAATATTTTGCCTGTGCTCATTAAGTTAGTATGATTAAGTTAGCTTTGTTGGAATAAAATATGACACCTTATAAAGCAGGATAAAGGAGAAAATGTCGCCTGCCGCAATTAACACCATGTGAAAGAGGTCGCTGGTGCCACTTACCCATCCTTTCTCCTTAACTTTCAACTTCTTCCTTCATCCAGATCCCTTCAGAGAGTTGATATTGAATTTACTTCCATTGCTCTCTCAGGCAATGTATACCAGATCAATGGTGACTCTTTATCAAATCACTCAATTTCTCACTAAATGCCTGCTTGCTTCTCTGCCAACATCGTCCTCTGCCAAGTCAATGCATCTCCAGTGATAATCAATGCCATGAAGTTCTTAGAAAAGGTTGACTTTACACATTTCTTCTTAGACACTTACGAGATGTGGACTTGCCATAATTTTTTGATCATCTCCAACTGCCCCTGAACTGAGGATACCATAAGGCATAGACATTAGGTCATTTGGCCCATCAAGCCTGCTCCACTGACTGTCCGCCATGTTTATTGTTTTCGAGTCACATAAATGGTAGGCCAGACTATGCAACATGGTGGCACAGATGGTAGGGACAATCCCATGCAGTTCCAGAGACCTGAGCCCAATCTTAATCCTCTGGTGCTTTCTATGTGGAATTTGCATGTTATTCCTGTGATTATATGATTTTCTCCAAGTACTTCGCCTGGACATTCCAATAATGAGCGGTCTGGCAGATTAGTTGACTGCTGTGAATTATCCCTACAATGTAAGGGAGTGTGGAAAATGTTGGGGAGTTAATGA
Source organism: Hypanus sabinus (assembly GCF_030144855.1). Taxonomy (NCBI): domain Eukaryota; kingdom Metazoa; phylum Chordata; class Chondrichthyes; order Myliobatiformes; family Dasyatidae; genus Hypanus; species Hypanus sabinus. Next base: position 13,513,959 of record NC_082708.1, read on the forward strand.
AGATAGGGCCATAGAGTACTACAGTAATCAGCTAAACTGACTTATGATGAGTAAAATACTCACCTAAGCATCATCATTATGCCCTGTGCCGTATGACGTGCACAGTCATGGTCCCATGACCATAATTGTTCTCAGCAATCTTTTACAGAACTGATTTTCCACTGCCTTCTTCTGGGCAGTGTCTTTACAGGATGGGTGACCACAGCCATTATCAATACTTTTCAGAGGTTGTCCGTTTAGTGTTAGTCGTCGCATAACCAGGACTTGTGATATGCACCATCTACCAGCTGCTCCCATGGCTTCAAGTGACCCCGATCAAGGGGCTAAGCAGGTGCTACTCCTTGCCCAAGGGTGAGGAGGGAAGGTATAGACTTACCTCTACCCCACCTCCCAAACCAATCTAAGCTAGTCCCAAGCAGTACTTAAAATCACTACAGTACTGGAACCCTAGCTTTTGCCCAGTGCTGCAGGTAGAGAAATTTCTGCTGAAGCTTTGTCAACCTTAACACCCATTCGATATTCCCGGGAATAGTTGGGATTCTGGAAAAACAAGTGAAGAAAATGCCAGAGAGCATGTTGGCCTTTACTGAAGATTTAAACACAAGATTAGATAGATCTTGCTCCATTAAGACAAGAAATTCTGCAGATGTTGGACACTTAGAGCAACACACACGAAAATACTGGAGGAACTCAAAATGTCAGGTCATATCAATGAAAGTTCAAATGCATTGATTATCAAAGTATGTATACCATATACTGTACAACCCTGACATTCATCTCCCTACAGGCAGCCACAAAATGGAAGAAACCCTACAGAACCCATAGAAAGGAAGACCGTCAAACACTCAAGGTGCAGAGAGAAAATAAACAAATTGCGCAAACAAAATAAATAAGCAAATAGCATTCAGGACTGAAGTTGGTGAAAGCGAGTCCACGGCTACAGAGGCAGCACCCATTAATTGCCGGCCTCAGCCTGAGTTCAGCGCAGAGACGAGTAACTCTATGATGGTGAATAAGGAGTGAACAGGTTGGGTTGAGGCTTGAAATCAGGACTTGGCTCAGTAAATCTTGCTCCCATTATTTCTGAAGAGGTTCTGCAGATGCCGAAAATCTTAAGCAATTATTTAAGATCCTGGAAGGATCCCATTTGGAACATTAAGAAAGGGTCTGGTCTGTCTCTCTGAGGAAAGATATACAATTCGGAGAGTGAATGCACCATAGGATCATGGGACTGATTCACAGAATGACAGATTTGATATTAAAGCTGGAAAGGAAGGGGGAAGAAACCAGAATAAGAAGGTGGGGGAGGGGAAGGAGTTCATGCCAGGTGAGGGGAAAGGTGTGTGGGTGGGGGAGAGGGGATGAAATGAGAAACTGGAAGGTGATAGGTGGAAAAGTTGAAGGGATTAAACAGACCGGTCATCAATCAATGAAACATAGGTCATCACAGTAGATTAGTGATTAGCACAATGTTTACAGTGCATAACCGGGTTCAATTCCTGCCACTACATGTAAGGAATTTGTACGTTCTCCCTGTGACCATGTGGGTTTCCTCTGAGAGCCCTGTTTTCCTTCCACAGTCCATTGACATGCTAGTTGGTAAGTTAATTTGTCATTATAGTGGTCCTATACTTTGGCTAGAATGAAATTGGTGCACTGCTGGGCAGTGAAGCTCGAAGGGCCTATTTTGCATCGTATCTCAATAAATAAATTAATAATTTTTTTCCAGTAGAGCTTGTCACTGATAGAGCAATGCGGTCTACTTAAATCAATCTTTTCATAGTGAAAGGATTATATAGTGTACCACTTTCTGGAAAACCTCAATTACAACTGGAAACAGTGCCAAGACTCACCTGATCAGGCAGCATCTGTGGAGATGGAAAACCTTGAGGTTGATGAACTTTAATCAGAACTGCATCAACATCCTCAAAAGAAATACCACTGACCTGAAGCAGTAACTCTGGTGCCTCTTCTCCTTCCCTTTCTCACACAGTCCACTGTCTTATCCAATCAGAATCCTCCTTCTTCTTCAGTCATTTACCTCTTCCACCTATCATCTCCCAGCTTCTATCTTCATACCCCCTTTTCCCCTCAGCTAGTCTCACCTATTACCTATCAGATTGTACTCCTTCTTCTTCCCTTACCTTCTTAATCTGGTTTCTTCCCCATTCCTTTCCAGTCCAAAATGTTGACTATTTATTTACCTCCATAGATGCTGTCTGACCTGTTGAGTTCCTCCAGCATTTTGTGTGTGTAATCACTAGATGTGTTTTAGGAACTTTAAGTGTGGGATATATTGTCCAGGGCACAATGTGTATGATAGTTTTAATCTCCTTTGATGTTTTATCAATGGATTTTTAACTGCTACCAGCAGAGTAAGTTAATTCTAACATCCCCAGAAAGATAATCCCTTGGAAGTGTTACAACTTCAGTATTACAGAAATCATGAATTTCTTAGCTGAAGACTTCGGATTGGGGCATGACCCCAGTGACAATATCTGATTAGTTACCTATTTTAAGTCAGACAATTGAATTCATACAATCTGGAACACCAAACATTGTCAAATCTTTATTCAATTCCATAGATACTGCCTGACCTGTTGAGTAATTTGTTCCTATTGCTCTGGATTTGTAGAATCTACGAAAACTCTTGCGTTTACAATAATTTTAGCTCCAGTTGTTAAGCATTTTTTGTTTTTGTTTTCATTTCTTTATATTTTATCAGTGCTGAGATTTGGAATATTGTGTACAGTTCTGGTCCTCTCATTATAGAAATGAAATGTAAGCTTCAGAGAGGGTGCTGAGGAAATTTACCTCTCTGGGTGAGAGGGCATGTCCCATGAGGAAAGGTTGAGTGAGCTCGGGTTTTTCTCTTTGGAGCAAAGGAGGATGAGAGGAGACCTGATAGAGGTGTACAGGATGATAAGAAGATTGAGTGGATAACCAGAAACTTTTACCCAGGGCACAAATGGCAAGGGGGCATAATTTTAAGTTGATTGGAGGAAATAATAGGCGGGATGTCAGAGGTAGTTTTTTATACGGAGGGTGGTGAGCGCATGGAGTGGACTTCCGGGGTTGGTAATAGAGGCAGTTCTTTATACAGAAAGTAATGGTGCATGGAACACCCTGCGGGTGGTGGTGGTACAAGTATACATTAGAGACTTTAAGATACTCATTAGGGAATTTAAGAAGCTCATAGATAGTCAGATGGATGATAGAAAATTGAAGGGTTATGCAGGAGGAAAGGGTGAGATGATCTTAGAGTAGGTTAAAAAGTCTGCAGAACACAGTGGGCCAAAGGGCTTGTGCTGTATGGAGGGGCAACGGCACAAAGTCAGAGGGTTGCAAACTCAACCAACTCCATCATGGGCACTGAACTCCTGAGCATCCAGGACATCTTCAGAAGGCGATTTCTCAAAAAGATATTACTACCATGAAAGAGGAAGTACAGGAGCCTCACTGATTTATGAATGGCTTCTTTCCCTCTGTCATCATATTTCTGAATGAACAATGAACATATGTTTTCTGTTCTCTGATAGATTTTTAATGTTTTCACAATGCAATTGCTTATATCGTGACCATTATATCTCCTATCTGAGAAAGAACAGGAGCCCAGTGTTGATGTCAAGACTATGTTTGAGTTTATTTCTCCAATGTGATCTTAAATGTATCTCCTTGAGAATTTCAATGTTTGATTGACACAAAGCATATGTTTTGCCAGCACAAGTCCTTGAGGGAATCAAATACAGATAGATGCTTACAGAGTTATAGCGTGCATTTTGGATAGCGATGTACCAAGTAGTATCAAAGGAAGCTCTCGCTCAGTTCATAATTCCAGGTTTCAATCATGTCTATCTTTCCACAATCCATGCTATCCCATTTGGATCCATGCTAATGGTTTTTGACAACATTCTGACTGGCTGCATCATACTGGGAACGAGGCATCAATGCACAGAATTGAAAGCAGCTATGGTGGGTTGTACGTTCAGCCAGCTCCATCACGGGCACAACACAATCCACCATTGAGGACATCTTCAAAAGCTGGTACCGCAGGAAAACAGCATCCATCACTAAGAATCCTCACCATCAAGGACATGCCTTCTTCTCATTACTACCACCAGGGTGAAGGTAGAGGAGCCTGAAGACATACACTCAGTATTTTAAGAACATATTCTCCCCTTCCACCATCAGGTTTCTGAACAGTCAATAAACCCTTGCTATTATTCTCATTCCCATTCCCATTTCCATTCCAACATGTCGATCCATGGCTTCCTCATTTGCCACTCTCAGTTTGAGGAGCAACACTTTGTACCCATCTGGGTACCATCCAACCCGATGGCATGAATATCGATTTCTCCTTCCCCCACCACCTACCTGCCTTCAACTATTCCCCACTCTGACATTTTATTTCATTTTACTTCTCACCTGCCTATTACTTCCCCTGGGTCCCCTCCTCCTTCCCTCTCTCCTGGGGTCCACTCTCTTGTCCTATCAGATCCCTTCATCTCTAGCCCTCTACTCTACCTTTATCACTCACCAGGCTTCATTTATCACCTTCCAGCTAGCCTCCTTCCCCATCCCACTACCTTTTTTATTCTGGCATCTTTCCCCTCCTTTCTCAGTCTTGAAGAAGAGTCTGGGACCAAAACATTTTATTAATTTCTATAGATGCTGCCTGACCTGCTGAGTTCCTCCAGTATTTTGTGTGTGTTGTTTTGCACTATTTATTTATTCATTCATTCATTTATCCATCCATTTGTTGGTTTGCTCATTTATTTATTTATTAACATTTTTTAAGAAATCTTACACCATTCTACTTCCACAAATCAACAGATTTCACGTCAGTGACAGTAAACATGATTCTGATTCTCATTTCTAGTGCTTTTAACAACATAGCAACTCAATGTCAAGTTCTCCAACATCCGAGTTTGCTTCTCGTATCTCTATAGAGAGATAGAAACATTCAGCCCATCATACCCATACTAGCCCTTTAGTTCATGTACATTAAACCCAACTGCCTGCACTAGGACCATTTTATTTAAGTGTCTGCTTGATCATCTCTTAAGTGTAGTAATTTTATCAGTTTCAACTACCTCCTCTGGTAACATATTCTGGATATCACCAATGCTGGCGCATGTTCATGTTAACACGTGGGCAAGCAGTTAAGGCGTTCATCTAGTGATCCGAATGCCGCTAGTTTGAGCCTTGGCTGAGGCTGTGTGTGTGTCCTTGAGCAAGGCACTTAACCACACATCACATTGCACTGCGACAACACCAGTTCCAATTTGTATGGGTCCTAATGACCTTCCCTTGGACAACATCGGTGGCATGGAGAGGGGAGACTTTCAGCTTGGGCAACTGCCGGTCTTCCACACAACCTTGCCCAGGCTTGTGCCCTGGAAACTTTCCAAGGCGTAAATCCATGGTCTGACGAGACTAACATAGGCCTACAATATACAAAATTACCAATGCTATGTTCTATTTTTCAAATATCTGTTTGTCTCTGGTTCAAACTTTCTACTGTTGGAAGCTGTTCCTCACTGAACAATTGATCAACAAGCTTCATAATTCTCGGCACCTAGATTGCATTAACCCTTCTTTATCTTGTATCTCTTGTGACTGGGGTACCTCTGCCCAACAGCATCTGCCAAACACCTGCTATCACTCCCCAAGGTGATAGCTGATCAAACGGTTACTTACAAATTTAATATCCAGTCATGTTTTTGGCAAGTCCTGTGAGACCGAAGGTAGTTTAGCTCCACTGAAGCTGAGGGGATTTTGAGATGACTCATGGGGCCAAATATTGAACCACGGTTTCATCTGCAGAGGGAGCAGATGGATGCTGAGATGATGGGTATGCCAATGAGAGGGACTGATGTGGTTAGACATGTGGCTGCTGCTGGGGACAGGTGCAACAAGCTCTTTGGGCCTATGCGGGGAGCCAGAAAGCATTGAGCTCTGAGGTTTTCAGAGCAACTAAATTGGTTAATTATTGTTTAATAAGAGACACTAATCGTTTAGAGTTCCTTGTGGTTTTTTCAAGCCACTCGCTCTTTGTAATGCAGTCTCCTGGTGTTTTCTGTATAAACTTGTAAAGTTTATTTTGATAAGCTCGGGGTTTCTGTGGTACTTGTATTATTTAAGCGGACATCTGATCAGCACTAATTGCAGGCTCCTAGTTTTGAGAATGTTACGTCACGCAATGTCGCTCAGCCAACCAACAAATGTTCTGCAGGAATTCTTACGAATAACCTCTCATCTCTGCCCCTACCTCGGAGTCTGTCTTTCTTCCACATTTGGGTTCCAGCATTACCAGTGCACATTATGAGAACAGGTGTCAAGGTTGGGTCAATAGATCTACATTTGGGGACTGGGATTGCAGTCTGTTGTGAGGCCAGAAATAGGTCATGGTGAGGGATGTGGTTGGAGAAGTTAACCAGGGTCATGTTCAGGTGTGCACTGGATCTTGGAAACCCTGATATGCTTGGAGTCTGGCTGGAGCCAGGACCCAGAGATCTGCAACTTCAAATTCATCTGAATCCAGCTTATCACTGTCATAGGTCACATGCCTTGAGATTTAGCTTCTTTTAGCAGCAACACTGTACGTTCACATATCATGAGGGAACAGATCTTAAAACATGTTGGTGATAATAAGCCTGATTCTAGTTCATTAAAAGTTAAGGACGAACATATAGTACTGTGCAAAAAACTTGGCACATATCTGTAGCTAGGGTGCCTAAGACTTTTGCACAGTACTGTAGTAGTTTTATGTATTGCACTGTACTGTTGCCCCACAAAAAAAAATTCATGGCATATGTAATTGATGATAAAAATATGTAAGTGATGATATGGGTCTCTATTGTGGACTGAGAGTGGGAAGGAGGCAGGGAGAGGGGAATGACGGTTGGGAAGAGAGGAAGGGAGAGGGGAGAGGGGAGAGAGCAAGACACACCAGCCAGACATTTTGTAATGATCAATAAACCAATTGTTTGTAATCAAATGACCTTGCCTGGTGTCTCAGGACTGGCTGTGTCTGCACCCATGTCTTTCCCTGCTCCTGGCACTCCTTCTCTACCACCTGTCCCACACCTCTCCCACGGCACTCCACTTTTGCTATTCCTAACATTCTTTACACCCACCAGATTTACAAACTTACTGTCTGTTCCATGTTGACATGTATATGCAAAAGTCTTAGGCACCCTAGATATATATACACATGCCTAAGATTTTTGCCCAGTGTTGTAAGTAACAATAAATTATATTATTATCAAACATATCTAACTTCTTCAATTGCAAAATAAAGATCAAAGTAAACATAATGATGCAAGGGCAAGTTTGCAAAAAATAAAAGCCATTGTCCAAGGTAATGTTTGGGTGTTTCAGATGGGTTCCAGAACCTGAATACAGTTGGTGTGGCTCTCTGGGCTCCTATATCTCCTGCCTGATGCCACCAACAAGAAGAGGGAATGGTCTGAATGGAGAGAGCCTTTAATAATGGATGCCACCTTTCCGTGATCTGGCCTCTCTGTTAGGTGTGGATGGAGTCAAGGAATGAAAATCGAAGAGGGATGCTACCAATGATAGTTTTCAGGGCTGTGTTGAGGTGTCTCACTGGAGCTGAGGGGCAGGAACACTGTTAGGTACCTATCCAGTGCCAAGGTTCAAGGAATTAATTAGGTGTGTGGTCAGGGATGAGGTGGAGCCAATGACAGAGTTCATAAGGACATAAGACTTTACTTTTATTGTCACCAAACAATTGACACTAGAGTGTACAATCATCACAGTGATACTTGATTCTGTGCTTCATGCTCCCTGGAGTACAAATCAAAGTAAATATAATAAAAATTTGAATTATAAAACATAATTAGAAAATAGAAAAAGGAAAGGAAGGTAGTGCAAGTCAGGTCTGGATATTTGGAAGGTATGGCCCAGATCCGGGTCAATATCCGTTCAGCAGACTTATCACAGTTGGAAAGAAGCTGTACCCAAATCTTTCCGTAAGAATATTTAAGCTCCTGAACCTTCTCCTGGAGGGAAGAGGGACAAAAAGAGTGTTGGCTGGGTGGGTTGTGTCTTTGATTATCCTGGCAGCACTGCTCTGACAGCGTGCGGTGTAAAGTGAGTCCAAGGATAGAAGATTGGTTTGTGTGATGTGCTGGGCTATGTTCACGATCTTCTGCAGCTTCTTCCAGTCTTGGACAGGACAACTTCCATACCAGGTTGTGATGCACCCTAGAAGAACGCTTTCTACAGTGCATCTATAAAAATGAGTGAGGGTTTTTAGGGGACAGGCCAAATTTCTTCAGCTTTCTCAGGAAGTAAAGGTGCTGGTGAGCCTTCTTTGCAGTGGACTCTGCTTGGTTAGACCAAGTCAGGTCATTTGTGATATTCACCCCAAGGAACGTAAAGCTTTTGACCTGTTCCACCTGCGCACCACCAATGTAGATGGGGTTGTGCGGTCCGCTACTCCTTCTGAAGTCAACAACCAATTCCTTTGTCTTGCTGATGTTGAGGGATAGGTTATTGTCTTTGCACCATGCCATCAGGTTCTTAATTTCCTCTCTGTACTCCGACTCATCATTACCAAGATACGGCCTACAATTGTGGTGTCATCAGCAAACTTGTATATTGAGTTTGATGGAAACTTGGCTACACAATCATGGGTGTACAGTGAGTACAGCAGGGGGCTGAGTACACAGCCTTGTGGGGCACCGGTGCTCAGAGTGATTGTAGAGGAGAGCTTGTCTCTAATTTTACAGCCTGGGTCCTGTCTGTGAGGAAGCTGAAGATCCAGCTGCAGATCTGAGTGCTAAGACCCAGGTTCCAGAGCTTAGGAATCAGTTTATTTGGAATGATGGTATTAAAGGCAGAGCTGTAGTCAATGAAAAGGAGCCTTACATATGCGTCTTTATTCTCCAGATGTTCTAAGGAGGAATGCAGTGCCAGAGAGATGGCATCTGCCATAGAAGCATAGGAGCAGATATAGGCCATTTGGCCCATTGTGTTTGCTCCCCCATTTCATCATGGCTGATCCATTTCCCTCTCAGCCCCCATCTCCTGCCTTCTCCCCATATCTCTTCATGCCCTGACCAATCAAGAATCCATCAACCTCTGCCTTAAATATACTTGGCCTTCACAGCCGTCTGTGCGACAGATTCCTCAGATTCACCACTCTCTGGCTAAAGAAATTCCTCCTCATATCCATTCTAAAAGGACACCCCTCTATTCTGAGACTGTGTCCTCTGGTCTTCGACTCCCCTTCCACAGGAAACATCCACTCTATCGAGGCTTTTCAGCATTCGAAAGGTTTCAATGAGATCCTCCCTCATTCTTCTGAATGACATCGTGTAAAGTCCCAGAGCTATCAAACGCTCTTCACATGATTAGCCATTCAGTTCCTGGACATGGTTAAGTGCTTTGGTGCAGCTAGGGTTCGGGGGCATGCTTAAGTCCGCATGTGCAGCCTAGGTTGGGGATTAGTAATTGGAACACTAGTGTCGCATGTACCAGGTTTCAGTGAAAAGTTTGCATGCTATCCAGACAGATCATTTTATGCAGGGATATACTGAAGCAGTGCAAAACAATTAGTATTCAGCCAGTCTGGAGTTTGGGGATCCATTGCTGGCAAGTCCTGGGGTCCTTATCAAAAATCGAAGATCAGTAACCAGTACAGAAGTAGAGGCCCAGGGGATGAAACCCTGCCTCTGCGAGTGTACAACTCCACTGGCGAAATCAGCGGCTTGAAGTCTGTAAGTCTGGAAGCTGGAGGCCCAAAGGCCTGTACTGGTGTTGAAGAACTGACTCTGTGTGTGTGTGTGTGAATAGGAGGGAGGAAAGGGGCTTGGCTTGCTGTTGTCCTGTTGTTGTTGTTGCTTGTATTATTCTGCTGAGCATTGTGGCATGCTATGTTGGCACTGGGATTTATGGCGACAATATAGGTGGCTCCCAGCACGGCCTTCATTTGCGTGGGTTGTTACTGCAAAAGTCGCATTTCACTAATGTGGTTCAATGTACATGAGATAAATAAATGAATTTAAATCTGTAATTGGATATCCGTGAATTGTTGTCACATGTACCACATGTATCATTTTGAAAGATTCAGAATCCGAATCAGATTTGTTATCGTTGATGTAGGTTCTGAAATTTGGTGCAACGCAAGACTTAAAGTTTATTATCAATTATAAAAAGACATTGTGTACAACTGGAATTAAAAGAATATCCAATAGACAGTTCAGAAGCAGTTTAGGAACATTTGCTTCAGGAACAGTTATTGCCCTTCAACTATTAGGTTCCTGAACAAGAGTGAAAAATTTCACTCACCACAGTACTCATCATTGATCAATTTCACTAATCATAACCTATGGACTCACTTTCAAGGACTCTACAACTCACATTCTGATTTCCATATTTATTATTATTATTATTATTAATTTATTTTGTATTTGCACATTTTGTCCTCTTTTGCATATTGGTTGCTTGTCAGACTTTGTGTGTAATTTTTCATTGATTCTATTGGATGTCTTTGTTCTACTTTGAATGCCTGCAGGAAAATGAAACTCAAGGTAGATAATACAGGGTGACATATACAAAGTATGTACTGTTAATACTTTCACTTTGAACTTTGAATCTGATTCTGAATCATAATCAGGTTTGTTATCACTGACATAATTCATAGAACCATAGAACTATAGAACACGACAGCACAGAAAGCAGGCCATTCGGCCCTTCTACTCTGTGCCGAAACTTTATTCCATTAGTCCCACTGGCCTGCACCCAGTCCATAACCCTCCAGACCTCTCCCGTCCATGTATCTATCCAATTTATTCTTAAAACTTAAGAGTGAGCCTGCATTTACCACGTCAGATGGCAGCTTGTTCCACACTCCCACCACTCTCTGAGTGAAGACATTCCCCCTAATGTTCCCCCTAAACCTTTCCCCTTTCACCCTAAAGCCATGCCCTCTCGGATTTGTCCCTCCTACTCTAAGTGGAAAGAGTCTACTCGCATTTACATTCATGAAATTTGTTGTTTTGCAGAGCAGTGCAGTGCAATAGATTAACAAATTACTATAATGTACAATAAGAATTATTTTTAAAAATGCAGAAAAGAAAGCAAATCATAAGCATGAAAATTCTGCAGATGCAGGGAATCCAGAGCAACAAACACAAAATGCTGGAGGAACTCAGCAGATCAGACAGCATCTATGGAAAAGAGTCAACCGTCAATGGTTCAGGCCAAAATCCCTCTTCAGGATTGAAGGGAAAATGGGAAGATGACAGAATAAAGAGATGGGGGAGGGGAAGGAGACTATCTGAAAGGTAGTAGGTGAAGCCAGGTGGGTGGGAAAGGTCAAGGGCTGGAGAGGAAGGAATCTGATAAGAAAGCAGGGTGGACCATAGGAGGAAGAGAAGGAGGAGGTGGCTAAAGAGCATGTGATATGCAGGTGGGAAGAGATAAAAGGTCTGAGTTAGAAACAGATTAACTGCGCGAGTTTTGTTTACCAGAAGGAGAAATCGATATTCATGCCATCAGGTTGGAAGCTACCCAGATGTAGTATAAGGTGTTCTTCCTCCACTCTGTAAGTGGCTTTATCTTGGCATAAGAGGAGGCCATGGATCTACATGTCGGAATGTGATGCCAATAAAAGAGAGCAAATAGTGAAGTTGTGTTCATGCATTCATGGACCGAATGGCATCAGTAATTCGCTTATACCAGGCCGCATCCTTCCTTTCTCCCTGATGTTACTGTGCGATGTCAAATTGGAATGATAACAACATTATCAGGAGCAAATAACCTTCAACAAATCAGCATTTAAATGAAAATTCTTTCGCTGCAAGCAGAAAGACAAGCACATGCAACAAAAGCCAATTTATTTGCTTCTGATTTGCCTCATTGCAAGTGTGAATGTGTTTTCCTTTTGATTGTATAGCTTTCTCTGATCCGAGAGGACTGCCACTTGTTTTCGTGGAGTGTGGCTCCACTTAGGGACAGTAAAAGCAAGGGTGATGACGGTGAGATGGATATTAAACCTGTCCCCCCCACCCCCCGCCCACCGTTCTCTGCACTAATATCCATCATGCTCCTCCATCCAAACCGATATCATACAAATAGGAAACACAAGAGATTCTCTAGGTGCTGCCTGACCTGCTGAGATCATCCAGCATCTTGAGTGTGTCACACAAATTGACATTTGGGTATGGGGCAGGAAAAGGGATAATCACAAGTCAGTCCGCAGATGCTGTAAATCCGGAGTAACACACATAATATGCTAGAGGAACTCAGCAGGTAAGGCAGCATCTACAGAAAGGAATAAAGAGTCAACTTTTTGGGCTGAGAAACTTCATCAGGACTGGGATGAGACGTGCTGATGAAGGGTCTCAGCCCGAAAGATCAACTGTTTTTTGCATTCCATAAATGCTACATGACCTACTGAGTTTCTCCAGTACTTTTTTTTATTATTTGAGACAGCTCAGAATAGGCCCTTCCTCTGAGCCTCTCACTGCCCATCGACCCCCGATTTAACCCTAGCCTAATCACGCAACAATTTATAATGACCATAAAGATAAGACATCATTAAACTTGTTGCTGTTTGCCTGTAGATCAATTCCTTTGCAGCTAGCTCCGATCAGGATTCGATTCCAGCCATCATTTATAAGGAGCTTGTCTGCTCTCCCCGTGAATGCGCGGGTTTTCTCCGTGTGCTCTGGTTTCCTCCCACATTCCAAAGGCAAGCAGGTTAGGGTTAATGAGTGGTGGGCACACTACGTTGGCACCAGACCCATGGACACACTTGCAGGTGCAAATTTCGCTGGAGTGATTTGCCGCAAACAACACAATTCACTGTATGTTTCCATGTACATGTGATTAATAAAGCTAATCTTTGTGTTTTTTTGTCCACCTCCCAACTCCACTTCTGCTTCCCCCCCCCCCCCACCTGGGACAACCTGCCCATCACTTTTGACCCTTCCTCTGTCCACCAGACTCCTGCTTCACCTTCTCTTTATACTGGCCACCTCGCCTCCACGTTAATCCTGAAGCAGGGTCTTGGCTTGAAATGTTGACCATTTATTCCCTTCCATAGATGCTGCCAGACCTGCTGACTTCCTTTAGCATTGTGTGTGTGTGTGTGTGTGTGTGTGTGTGTGTGTGTGTGTGTGTGTGTATGTTGCTCTGGATTTCCAGCATCTGCAGAATCTCTCCTGTTCTTCCTGTAGCTTGTTGATTGCTTAAATGCCAATCATATTTCAGTCGGTACTACAACCTCATTAATGCGGGCAGACTGCATTTGCACCTGCTGAGAGAGGGAGCTACTCACTGAACCAACACTAACACAAGGGCTCAGCAATATGTTGTGTTTGTGAGATGGTTCAGAATCAGAATCAGCTCGATTATCATTCACATATGTGTTCAATTTCACTACAAAAACAATGCATGTTACAACTAATGAATGAATAAATGAATCCATAGATAGATAGATAGTACTCGTAAATAGGTGCATACATGATAGAAAAACGGAGGGCTGTGTAAGAGGGAAGGGTTAGATTGAAATAGAGCAGGTTAAAAATCAGCACAACAATGTGGCTGAAGGGCCTGTAGTGTTTTATGTTCCAGATGGATGGATGGATGGATAGATGGATAGATAAAAGAAAATTTGCAGAAGCTGAAAAATCAGAGCAACACTCACAAAATGCTAGAGGAACTCAGCAGGCCAGGCAGCATCTATGGAAAAAAATACCAGTCGTTGTTTTGGGCCAAAACCCTTCGCCAGGACTTTGGCATGGTTTCAGCTGGAAACGTTGACCGTACATTTTTCCACAGATGCTGCCTGGCCTGCTGAGTTCCTCCAGCATTTTGTGTAGGTAGATAGCTAGATGGATAGATAAATAGATAGATAGTTGCATTGATAGGAAGATAGATAGATGGATGCATAGATAGATAAATAGATAGACAGATAAATACTGTAGATAGATTGAATTATTTGGTAGGTAGATAGTTAATAGACAAATACAGCGCTGTGAGGAGGGGAGGGTAGTCTTAGAGTAGATAAACAGGTTGGCACAACATCGTGAGCTGAAGAACCGGTGCGATACTGCTCCATGTTCCATGTTGATTACACAGATAGACAGACAGACTGTCAGAGCAAAAGAGTAACAGTGAGGTATCGTTCAGGGATTCGGAAATCTGTTGGCAGAGTGGAAGAAGTTAGAACATAGATCTTGACGTTCTATGATGGTGTGCTGATCTACTCCAAGATTAATCTAACCCTTCCCTCTTACACAGCTCATAACCTTTCATTTTTTGCTTCATCAATGTGTTATTAGCAGTCTCTAACCTCTCAGCCTGTGTCACCACCGCAAATCAATGAGTGCCGGTCTTCATTCAGTCTCCTGCATCTCCTCCCTGGTGTTAGAAATGAGAAGAAATTGACAAATAGTTAAAGTTGCAACTTCAAGTTACATAATTCTGCCATCTGGTTGAAAGGAAACTTTGACTAGAACTCAGGCATTTATCTTTTAACAGGAAATTGTTCCCTGATTTATATGTCAGCCAGTCACCTGCTGCAATCATCAGCACCGGTATTGATCTCCATTTTGGGTAAATGATATCAACATTTATTCTGCTGGTTTGCATCTATGTTCTAAAACCTATGCTGCGGTAACATCTCAAATTTAGACAATAGACAATAGACAATAGGTGCAGAAGTAGACCATTCAGCCCCACAAGTCTGCACCGCCATTCTGAGATCATGGCTGATCATTCACTATCAATACCCAGTCCCTGCCTTGTCCCTATATCCCTTGATTCCCCTATCCATCAGATATCTATCTAGCTCCTTCTTGAAAGCATCCAGAGAATTGGCCTCCACCGTCTTCCAAGGCAGTGCATTCCACACCTCCACAACTCTCTGGGAGAAGAAGTTTTTCCTCAACTCTGTTTTAAATAACTGACCTCTTATTCTCAATCCATGCCCTCTGGTACTGGACTCTCCCAACATCTGGAACATATTTCCTGTCTCAATCCTATCAAATCCTTTAATTATCTTAAACATTTCAATCAGATCCCCTCTCAATCTCCTCAGTTCCAGTGTGTACAAGCCCAATCTCTCCAATCTCTCTGCGTAAGACAGCCCTGCCATCCCAGGAATCAACCTAGTGAATCTACGCTGCACTTCCTCAATTGCCAGAATGTCCTTCCTTAAACCTGGAGACCATAACTGTACACAATATTCCAGATGTGGTCTCACCAGGGCCCTGTACAAATGCAAAAGGACATCCTTGCTCTTGTACTCAATTCCCCTTGTAACAAAGGCCAACATTCCATTTGCCCTCTTCACTGCCTGTTGCACTTGCTCATTCACCTTCATTGACTGAAGAACTAGGACTCCTAGGTCTCTTTGCATTTCTCCCTTACCTAACTCTACACCGTTCAGACAATACTCTGCCCTCTTGTTCCTGCTTCCAAAGTGGATAACTTCACATTTATTCACATTGAATGACATCTGCCAAGTATCTGCCCACTCACCCAGCCTATCCAAGTCTCCCTGTATTCTTCTAATGTCCTCTTCGCATGTCACACTGCACCCAGTTTAGTATCGTCAGCAAACTTGCTGATATAGTTTTCAATGCCCTCATCTAAATCGTTGACATAAATCGTAAAGAGCTGTGGTCCCAATACAGAGCCCTGTGGTACCCCACTAGTCACCTCCAGCCAGTTCGAGAAACACCCATTCACTGCTACCCTTTGCTTTCTATCTGCCAACCAGTTTTCTATCCATGTTGAAACCCTGCCCCCAATGCCATGAGCTCTGATTTTACTCACCAATCTCCTATGTGGCACCTTATCGAATGCCTTCTGAAAATCTAGGTACACTACATCCACTGGCTTACCCTCGTCTAACATCCTTGTTACACCCTCAAAAAACTCCAACAGATTAGTCAAGCATGATTTGCCCTTGGTAAATCCATGCTGGCTCGGCCTAATCTTATTACTGCCATCAAGATATGCCACTATTTCATCCTTAATAATGGACTCAAGCATCTTCCCCACGACTGACGTTAGGCTAACAGGGCGATAGTTCTCCATTTTCTCCTTCCCTCCCTTCTTGAAAAGTGGGATAACATTAGCCACTCTCCAATCTTCAGGAACTGATCCTGAATCTAAGGAACATTGGAAAATGATTACCAATGCATCCGCAATTTCCTGAGCCACCTCTTTTAGAACCCTCGGATGCAGACCATCTGGACCTGGGGATTTATTAGCCTTCAGTCCTATCAGTCTACTCATCACAGTTTCTTTCCTAATGTCAATCTGTTTCAATTCCTCTGATATCTTATGACCCTGGCCCATCCATACATTTGGGAGATTGCTTGTGTCCTCCCTGGTGAAGACAGATCTAAAGTATGCATTAAATTCTGTTGCCATTTCCCTGTTTCCCGTAACAATTTCTCCCAATTCATTCTTCAGGGGGCCAACATTGTTCTTAACTATCTTCTTTCTCTTCACATAGCTAAAAAATGCTTTTGCTATCCCCTTTTATATTCCTGGCTAGACTGAGCTCATACCTGATTTTTTCTCTCCGTATTACTTTTTTAGTTAAGATCTGCTGTTCCTTAAAACTTTCCCAATCATCTGTATTCCCACTCATCTTAGCCCTGTCATACTTCTTTTTCTTTAATGCTATACAATCTCTGACTTCCTTTGTCAACCACTGTGGCCCCTTCCCCCTCTTTGACTCCTTCCTTCTCATTGGAATGAACTGCTTCTGCATCTTTTGTATTATCCCCAAGAATATCTGCCACTGCTGATCCACTGTCTTTCCTGCCAGGGCATCCGCCCATTTAACTTTGGCCAGTTCTTCCCTCATGGCTCCGTAGTCTCCTTTATTTAATTGCAACACTGACACCTCTGATCTGCCCTTATCCCTCTCAAATTGTAGATAAAAACTTATCATGCTATGATCACTACTTCCTAATGGCTCCTTTATTTCAAGATCACTTATCAATTCCTGTTCATTACACATCACCAAGTCCAAAATAGCCTCATTCCTGGTTGGCTCAAGCACAAGCTGTTCCAAAAATACATCCCTTAGACACTCCACAAACTCCCTATCCTGGGGTCCAGCACCTACCTGATTCTTCCAGTTCACCTGCATGTTGAAACGTCCCATAACGACTACATTACCTTTAGCACATGCCAATGTTAACTCCCTAATCAACGTACCCAATATCCACGCTACTGTTTGGGGGCCTGTACACAACACCCATTAGGGTCTTTTTACCCTTATTGTTCCTCAGCTCAATCCACACAGACTCTACTTCCCCTGTTCCTACGTCACCCCTTGCTAAGGACTGAATCTCATTCCTCACCAACAGGGCCACCCCACCCCCTCTTCCCATATTTCTGTCTCTACGATAGCACATATACCCTGGTACACTCAATTCCCAGGCCTGATCCCCTTGCAGCCATGTCTCCGTTATCCCAACAATATCGTAGTTCCCCATTTTCATCTGAGCTTCAAGCTCATCTGTCTTATTTCTGACACTACGCGCATTCAAGTATAGAATTCTTAGCCCATTCCTCCTCTCTTTGCTTAAAACACTGTCTATTGTACCTAACCCAGCTCCTTGAACTTCCATCGGGCTAATTGCACCTTGAATTTTGATGACCTTCTCAAGATCAGCCAAACCTTCTACACATTTAACCACATGCTCCTTCTGACCAACCCTCTGTACATGTAACTTTTCCAACACATGTTCTGTCTCACCTTTCTCCTTCACACAATTAATATTTGGTACACAATTAAATTTACATTTGGTATACGGAGAGAGAGTCAGTTCTGCAGTATAAAAACAGCTCAGCTTTTCCATGCTAACCCAGGTAGATGCCTACCTGAGCTAGTCCCATTTACCTGCATTTAGGCTGGATCTTTCCAGACCTTTCCCATCCATGAACCTGTCTGACAGCATGAACATCAATTTCTTAAACTTCAGGTAACTACCCCCCTTCACCATTTCCCATTCCTGTTTCCCTTTCACTCCTTCTCTTCCTATCTACCCATCATCTCCCTCTAGTGCTCCTCCCACTTCCCTTCCTTCCATGGTCTTTTGTCCTCTCCGATCAGTTTCCCCCTTCTCCAGAACTTTATCTCTTCCAAATAACTTCCCAGCTCTTTACTTCAAATCAAAACAAATCAAGTTTAATTGTCATTCAAACCATACATGGATACAGCTGAATGAGACAACGTTTCTCCGGGGCCATGGTGCAAAAACATACTCGCGCATTCAAAATATCGAGAAAGGAGAAAAAAAGACCATAGACACGTAAGTAAACAAATTTTTACTCCAAGACCCTGAGCGACAAGCACCACAAATTCATGGTTCCCAGCAGTCCATCCTTTAATTCCACCAATCCAACATGGGAGGGCAGCACCAATGGGAGAGGCCAGCCCCAACCGAGGCTGGTGCCACGTACAACACAAGCTCATGACCTGAGGCCTAGCTATAACCGAGGCAACACTGCTGCCTCACCACCTGTCTCTTCACCAAAGAAGGTGAGCAAGTGATGCACTATCAATAACTCTCAGAGACGTGAGGCGAGATATAGGCTTTTATTGGCTGGAAGAAAGGACAAGCAGCAATTGCCCACCACACTGCATCCTGGAGACTGAGGCCGGGCCTGTGTCTCCAATCGCCTTTATACCGGGGTCCAAGGGAGGAGCCACAGGAGCAGTCAGCAGGGGGGAGCGTGTCCAGACAGGTATATGTAGTTCACCACAGCAAGCCTGTTGGAATCAATGTCCACCAGGGTCTTGCGATCACAGAAGAAACATCCAAGTCAGTCAGTCACGATTTCACTGCACACAGCCTTTGCACCAACTCTGGTGCCTCTGTGTACCACACAGCAGCATGCTCGGCACCCAGGTCAGCACTACTGAACCCAGTCCGGCTTTTCCTGTGGCCTGACAGCCCATCTCGTCACCCCCAGCCTGACGGCCTATTTCGGCAACCCTGGCCTGACGGCTCGACTTGATCTCCCTGGCCCAACGGACTGGCTCACCGTCTCCAAACTGTGGTCCAGTTCTTACAACACCCTGGCCAGCTACACAAGCAACGAGCAGCTCACTGATGCAGTGGACTTGCTATACAGGTAGTTATTGGATTCAAGAAAAGTCTTACTATGTATAAAAACACACTTAACAAGGAAAAATGCACCCTTGGGTGGCCCCCAAGAGGCTGTTGTGTGTATACGCCTGCCATCTTATTGGAAGTGAGCCTCCTCTTCCTCTCCCAGTTTCATGTACCTCCTGCCACCTTGAACTTCTTCCTCCCTTCCTCCACCATCTTTTTTTGACTTCTTCCCCTTTGCTTTCCAGTTCTGATGAAGGGTCTTAGCCGGAAACTTCGAGTGTTTACCCCTCTCCATAGATGCTGCCTGACCTGCTGAGCTCCTCCAGCACGTTGTGTGTATTGCTCTGGATTTCCAGCATCTGCTGTACCTCTATGCCTGTCTAAGCATCATGGACGCCACAGTAGCATGGTAGTTAGCACGGTACTCAGGGCATTCTGGAGTTTAGAGTACAATTCTGGCGCTGCCCGTACAGAGTTTGTATGTTCTCCCCATAACCGTGTGGGTTTCCTTCCACATCCCAAAGTTGGTAGGTTAATCAGTCATGGTAAATTGTTCAGTGATTAGGCCAGGGTTAGGTAGGTGGGTTGCTGGGTGATGAGGCTCATTGAGCTGGAAAGGCCCGTTCTGTGCTGTCTCTTTAAATAAATAATCCTTTAATGACCGATTCATAGGTTTAAACAACAAGGAGAAAAGGCCTTTCTGTAAACACGTTGACTTTCTATTGGCATGACATCATGACATCCCATACTCTCATATTGTTAAAGGTCTAGATGGGTTAGAGTTTGTGAAATGTGTTCAGGAAAGTTTTCTAAATCAATATATAGATGTACCAACTAGGGAGGATGCAATATTAGATCTCCTATTAGGAAATGAGTTAGGGCAGGTGACGGAAGTGTGTGTAGGGGAACACTTTGGTTCTAGTGATATAACGTCATTAGTTTCAACTTGATCATGGATAAAGATAGATCTAGACCTCAGGTTGAAGTTCTAAACTGGAAAAAAGCAAAATTTGAAGAAATGAGAAAGAATCTAAAAAGTGTAGATTGGGACAGGTTGTTCTCTGGCAAGGATGTGATTGGTAAGTGGGAGGCCTTCAAAGGAGAAATTTTGAGAGTGCAGTGTCTGTATGTTCCTGTCAGGGTTAAAGGCAAAATGAATAAGAATAAGGAACCTTGGCTCCCAAAGGATACTGGAACTCTGATAAAGAAGAAGAGAGAGATGTATAACATGTATAGGCTACAGGGAGGAAATAAGATGCTTGAGGAGTATAAAAAGAGTAAGAAAATACTTAAGAAAGAAATCAAGAGGGCTAAAAGAAGACATAAGGTTGCTTTGGCAGTCAGGGTGAAGGATAATCCTAAGAGCTTCTACAGGTATGTTAAGAGCAAAAGGATAGTAAGGGATGAAATTGGTCCTCTTGAAGATCAGAGTGGTCGGCTATGTATGGAATCAAAAGAAATGGGAGAGATATTAAATGGGTCTTTTGCATCTGTATTTACTAAGGAAACTGGAATGGAGTCTATGGAAACAAGGCAAACAAGTAGGGAGATCATGGAACTTATACAAATTGAAGAGGAGGAGGTGCTTGCTGTCTTGAGGCAAATCAGAGTAGATAAATCCCCAGGACCTGACAGGGTATTTCCTCGGACCTTGAAGGAGGCTAATGTTGAAATTGCAGGGGCCCTGGCAGAAATACTTAAAATGTTGATATCCACGAGTCAGGTGCCGAAGGATTGGAGGATAGCTCATGTAGTTCCGTTGTTTAAAAAATGCTCAAAAGTAAGCCGGGAAATTATAGGCCGGTAGGTTTGACATCGGTAGTAGGTAAATTATTGAAAGGAATACTAAGAGCTAGGATCTACAAGTATTTGGATAGACAGGGACTTATTAGAAAAAGTCAGCATGGCTTTGTGCATGGTAGGTCATGTTTAACCAATCTATTAGAGTTTTTCAAGGAAGTTACCAGGAAAGTGGATGAAAGGAAGGCAGTGGATGCTGTATACATGGACTAGGACCCACATCGGAGGTTGGTTAGGAAGATTCAGTCGCTAGGTATACATGGAGAGGTAGTAAACTGGATTAGACATTGGCTCAATGGAAGAAGCCAGAGAGTGGTAGTGGAGGATTGCTACTCTGAGTGGAGGCCTGTGACTAGTGGTGTGCCACAGGGATCAGTGCTGGGTCCATTGTTATTTGTCATCTATATCGAAGATCTGAATGATAATGTGGCAAATTGGATCAGCAAATTTGCTGATGATACAATGATTGGAGGTGTAGTGGACAGTGAGGAAGGTTTTCGAAGCTTGCAGAGGGATTTGGACCAGTTGAAGGAATGGGCTGAAAAATGGCAGGTGGAGTTTAATGCAGACAAATGTGAGGTATTGCACTTTGGAAGGACAAACCAAGGTAGAAAATACGAGGTAAATGGTAGGACACTGAGGAGTGCAGTAGAACAGGGGAATCTGGGAGTACAGATACATAATTCCCTAAAAGTGGCGTCACAGGTAGACAGGTTGGAAAAGAGAGCTTTTGGTGCATTGGCCTTTATAAATCAAAGTATTGAGTATAAGAGTTGGAATGTAATGGTAAGGCTGTATAAGACATTGATGAGACCGAATTTGGAGTATTGTGTGCTGTTTTGGTCACCAAATTACATGAAGGATCTTAATAAGGTTGAAAGGGTGCAGAGAAAGTTTACAAGGAAGTTGCAGGGAGACTGAGTTACAGAGAAAGGTTGAATAGGTTAGGACTTTATTCCCTGGAGCGTATAAGAATGAGGGGAGATTTGATAGAGGTATATAAAATTATGATGGGTGTAGATAGAGTGAATACAAGCAGACTTTTTCCACTGAGGCCAGGGGAGAAAAAATACAGAGGTCATGGGTTAAGGCTGAAGGGGGAAAAGTTTAAAGGGAACATTGGGGGAGCTTCTTCACACAGAGAGTGGTGGGAGTGTGGAATGAGCTGCCAGACGAAGTGGTGAATGCGGGCTCACTTTTAACATTTAAGAAAAACTAGGACAGGTATATGGATGAGAGGGGTTTGGAGGGATATGGCCCAGGCGCAGGTCAGTGGGACTATGGTTTGGTACAGCCAAGAAGGGCCAGAAGACCTGTTTCTGTGCTGTAATGTTCTATGGTTCTATGGTTCTACAACAACCTTTCCCTCAACGTCAGTAAAACAAAAGAGCTGGTAAATACTACAAACATGAGTTGCAGAGACTTTGAAAGTTAGGTAGTGTTCAAAGACTGAAAAGTTATGGTGGAAGGATAGAAATGTGTAGATGTTCCAATCTTATTAGCCATAATATTATTGAGTAGTGGAGCTGCAGGGAGGGGTAGTGTGGCCTACTCTTGCTCTGAACTCCTCGATCAGTCAGTGTATTTATAGCTAGCACAGTGGGGTAATGGTTCTGGATCCAGCTGCCCTACCCCAGATCCCCATTTGAGGAGAACAACACTACACCATCTTAGGCTATTTGATCTCTGAATGACATAGCTGATCCTTTTTTTTTCTCCCCTCCTCAGCCCCACAACCCAGCCTCCTCCCTGTAACATTTGATGCCGTAGCCAATCAAGAACCTTTCAAACTCTGCTTTAAGTAATCTTATTGACTTGGCCTCCACAGCTGCCTGTGGTAACAAATTCCACAAATTCACTGCTCTCTACCTAAAGAAATTTATTTTATTCTTTGTTTTAAATGGATGCCCCTCACTTCTGAGGCCGTGCTCTCTTGTTTTAGACTCCCCTACCATGAGAAATATGTCCTTTCCACATCTACTTTATCTAGGCCATTCAAAATTCTAAAGGTTTCAATGAGATCATCCCCCCCACCATCATTCTAAATTCCAGTGATGATAGACCCAGAGCTATCAAAGGTTCTTCTTATGATAATATTTTCATTCCTGGAATTATCCTTGTGAGCCTCCTCTGAACCAATAGACAATAGGTGCAGGAGTAGGCCATTCGGCCCTTCAAGCCAGCACTGCCATTCAATGTGATCATGGCTGATCATCCACAATCAGTACCCCGTCCCTGCCTTCTCCCCACATCTCTTGACTCCACTATCTTTAAGAGCTCTATCTAACTCTTTCTTGAAAGAGAATTGGCCTCCACTGCCACCTGAGGCAGAGCATTCCACATATCCACCACTCTCCCGGTGAAAAAGTTTTTCCTCAACTCCGTTCTAAATGGCTTACGCCTTATTCTTAAACTGTGGCGTCTGGCTCTGGACTCCACGAACATCGGGAACGTGTTTCCTGCCTCTAGCGTGTCCAATCCCTTAATAATCTTAAATGTTTCAATCAGATCCCCTGTCATCCTTCTAAATTCTAGTGTATACAAGCCCACTCGCTCCAATCTTTCAACATATGACAGTCCCGCCATCCCGGGAATTAACCTTGTGAACCTAATC
The DNA here is from genome assembly GCF_030144855.1 of Hypanus sabinus. Lineage (NCBI taxonomy): Eukaryota > Metazoa > Chordata > Chondrichthyes > Myliobatiformes > Dasyatidae > Hypanus > Hypanus sabinus. The sequence continues at coordinate 13,537,500 of NC_082708.1, forward strand.
AGCCTCGTGATACTGCACTGATTGGCCTAATTACAAATAATAATGAGGCAGCCACAGAGAAGAAGTCATCACCCTGACACAGAGGTGTCAAGAAAACAACCTCTCCCTCAATGTTGCAAATACAAAGGAGCTGCTTGTGGATGACAGGAGGAATGGAGACAGGCTAACCCCTATTGACATCAATGCATCTTTGGTTGAGGGGATGAACAGCTTTAACTTCACCAAGGATTTCAAATGGTTTATACATTCCAGCTGTAGTGTAGTTGTCCTCAAATGGGGACCTGGGGTAGGGCAGCTGGATCCAGAAACACAGCTTCTTCCACCAGACCATCAGATTGATTAATTTGTGCTGATGGAATTATATTTCTATGTTAATTTGAGTGTCCTGCTTTTTTGTACATACTATAAATTGCACATTTAGACGGAGATGTAACATAAACATTTTTAATCCTCATGTATATGAAGGATATAAGTAATAAAGTCAATTCAATTCACAAGAGCATAAGACACTGGAGCAGAATTTGGCCCCTCGAGTTGATCTGTCTTTTGATTATGGATGATTTTTATCCCTCTCATCACCATTCTCCTGCCTTCCACCCTAACCTTTGAAACCCTGGCTAATCAAGAACATGTCAATCTCCGCACTGATTCACTCATCATCATTGTCGTCATGTGCCATGTCATATGACGTCAGTGAACTCATAGCTCCAGATCAATAGTTCGTGCCTTTGAATTCCTGCCAATTTTCTGCTATCAACCCTTGACCATATCTTTTAATTCTGGGAATCAGGCTGTATGTTACAGCATTGCAGAGAGAGCTAGGGGTCTCAGTAGAATCCTGGCAGTATGGTGTAGAACATTACGGCACAGAACAGGCCATTCAGCCCATCATGTTCTCCCAAAATAATTACACCTAAACCCCTCTTTCTGAACATGGTCCATATATATCTTCTCTTACGTAATCATTTGTACATCTAAAACCCCTTTAAATAGTGCTATCATATCTGCCCACTACCACCTCAGCAGTGAATTTACCACACCCTGCACTTCTCCTTTGAACCTGCCTGTCACCTATAATGTGTTCACTCACGATCTGCCGTATCGTATGGCGTAGGCCATCGTGCTCTTCCATGATGGGTGACCACAGCCATTATCAACACTCTTCAGAGATTGTCTGCCTGGTGTCAGTGGTCACACGACCAGGACTTGTGATCTGCACTGGGTGTTCATACGACCATCAATCACCTGCTCTCGTGGCTTGACATGGCCTCGTTTGGGTGGGAGGTGAATCTAATTAGGTGCTACATATTGCCCAAGGGTGACCTGAAGGCTAGCAGAGGGAAGGAATGCCTTACATCGCTCTTGGGAGAGACACATCTCCACCCAGCCACCAACAGATACATTACCCTCCTCATCACTGTTCTAAAGGGTCATCCTTCATTTCTGAGGCTGTGCCTTCTGCTGCTAGACCCTCTCTACATCCACTCTACCTCACCATTTTAATATTCAGTTGATTTCAGTGAGGAACCACCCCTTCTCCTGAACTCCAGTGAGCACAGGTGAGAGGTGAAATCCAGTGAGGGGGAAGGTGGATGACTGGGGGAGGAGGATGCAGTGAGAAACTGGGAGGTGATAAGTGGAAAAGGTAAAAGGCTGTAGAATGAATCTGATAGGTAGGAGTGTGGACCATGGGAGACCATGGGACTCAAGAGGGAGGTAATAAAAGGGATGCCAGAATGGGGAATGGAAAAAGCGAGATGACACCTCTGAGTATTTTTGGTCTGTCAGCAATAAGTAGGATTTCCCAGTGGCCAACCATTTTAAATCCAATCCTCATTCACATTCCAACATGTCAGTCCATGACCTTCTCTATAGCCAAGATGAGGCCATTCCCGGGCTGGAGGAGCAACACCTCATATTCCATCTAGCCTCGAACCCGACAGCATGAATGTCTTTTTCTCCAGCATCTGGTAATTTCTCCTTCTTTCTTTGAGTCAGTGCTTTGAATTATTCAAATGGTTTAAACCTCAAGATCATTCAAATAGACAAAAAGATGTAAAACAACATCACAATAGATTGTAAAGTATGAAAGATAATTTAACACTCTCAAAACCATGAAAAAATACTTGAAATCGTGAAGGTAAAAGAAACTCCGCTGAACTTTTCTTTTTACTTTAGGTCGGCACTGAAGTTCAAAAGAATAGGATTCTATCTTCGAATTCTAACAAAGAGTTCTATGAATTAGAATTCTAATTCTTTCTCAGCGTCTCAGCTCAAAACATCGGCTGTTAATTCCTCTCCAGAGATTCTACTTGACCTGCTGAGTTCCTCCAGCATTTTGTGTGTGTGTGTTGCTCTGGATTTCCAGCATCCGCAAAAAACCTTTTGTGTTTCTATTTCTCAGGGTTTAGAACCAGCTTCCAACGTGAACAGTTTGTCTTTGATGGCAAGGTTTATCAATCTGTTCTTCCCAGGTGAGTGCCAGGCTGTCTTTCAAGCAGCTAGCACAGATTTTACGAGCTGTACCGTTCCATCCCCAGAGCGTTTAACCACTTAGGGGTCAGTTCCAATAAATTGACACTTCCCTGAAGGATATTAATGAACCAGATGTGCTTTTACAATAATCTCGTTAAGATTCCTGAGATTAGCTTTCATTCCAGCATTATTTAATTTCCCATTGAATGTCGAGAATAGGTGGTTAGACTCTTCTGTATTACCATGAGAGTTACAATTTCATAGAATAATACATCACAGAAGCTGGCCCCTCAGCCCGACTCATCCGTACCAACTGATTTGCTCATCCAAGCTTGTCCCATTTGCCTGTGTTTGTCCCCATTCCACTAAATCCTTATACTGCACTATATCACAGGCACAAAACAAAAACATATTTCATGACATATGTGAGTGATGATAAATCAGGTACAAAATACAGTATTGAATTGAATTGACTTTATTTCTTACATCCTTCACATACATGAGGAGTAATAATCTTTATGTTACATCTCCATCTAAATGTGCAATGTGCAATCATAGTAATTTATAATAATTTATAATAAATAGAACAGTCAATGTAATATAGAGTACACTCAAAACAGCATGAGTTCATCAGTCTGATGGCCTGGTGGAAGAAGCTGTCCCGGACCTGTTGGTCCTGACTTTTATGCTGCAGTACCGTTTCCCAGATGGTAGCAGCTGGAATAGATTGTGGTTAGGATGGCTTGGGTCCCCAATGATCCTACGGGCCCTTCTTATACACCTGTCCTTGTAACTACCCTGAATAGTGGGAAGCTCACATCGACAGATGCGCTGGGCTGTCTGCACCACTCTCTGCGATTAAGGGAGGGAAAGTTCCCATACCAGGCAGAGATGCAGCCAGTCAGGATGCTCTCAATCGTGCCCCTGTAGAAAGTCCTCAGGATTTTGAGGCCCCTACCCAAACTTCGTCAACCGTCTGAGGTGAAAGAGGTGCTGTTGTGCCTTTTTCACCACACAGCTGGTCTGTACAGATCACGTGAGGTCCTCGGTGATGTGGATGCCGAGGAAATTGAAGCTGTTTACCCTCTCAACCCCAGATCCATTGATATCAACAGGGGTTAGCACATGCAAATTTCTTAGGTACATATACATAACTAAAGTGTCTAAGAGTTTTGCAAAGCACTGTAGTAATTTTATATATTACACTGTTCTGCTGCCACAGAAAAATCAAATTTCATGACATGTGCGAGTGATGATAAAACTGATTCCGATATGGGTCTCTATTCTGGAATGAGAGTGGGAAGGGGGCAGGGAGAAAGGAATCATCATTGGGAAAAGGGGAAGGAAAAGCGGAGGGAGCGGGAAAGACCAGAGAGACAATCCGCAATAATCAATAAACCAACTGTTTGGAATCAAGTCATTTTGCCTGGTGTCTCAGGGCTGGGTGTGTCTGCATGCATACCACACCCCGCTTCCCCCAGCCTGGCCACCCCTTCTCTCCCAGCTGTTCCACACTCCTCCTACAGTGTTTCACCTTTGCCATTCCCAACATCCTTTGCTCCCACCAGAATTACAAACTCAGTCTCTGCTCCACGTTGACAAATACAATACTCTGCAAAAGTCTTAGGCATCCTAGCTATGTAGACGTGCTTAGGACTTTTGTACAGTACTGTTTGTCTGTGATAATAAACCTTATTCTAATTCTGACTTTGATATTTTTAGGGATGGCACAATCAAAGAAGCTTCATTGTTTTGTGTAAAACAGTTAGATGATGAATCCGAAGGAACGGTGGAGACCAATACAGATTGACACCAGTGGCATCACAGGAGTTGCCAGTCAGTGCTGAACTCAATGTAGGACTGCCAGAGGGAATCCAGCTCCAGATTGTTCCCTGGAGTCTACCCCTGAAGCCCTCCCCATGAATGGGTACAGCCACAAGGTAGTGGAGGTTTGAGATTGGAGTCTTCCATCACCTAGCTGAGTTGCCAACTACCAGAATCAACTGGTTTTAAGGAGCCAGTAACCCGTCTGTCGGTAGGAATATTTCTGCGGGGCTGAGTAGCTAAGCCACATGTGAAGTCCAGATTATCAGAGAGTGAGAAGTATGCTATTTGGAGCAGTTAATAGGTAGTGGGAGCTTATCCCCATTAACACCCCCAGGCTATCACAATCTCAAGGAGCCAGTAGTGGATTATTTTGCAAGAATTTAGAAGAGGGAGATGGAATGATAGAACATAAATCAGTAAAACATTGGGCAACCCATTCAGCCCACGATACTGTGTGATCTTGATGCCAACTTGTACTAAATGCTCCTTTTTTGTTTATGATTCATATCCCTCCATTCCTCTCATGATTTCACGTTTGTCTTAAAACCTCTTAAACTCCACCAAACTGCCTTCATCGACTACTACTGTGGTAACCAAATCCAGGCACCTAATACTCTCTGCATTAAAAAGTTGCCCCTCACATCACCTTTAAACTTTCCCCTTACTAACTTAAAAAGCACATCCTCTGTTGTTTGATGTTTCTACCTTGGGGAAAAGATACGTCTGCCAAGTCCATGCTAGAAGCATTTTAAGATTTGGAGGGTTCTTGACAGGAAGGATGTTAGGAGTATTTTTCTTCTTATGTTATGTCTCTGTCTAAACGTGCAATATGCAATCATAATAATTTGTAATAAATTGTATGTACAGCAGGACAGTCAATATAACATAGAAATACAACTGTATCAGCATGAATTCATCAGTCTGCATTGCCTGGTGGAAGAAACTGTCCCGGAGCCTGTTGGTCCTGGCTTTTATCCTGTGGTACAGTTTTCCAGATGGTAGCAGCTGGAACAGTTTGTGATTGGAGTGACTTGAGTCCCCAATGATCCTGCGGGCTTTTTTAGCGCACCTGTCTCTGTAAATATCCTGATTAGTGGGAAGTTCACATTTACAGATGCGCTGGGCTGTCCGCACCGCTCGCTACAGAGTCCTGCGATTGAGGGAAGTACAGTTCCCATACCTGGCAGCGACATAGCCAGTCAGGACGCTCTTAATTGTGCCTCTGTAGAAATTTCTTAGGATTTGGGGCTCCATAAGAAACTTCTCCAACCGTCTGAGGTGAAAGAGGCACTGTTGTGTTTTTTTCACCACTCAGCTGGTATTTACAGACCACGTGAGATCCTCGGTGATGTGTATACCATAATAAGGTATGTGTAGTAAGAAGTGCAAGAGATTTTGCAGATGGAAATAACTTGAAAAATATGTAGCATTAGTGAGATTTTGCAAATGCTAGAAATCCAGAGTAACACACACAGAATGTTGGAGGAAATGAACAGGACTAGAAGCATAGAAAACCTACAGCAAAATACAGGTCCTTCAGCCCACAATACTGTGCCAAGCATGTAGTTACTTTAGAAATTACCTAGGGTTACCCATAACCCTCTATTTTTCTAAGTTCCATGTCCCTATACAGGAGTCTTTTAAAATACCCTATTGTATCTACCTCCACCACAGTCGCTGGTTGCCCATTCCATGCACTCACCACTCTCTGAGTAAAAAACTTACTCCTGACATCCCCTCTGTACATCCCCTCTGTATCTACTTCCAAGCACCTTAAAACTGTGCCCTCTCATGTTAGTCATTTCAGTGCTGGGAAAAAGCCTTTGACTATACACACAATCAATGCCTCTCATCATCTTATACACCTCTATCAGGTCACCTCTCATCCTCCATTGGACCCAGGAATAAAGGTCAAGTTCACTCAACCTATTCTCATAAGGCATGCTCCCCAAACCAGGCAACATCCTTGTAAATCTCCTCTGCACCCTTTCTATGGTTTCCACATCCTTCCTGTAGTGAGGCGACCAAAACTGAGCACAGTACTCCAAGGGGGTCTGACCAGGGTCCTATAGAACTGTAAGATTATCTCTCAGCTCTTAGAAACATAGAAACATAGAAAATAGGTGCAGGAGTAGGCCATTTGGCCCTTCGAGCCTGCACCGCCATTCAGTATGATCATGGCTGATCATCCAACTCAGAACCCTGTACCTGCCTTCTCTTCATACCCCCTGATCCCTTTAGCCACAAGGGCTATATCTAACTCCCTCTTAAATATAGCCAATGAACTAGCCTCAATTGTTTCCTGCGGCAGAGAATTCCACAGATTCACCACTCTCTGTGTGAAGAAGTTTCTCCTCATCTCAGTCCTAAAAGGCTTCCCCTTTATCCTTAAACTGTGACCCCTCATTCTGGACTTCCCCAACATCGGAAACAATCTTCCTGCATCTAGCCTGTCCAATCCCTCTAGAATTTTAAATGTTTCAATAAGATCCCCCATCAATCTTCTAAATTCCAGTGAGTATAAGCCTAGTCGATCCAGTCTTTCTTCATATGAAAGTCCTGCCATCCCAGGAATCAATCTGGTGAACCTTCTTTGTACTCCCTCTATGGCAAGAATGTCTTTCCTCAGATTAGGGGACCAAAACTGCACACATTACTCTAGGTGCGTTCTCACCAAGGCCTTGTACAACTGAAGTAGAACCTCCCTGCTCCTGTACTCAAATCCTTTTGCTTTGAATGCCAACATACCATTTGTCTTTTTCACTGCCTGCTGTACCTGCATGCCCATTTTCAATGACTGGTGTACAACGACACCCAGGTCTTGTTGCACCTCCCCTTTCCCTAATTGGCCACCATTCAGATAATAAACTGTTTTCCTGTTCTTGCAACCAAAGTGGATAACCTCACATTTATTCACATTAAATTGCATCTGCCATGAATTTCCCCACTCACCTAACCTATCCAAGTCACCCTGCATCCTCTTAGCATCCTCCTCACAGCAAACACCGCCGCCCAGCTTCATGTCATCCACAAACTTGGAGATGCTGTATTTAATTCCTTCGTCTAAATTATTAATATATATTGTAAACAACTGGGGCCCCAGCATTGAGCCTTGCGGTACCCCACTAGTCACTGCCTGTCATTCTGAAAAGGTCCCGTTTACTCCCACTCTTTGCTTTCTGTCTGCCAACCAATTCTCTATCCACACCTATACCATACCCCTACTGTGTGCTTTAAGTTTGCACACTAATCTCCTGTGTGGGACCTCGTCAAAAGCCTTTTGAAAATCTAAATATACCCCATTCACTATCTCTCCCCTATCCACTCTACTAGTTACATCTTCAAAAAATTCTATAAGATTCATCAGATATGATTTTCCTTCCACAAATCCATGCTGACTTTCTCCGATGATTTCAGCTCTTTCCAAATGTGCTGTTATCACATCTTTGATAACCAACTCTAGCATTTTCCCCACCACCGATGTCAGACTAATCGGTCTATAATTCCCTGGTTTCTCTCTCGCTCCTTTTTTAAAAAGTGGGGTTACATTCGCCACCCTCCAATCCTCAGGAACTAATCCAGAATCTAAGGAGTTTTGAAAAATTAGAAAAATTATCACTAATGCATCCACTATTTCTTGGGCTACTTCCTTCAGCACTCTGGGATGCAGACCACCTGGCCCTGGGGATTTATCTGCCTTTAATCCCTTCAATTTACCTAACACCACTTCCCTACTAACATGTATTTCCCTCAGTTCCTCCATCTCACTAGACCCTCGGTCCCTTACTATTTCCGGAAGATTATTTATGTCCTCCTTAGTGAAGACAGAACCAAAGTAATTATTCAATTGGTCTGCCATGTCTTTGTTCCCTATGATCAATTCACCTGTTTCTGACAGTAAAGGACCTACATTTGTCTTGACCAATCTTTTTCTTTTCACATATCTATAAAAGCTTTTACAGTCAGTTTTTATGATCCCTGCCAGCTTTCTCTCATAATCTTTTTTTCCCTTTCCTAATTAAGCCCTTTGTCCTCCTCTGCTAGTTTCTGAATTTCTCCTAGTCCTCAGGTGTGCCACTTTTTTTTGCTAATTTACATGTTTCTTCCTTGGACTTGATACTATCCCTAATTTCCCTTGTCAGCCACGGGTGCACTACCTTCCCTGGTTTATTCTTTTGCCAAACTGGGATGAACAATTGTTGTAGTTCATCCATGCGATCTTTAAATGCTTACCATTGCATTTCCACCGTCAACCCTTTAAGTATCATTTGCCAGTCTATCTTAGCTAATTCAAGTCTCATACCTTCAAAGTTACCCTTCTTTAAGTTCGGAACCTTTGTTTCTGAATTAACTATGTCACTTTCCATCTTAATGAAGAATTCCACCATATTATGTTCACTCTTACCCAAGGTGCCTCGCATGATAAGATTGCTAACTAACCCTTCCTCATTGCTCAATACCCAATCTAAAATGGCCTGCTCTCTAGTTGGCTCCTCGACATGTTGGTTCGGAAAACCATCCCTCATACATTCCAAGAAATCCTCTTCCCCAGCACCCTTACCAATTTGGTTCACCCAATCTATATGTAGATTGAAGTCACCCATTATAACTACCATTCCTTTATTGCACGCATTTCTAATTTCCTGTTTAATGCCATCCCCAACCTCACTACTACTGTTAGTTGGCCTGTACACAACTCCCACCAGCGTTTTCTGCCCTTTAGTGTTATGCAGCTCTACCCACATCGATTCCACAACCTCCAGGCTAATGTCCTTCCTTTCTATTGCATTAATCTCTTCTCTAACCAGCAATGCTACCCCACCTCCTTTTCTTTCCTGTCTATCCCTCCTGAATATTGAATATCCCTGGATGTTGAGCTCCCATCCTTGGTCACCCTGGAGCCATGTTTCTGTGATCCCAACTATATCATATTCATTAATAGCTATCTGCACATTCAATTCATCCACCTTGTTATGAATGCTACTCGCATTACCACACAAAGCCTTCAGGCTTGTTTTTACAACATTCTTAGCCCTTATACAATTATGTTGAAAAGTGGCTCTTTTTGTTTTTGCCCTGGATTTGCCTGCCTGCCACTTTTACTTTTCACTTACTACTTTTTGCTTCTATCCTCATTTTACACCCCTCTGTCTCTCTGCACTTGTTCCCATCCCCCTGCCACATTAGTTTAAAGCCTCCTAAACAGCAGTAGCAAATGCTCCCCCTTGGACATTGGTTCCAGTCCAGCCCAGGTGCAGACCGTCCTGTTTATATCAGTCCCACCTCCCCCAGAACTGGTTCCAATGCCCCAGAAATTTGAATCCCTCCCCCTTGCACCATTTTTCAAGCCACGTATTCATCTGAAATATCCTCCTATTTCTACTCTGACTAGCACATGGCACTGGTAGTAATCCAGAGATTATTACCTTTGTGGTCCTACTTTTTAGTTTATCTCCTAACTCCCTAAATTCACCTTGTAGGACCTCTTCCCATTTTTTACCTATATCGTTGGTACCCATGTGCACCACGACCACTGACTGTTCACCCTCCCATTCCAGAATGTCCTGGACATTCTTGACCCTTGAACTCAATCCCACAGTTGATGAAGGCCAATGCACCGTATGTCTCCTTAACCATACAGTCAACCTGCGCAGCAGCTTTGAGTGTCCCATGGACACAAACCCCAGATCTCTCTGATCCTCCACAGTACCAAGAGTCTTACCATTAATACTATATTCTGCCATCATATTTGACCTTCTAACCTGGGTTGAACTCCATCTGCCACCTCTCAGCCCAGTTTTGCATCCTATCAATGTCCCACTGTAATCTCTGACAGCCCTCCACACTATCCACAACACCTCCAACCTTTGTGCCATCAGCAAATTTACTAACACATCCCTCCACTTCCTGGTCCAAGTTACTTATAAAAGACACAAAGAGAAGTGGTCCCACAACAGATCCCTGAGACGCACCAGTGGGTACTGACCTCCCGGCAGAATAAGATCTGTCTACAACCACTCTTTGCCTTCTTTGAGCCAGCCAATTCTGGATCTGCAAAGCAGGGTCCCCTCGGATCCCATGCCTCCTTACTTTCTCAATAAGCCTTGCATGGAGTACCTTATCAAATGTTTTGCTGAAATCCATATATAGCGAAGAATAAAAAGAAGTCTGTCTATAGTAAAGAATAAAGAGCCAACATAATGGGCTGAGATCTTGATGACGGCACAGAGCCCAAAACGTCAACTGTTTATTCCTTTTCATAAGTGCTCCCTGACCTGCTGAGTTCTCCTGTTTGTGTGCCTGTTTCAAATAAGATTTTGTCCCTTTTAGAGAGAGGAAAGGTGAATCTTATTGCGGTAGTGGATTGCAGGTGTTTGGAACTCTCTGCCTCAAAGGGAGATAAAAGGAGAGTCTTTGAAGTTGTTTAGAGCAATAGATTCAGATAACACTGAAGCAGGATCTGCAGCCTATGAAGTTTATACAAACGTGCACTCGATTCACACTAATCTCATTTTACTAACCCCCAATTCCCATCAATATCCTTAATATTCAACTGCTCAATTGTACACTCGTCATTCGTTATATGCCATGTCATGTGACGTGAGTGATCATGGTCTTTCCATGACCATGATTGTTCTCAGCAATTTTTTTTCCACAGAATTGTTTTGCCATTGCCTTCTTCTGGCAGTGTCTTCATAAGATGTGTGACCCCCAGCCATCATCAATACTCTTCTGAGATTGTTTGCCTGGTGTCAGTGGTCACATAACCAGGTCTTGTGATATGCACTAGCTGCTCCCACGGCTTCATGTGACTCTATCGGTGGGCTAAGCAGTTGTGACTCTTTGCACAAGTGTGACCTACGGGTTAGCCGAGACGAGGAGCATCTTATGTCTCCTTTAGTAGAGACGTATCTCTGTACCACCACCCAGATCGCACTTTAGGGGCAAATAACAATATGTAGCAGCCCACACACGCAGGACTCAAACCACCATCGGGACCCGCTGGCAGACACGCAGTAGTGCATTTGTATCTACCCACTCGGGGCAGACCTTCTGGGGACAGTCTGCTGTCACGTCCGCCCCGCAGATCGCAGGGGCCCATGGGAGGGGAGATTTAAGCGCGTGATTTTGAATCAGTAAAGGCATTCTGAGTTCAGCTCTCTCTGCCTCCGTGTGTTTCTTTAGTTGCGCATTGCACGCGACTACAGGTAGCTAATTAACCTGTAGACAGAGTGGTAGAGTTGTGTAGTAGTGTACCAAATCATCATGAATAAGTTCTGTCTTTTTCCCAGAGACGGAGAATCAAGAACTGGAGCACGTAGGCTTAAAGTGAGAGGGGACAAATTTAATAGGAACCTGAGAGGCAACCTTAACAGACTGCAGGTACAGAAACAAGCCCTTCGACCCAATTGGTGCATACTGAAAATTATAGTTGCACTAGCTAGTGTTTTCCCCACATCTCTCTAAACTTCTCCGATCCATGTACTTGTCCAACCAACACAGACAAAATACTGGAGGAACTCAGCAGGTCATGCAGCAACAATGCAGAGAAAGAAACAGTCGACTTTTCAGGCCTTCACCATGACTGGAAAGGAAGGGGGATGAAGCCAGAAAAGAAGGTGGGAGAAGGGGAAGGTGACTGGTGGGGGAAAGGGGAATAAGGTAAAAATTTGGGAGGTAACAGGTGGAAAAGGTAAAGGGCTGAAGAAGAAGGAATCTGATTTGGAGAAGACAGTGGATGGACAACAGGAGAAAGGAAAGGAGGATGAGCACCAAAGTGAGGTGATGGGCAGGTGAGGAGAAGAGAATTGGTAAGAGAGGAGCCAGAATGGAGGGTGGAAAAATAGAGAAGGAGGAGGGGTAGAAACTAATTGAAGTCAGGTTGGAGGTTACCCAGTAGGAACATCAGATGTTGCTCCTCCAAACTGAGACTGGCCTGTTTGAGGAGGCTATGAACCAACACAACAGAATGGGAATGGGGAGTGGAATTAAAATGGCTGGTCACTGCGTGGTGTGGAAAGACCAAAGGTGCTTGGCAAAGCATTCTTCCAATCTATGTCAGGTCTGACCGAAACAAGAAGGCTACACTAGGAGCCCAGGAAGAGTAGATGACACCAACATGCTCACAGATGAAGTGTTGACTCACCTGGAAGGACTGTTTGAGACCCTGAATGGTGGTGAGGGAGGAGGTAATCGGTCAGGTGTAGGAGCTATCCTGCCTGTAATGCTAAATGCCAAAAGGGGGATTTGTAAGAGGTACAAACGGACAAGGAAGTCACAGAGAGAACGATCCAAGAAGAAATAGGAGAGTGGGAACTGGAGGCAAAAATATGTTTTGTGGTAGGAATTGTGGAGAATGGCTTGCTGGATGCAGAAGCTCATGGGGAGTAGGTAAATACAAGAGGAACTCTGTCCCTCTTATGACAGTGGGAAGATGGTGTGAAGATGGGTGTTCAGGAAATGGAAGAGATGCAAGGCAGGTTAGGGCACCATCAATGGTAGAAGAAGTGACAACGTGTTCCTTGAAAAAGGAGGACCTCTCTGATATTCTGGAAATGGGAAGTTCCATCCTGAGAACTGATGCGACGGAGATGCAGATCTTTCTGTGGAGACACTGGATCAAAGGATTTGTTCCTATTCTTTGCTGTTATATGTTCTACAAATCACAATTACTTAAGAGAGAAAAATCTCTTTATTTCCACCATAATTGGGCAAACACCTAAATTACAGCATCAGTCCAATTATAGGTTTTCCCACCAGTGGAAACATCCACTCCACTTTGTCGAGACTCCTCAGGAAATTTTACATTTTGAAGCAAGTCCCCTCTCCCTCTTCTAACCTGACAAAATGCTATAATTATCTTCAGCTGCACCTTGTGGTACATTAATTCACTATCCCTTTCAACAGTGAGCTTAGGTCACAGAGGCAGAATGTTTCAAAGTAACAAATAAATCATTTTGTGTCAAGGATGGTAAGAGTTTGCTCAGAACAGAAGAATCCTTGAATGCTTCCCTATGGATTATTTATCGGCCTTGAGGCTTTATGCCAGATGAACCTCAAGTATAACTTGGCTCAAGTCATGTTGATGATAAAACCACTGTGGCTGTGAGCTCCAAAGGTCAGGGGACTGCCACAGGTCTAGGACAACATGGTAATCCATTTACTGGGATAATATCCAAAAGCCTGGACTAGTGGCCTAGGAAGTGAAGTCAGAAATCCACTGCTATAATAAAGGAAGGTAAATTCCGAGAGTATAAAACTCAGGAATGTAAAATTTGTTGTAGAATTTCAGAGTTCTAAGTTCAAAGTAAATTACTCACTTGGCTTCTCCTATCACCGTCCAGCTCTCCTCCATCCACTCCCTGAAATTTTTATCTAGTGTCTTCCACTTTCCTTTCCAGTCCTGAAGAAGGGGCTCAGCCCAAAACATCGGCTGTTTATTCCCGTTCATAGATGCTGCCTGAACTGCTGAAATCTCCAGCAGTCTGTGTGTGTTCATTATCAGGGTACCTAATAAATTGGTCACTGTGTGTATGTTTGTGGTCTTCTACTGCTGCATGTTCAAAGTTTGATGAGTTGTGCATTCAGAGGTGCTCTTTTGCACACTACTATTGTAATACATGGTTATTTGAGTTACTATCAATATGAAGGCAACACGAGTGAATCTGCAGATGCTGGAAATAAATAAAAACACAAAATGCTGGCAGAACTCAGCAGGTCAGACAGCATCTATGGGAGGAGGTAGTGACGACGTTTCGGGCCGAAACCCTTCATCAGGAGTGATGGTCAAGGGGGGATAAGAAGTGGGGGGAGGGATAAAGTAGAGAGCTGGGAAGTGACAGGTTGGAGGGAAATGGGCTAGGGGGAAGGTGGAAACTCACAAACCTCCGTTGATACCTCTGCACCCCCCTTTACCCCCATCCCTATCTATTATTTCAGTCTGGTTCTCTTTCTCTCTCTTTTCTCCCCCCTCACGATAATCTCCCCCCAGCCCTTTCTTTCTCTTTTATTTCCCATAATTCTCCTCCCATAGATGCTGTCGGGCCTGCTGAGTTCTGCCAGCATTTTGTGTTTTTACTATCAATATGAACCTGTCTGGTCCTTCTGCTGTGACCTCTCCCATTAACAAGGCACTTTCACCCACAGAACTGCTGATTACGGGAGGTTTTTTTTTGTTTTTTGCTCCATTCCCTATAAACTCTAGAAATTGTTTTGCGCAAATATCCCAGGAGATCAGCAATTTCTGAGATACTTAAAGCACTAAATCTGGCACTAGTTGACCATGAGCAGATGTACAGGTGTAATAAAGTGGCCACTGAGTGTATATCGTACTGTATATGACCTTGAGATTTTTTATCATGCAGAGATGTACAGGAATAAATAAAGAAATACAGTAGTATTTACAAAAAAAATTGGTCAATTAGTGCATTTAATGTCAGAGAAATACAATATACAATGTACATCTTGAAGCTTTTTTTCTTCACAGACATCTACAAAAACAGAGGAATGCCCCAAAGAATGTATGACAGTTAAAACATTAAAACCCTCAAAGCCCCCCCCAAATCCCCTCCCACACACAAGCAGCAGTAAGGCACCGATCCCCCTCCCTCCAGCAAAAAAGCTTCTGCACCCTCCACCAAGCACTCAGACATGCAGCAAGGCATCTATAAAGACACAGGCTTGCAGTACCCCAAAGACCGTTCACCCGGTTATTCGAGGCTGGCTCTCTGCTCAATAAGGGAAAAGAGGTGTCTCTGTTTCACAGCGAAAGGGGGGAGGGAATGTAAAAAAAAACACAAATTCATTTACGATGTTAAAAGTCTGTTGTGTAATTTTTTTTCCGAGCTCAGCACCCAGAGAGTCCACACACAGAAGGCGCAGCTCTCCGGACACATAATGCCTGGCAGCCAACCAGCCGCTCCCGATGTTCCGTATTCTCCCACATTGCGTCAGTCAGGGGCACTGGCCTAAAATCAACATGGCTCCAGAGCCACGAGAAACTGGAACCCTGAAGGTGCACTCGTCTTCCAGGCTGCATCCTTGAGATATCAAAAAGCGGCCGGTCGTGAGGACCTAAGAGCAGATCCCATTCCCCAAAAGAACTGAAGTCAGAGTGTAACTCCAGGTCAGGTTCTTCAAAGTTGTTCCATCCCCTGAAAAGGGAAAAGAGAGCTATCAAAGACAGAAATAAAGCTTTTTCCGAAGATAAGAGCAAAGGAGTTGCTGTTTAGCACCATCTTAACGTCGCCCAGCCTTCAACAATTTGCAAGTAAAAAATAACACTGTGAACGTGAATTGTGGAGTCCTTGAATGCAGGCCTGTGCGTTGTGGGATCAGCTCAGAGACCTTCTACAACCCTTCTTGCAAAGAGCACCTGGCATGCTTGTCTCATCTGGCTTATCTGGGCTACACACCCAGATTGCTTTGGTACTGCATCTCTCTCATAGGTTTTAGACCCCAGATTCAATTCTAGCTCTGTTTTGCCTGTGACAGTGTGGCTGTCCTCCAGATGCTCCAATTCCCTGCTACATCCCAAAGACCACCTGGAGTTTAACTGTAAAAATACTCTTTCATTTATGTAAACTAGGATGGCAGTTAGCGCCATGCTACTACAACTCAGGGCATCCCAGAGTTCAGAGTTCAATTGCGCCACCTCTCTGTAAGGACTCGCTGTACGTCCTCCTCATGGAGTGCATGTGTTTTCTCCGCTTTCCTCCCAAAGACATACCGGGTCGGTTAATTGGTCATTGCAAATTGTCCTGTGGTTAGGTTAGTGTAAATTGGGTTTGTCGGGGGTTGTTGGGCCAGTGTGTCTCTAAAGAACTAAAATAAAGAGCTACAGTGTTAATGACATGTGTTTAATTCCTGCCACTGTCTGTGAGGAGTTAGTACGTTCTCCCTGTGACAGCATGGGTTTCCTCCCAAGTTCCAAAGGTCAGTAGGTTAATTGGTCATATGGATGTAACTTGGGCAATGCAGGCTTGTTGGCCCAGATGGGCCTGTTAGCATGCTGTATCCCTAAACAGATAAACAAATACATAAATATTGCGGGTAAAGTGAATCAAAGGGGAATTGATGGGCGTGTGTGAGAGACAACACATGGTGGAGCAGTAGGAGAGCTGCTGCCTCTGAGCTCCAGGGACCCAAGCTCGATCCTGACCTCAGAAGCAGAATACGCATCTGTTGGTCTCAGGAGATTATGGATTTGGGCCTTGGAAAGTTTCCAGGGGGCAGGCCTGGGCGGGGTTGTATAGGAGACTGGCAGTTGCCCATGCTTCAAGTCTCCCTCTCCACACCACCAATGTTGTCCGACGGAAGGGCATTAGGACCCATACAGCTTGGCACCGGTGTCGTCGCAGAGAAATATGTGGTTAAGTGCCTTGATCAAGGACACAACATGCTGCCTTAGCTGAGGCTCGAACTAGTGACCTTCAGATCACTAGCCCAACACCTTAACCATTTGGCCAGGCCCCAACACAGAAACAGAATAAGAACCCGGCTTATTATCACAGATATATGATGTGAATTTTGTATCTGGGAGTAGTAGGCCCTTCAAGAGCTTAACTGTGTTATTGATAGTGAAACCATACAGCATATACAAAATTCTGATGAGTATAGACAGGGTAAATACAATCAAGCTTTTTCCACTGAGGTTGGGTGAGACTAGAAATAGAGGCTATAGGTTAGGACCATAAGCCCATAAGATATAGAAGCAGAATTCGGCCATTTGTCCCATCGAGTCTGTTCCACTATTTTATCATGGCTGATCCATTTTCCTTCTCAACCCCAATCTCTGTCTTTTCCCCGTATTCTTTCTTGCTCTGACTGATTAAGAATCAATCAACCTCTGCTTTTAATATACCTAATGACGGCCTCCACAGCTGCCTGTGGCAATGAATTCCACAGATTCACCACTCTCTGGCTAAAGAAATTTCTGTTCTAAATGGACAGCCCATTTATTAAGGGTGAAAGGCGAAATATTTAAGGGTAACCTGAGGGGGAATTTCTTCACTCAGAGGGTGGTGAGAGTGGTGAATGAGCTGCCAGCAGAAGTGATGGATGTGCGTTCTATTCAAGATTTAAAAGAGCTGTGGATGGGACATGGGTGGGATGGGTATGGTCCAGGTGCAGGTCGATGGGACTAAGCAGAATGACAGTTCAAGACTAGAATGGGCCAAAGGGTCTGTTTCTGTAACTCTATCACTCTATGACAATGAACTGTCTGAAATGATTAAGAATGGACAATAAAGATAGACTTAATGTGAGTTAGCAAGTAAAAACTTTTCTCCTTTTTGAAGCACTTCCACCCTTGATATTACACACAGTGGTCACTTCATTAAGTACACCTGTACACCAGTTCCTTAATACAAATATCTAATCTGCCAGTCGTGTGGCAGCAATTCAACGCATAAAAGCATGCAAGCATGGTCAAGAGGTTCAGTTGTTGTTCAGACCAAACATCAGAATGGGAAAGAAATGTGATCTAAATTGACTTTGACTGTGGAATGATTGTTGGTACCAGATGGGGTGATTGAGTATCTCAGAAACTGCTGATCTCCTGGGATCCTCATGCACTACGGTTTCTAGAGTCTACAAAGAGGGGTGTGAAAAGCAAAAAAAAAAATCATCCAGTGAGCAGCATTTCTGGATAAAAACACCTTGTTAATGAGAGAGGTCAGAGGAGAATAGTCAGACTGGTTCAAGCTGACAGGAAGGCGACAGTAACTCAAATAAATGCATGTTACAACAGCGGTGTGCAGAAGAGCACCTTTAACTGCACAATAAGTCGAATGGGATTCTGCCCATTCCAATCGACCCACACCTGATCCATATCCTTCTCCTCCATTACTTATCCAAATTTCTCTTAAATGTTGAAATTGAACCTGCATGACCACATAAGGTATGGCCTGAAAAGTTTTGACCAGAAAACTTGTGTTTACTGTGTAATAGTTAAAGAGTGTCCAAAGTTAGACTGTATTGGAAATAAAACAAGTGATATGCTGAGCAATACAGGAATAACTAACAAAGTGCAAGCAGAAGCTTTATTGGTAATGTTACATCTGAGAGTTTTGAAGAGGAAGCAATTAAGGATAGGAAATTTTTACAACCATTTCATATCTTTTCTGCCATAGGGTGTTCCAGAGCCAATCAATAACACTGTTTTTATTTCACAGATGTTGGCTGCATTTGTCTTGTTTGTTCATTCCGTATCAGTTTGTTTCAGCTGCTGTGCGCACGATCTGTGCAGGAATTCTGCAGGTTCAGCTGTACCTGTAGGAGGGAGGTGGAGTTGTTGACATTCTGGGTCGAAACCCAGCAATAAGGCTGAATCTCCCTCTGCAGATGCCGCTTGACCTCCTGAGTGCCACCACCCATTATGTATGAAGCACCAGTAGCATTATACTGTTTATTTCTTGACCTGTGTTCTCAGTGCACCTTATGCTAAATGTCATATAGTGTATTATTTGTTAATTATTTGTGGTAGTATTACTTTATGTGTCATGTATGAGTTATATTTACTGCGTTGTTCACCTTGGTCCATATGGCCAAAAGACCATGAGATATAGAAGCAGAATTAGGCCATTTGTTCCCTTCAGTCTGCTCTGCTATTTCATCATGGCTGGTCCATTCCCCCCTCAACTCCAGTCTCCTGCTTTCTCCCTGTTTTCCTTCAAGCCCTCACTAGTTAAGAATCTGTCAACCTCCACCTTCAATATATCCAGTGAACTGCCCTCCACAGTCACCTGCGGCACGTCTGGTTAAAGGAATTCCTCCTCATCTTGGTTCTAAATGGACATCCATTGCAGTCTATCTTCTCTTGTACATTGTTTGTTTCTCTGTTTTTGTTTGTGTGTGGTTTTAACTTGATTCTATTGTGCTTCTTTCTTCTAGTGCGATTGCCTGCAAAAAAACCTAGAAAATCTCAGGGTGATATATGGTGACATACAGTATACGTACTTTGATAATAAATTTAGTGTGAACTTTGAACTTTGAATTCTTTCAGCAGATAGTGTGTTGCTCCAGGTTCTTATGCCTTCATTGTTCCAACTGTTTTTTGGTAGCTTGACAACTTTGCCTGCATCCTATTCCCTCTGTTCTCCCCTTCTCTGCACTGTTTCAGTCCCATTGAAGGGTTTGGACTTCAAATGCTTTTTCTTTTTCCACTGATGCCACTCAGACTGCTGAGTGCTTCTAGTATTCCGTTTTAGTTTCACACTTCCACCATCTGCAACATCTTATTTTTGTTTGTCGAAGGCCTTTACCATGCAGTTCCTTTGGACTTTATTCCCTAGAGTGCAGGAGAATGAAGGAAGATTTGACAGAGGTATACAAAATTATGAGGGGTATAGATTGGGAAAAAGGCTTTTCCATTGAGGCTGAGTGAGAGGAGAACGAGATGTCATGGGTTAAGGTTGAAAGGTGAGCTGTTTAAGAGGAGCCCAAGGGGGACCTTCGTCCCGAGGGTGGTGAGGCTGTGGAAGAGGTGGAAGTGATGGACCCGGGTTTGGTTTCAACATTTAGCAGAAGCTTCATCAAGTACATGGATGGGAGGTGCATGGAGGGTTATGGTCCTGGTGCTGCTCGATGGGTCTAGGCAGAATATTAGTTTGACATGGACTGGATGGGCTGAAGGGTCTGTTTCTGCAATCCTATAACTCCCATGGTTATTAACGCTGAAAGAATTAAGAGTGGGCAATAAAAGCAGACTTACTGTGAGCTAGTAAGTAAAAACTCTTCTCCAGCTTGAAGCACGTCCTCTTGCACACCTATTCGTTAACTAATCAGCCAATCATGTGGCAGCAATTCAATCCATAAAGGCACGCAGACATGGTCAAGAGGTTCAGTTTCTCAGAGCAAACATCAGAATGGGGAAGAAATGTGATTCTGACAGCTGAATGATTGTTGGTGCCAGATGGGGAGGTTTGAGTATCTTAGAAACAGATGAGACAATGCACTATAATTGTTTGGTGTGATCTAGATGGGCTGAAATGCCTGATTCCTGACTCTGAGTGTGGTTAACTGAACAGTGACCATAGAATCTGAGGGTTAAATGCAGTCCCTGGTCAGGTTGAGGTTATTGGATATGATTGCTGTCAAGGCAACAACCCTGTTAGCTCTTGGTGAGAGATATTATTGCTAAAGTTGTGTCAGACAGTGAATGAGGTGAAGGAATGCTCTATCTCTCAACAGAGTTTATTCGACAGAAAACAAATCAATATACTCAGTTAATAGCCTTTTTAAAGGGCAGAAGAAACTGCAGCAACTTCTTCCAGTAAAGCAAGGGGATAGCCCCAGGAGAGGATAACACCATGGACCATAAGACATAGGAGTAGCATTAGGCCATTCTGCCCATCGAGTCTTCTCCGCCATCCCAACATGGCTAATTTATTATTTGTCTCAACCCCATTCTCCCGCCATCTCCCCGTAAACATAAAACACAAAACTTGGAGCAGAATTGGGCCAGAAACCTATCAGGTCTGCTCTGCCATTCCATCATGTCTGATTTATTATTCCTCTGAACCTGGTTGGCTCTGAGCCTCAGAAGGGTAGAGTGAAGTCAAGCGATTCAAGTGTCATAGGCACTCAATAGTTAGGGATACAGACAGGGGATTCTGTGGCAACAAAAGAGACACCAGGGCAGTGTGTTGACTCTCGGGTGCTGGAGTCCAGGATGTCTCTGGCAGTTGCAGAATTTTCTTGAAGGGGAGAGCTCGTGGTACATGTTAGTACCAATGACATAGGCAGGAGAGGGTATAGGTCCTGTGCAGTAAGTTTAGGGAGTTAGGAAGGAGGCTGGAGAGCACAGCTCCGAGGTGTTGATCTCTGCTTTACTCCTAGTGCCATGAACGAGGGAAGGCCAGAACAGGAAGAAAGCACAGATGAATGAGTGGCTGAGGAGATGGTGATTGGGACATGGTTTCAAGTTCTTGGATCACTGGAAACTTTTCTGGGGAAGGGGTGACCTGTACGAGTGGAATGGGTTGCACCTGAACGGGAGGGGAAACAATATCCTGGGAAGGATGTTTGCTAATGTTATTAGGGCAGGTTTAAACTAGATTTGCAGGGGTGTGGGAACCAAAGTGAAGAGGCAGAGGGTGGGGTAGTTGGCGCACAAGTAGTGACAACTTGTAGGGAGTTTATGAGGAAGGACAGGCAGATGATAGAGCAAAAAAACATTCAGCCAGATGGCTTGGGATGTGTCTACTTTAATGCAAGGAGTTCCATAAAGAAGGTGGCTGAACATAGAGTGTGAATCAATACGTGGAACTATGATGTTGTGGCCATTACAGAGATTTGGATGTTTCAGGGGCAGGAATGGCTGCTGAGTGTGCCAGACTTTGGATGTTTCAAAAAGAACAGGGACGGAGGCAAAAGAGGTGGGGGAGTGGCATTGCTAATCAGGGATAGTATCACAGGTGCAGAAAAGGAGGAAGTCATGGAGAGATAGTCTATTGTGTCATTGTGGGAGGAAGTCAGAAACAGGAAGGGGCAATCATTCTACTCGGTGTTTATAGACCCCCCCCAAACAGTAACAGAGACATCGAGGGGCAGATAGGGAGACAAATTCTGGAATGGTGCAATAATAGGGTGGTTGTGATGGGTGATTTTAACTTTCCTAATATTGACTGTCATCTCCTTAGGACAAGGAGTTTAGATGGGGTGGAGTTTGTTAGGTGTGCTCTGGAAGGTTTCCTAACACCATATGTAGATAAGTCATCTAGAGGAGAGGCTGTACTTGATCTGGTATTGGGAAATGAACCTGGTCAGGTGTCAGATCTCTCAGTAGGAGAGTATTTTGGAGGTAGTGATCACCACTCTGTCTCCTTTACCATGACACTAGAGAAGGAAATAAGTAGGCAATTTGGGAAAAAATTTAATTGGGGAAGGGGAAATATGATGATTATAGACAGGAATGTGGCAAAATAAATTGGGAGCAGATGTGCGTCAGGGAAATGCATGGAACAAATGTGGCAAATGTTCAGGGAACAATTGCATGGCGTTCTGAATAGGTATGTTCCATTGAGGCACGGAAAGGATGGTAGGGTTAAATAATCATGGTGTAGAAAGGATGTAGAAAATTTAGGAAAGAAGAACAGAAAAGCTTACAAAAGGTTCAAGATACTAGGTATTGTAAGAGCTCTAGAAAATTACAAGGATTCCAGGAAGGAGCTCAAAAATGAATTAGAATAGCTAGAGAGAGGCATGAGAAGGCCTTGGCAAGCAGGATTAAGGAAAACCCAAGGCATTCGACAAGAATATGAAGAGCAAGCAATAGAACTGTGACAGAATAGGACCAATCAGGAGTGAGAGCGCAAACATGGGCATGGAGTTGGAGGAGTAGCGGAGGTACTTTGCTTCAGTATTCACCAGGGAAAAGGACATTGGCAATTGTAGGAATGACTTACAGCAGACTGAAATGTTTAAGCATACAGATGTTAAAAAAGAAGATGTGCTGGAGCTTTTGAAAAGTATTAAGTTAGATAAGTCACCAGGACTGGACGAGATGTACCATAGGCTACTTTGGGAAATGAGGGAGGAAATTACTGAGCCTCTAGCGATGATCTTTGTATCATCAATAAGAAAGGGAAAAGTACCAGATGACTGGAAATTTGCAAACGTTGTTCCATCATTCAAGAAAGGGAGTTAAGAAAGCCCAGAAAATTATAGGCCAGAGTCTTACTTCAGTTGTGGTCAAGTTGTTGGAGAAGATCCTGAGAGATAGGATTTATGAGCATTTGGAGAGACATAATCTGATTAGGGATAATCAGCATGGCTTTGTCAAGGGCAGGTTGTGCCTTACGAACCTAATTGAATTCCTTGAGAATGTAACAAAATACATTGATGAAGGTAGAGCAGTTGATGTGGTGTATATGGATTTCAGTAAGGCATTTGATAAGGTTCCCCATGCAAGGCTCATTCAGAAAGTAATAAGGCATGGGATCCAAGAAGATTTTGCTTTGTGGATCCAGGATTGGCTTGCCCACAGAAGGCAAAGGGTGATCATAGATGGTTTGTATTCTGCATGGCGGGCAATGACCAATGGTGTTCCACAGGGATCTGTTCTAGGACCCCTCCTTTTCGTAATTTTTATAAATGACCTGGATGAGAAAGTAGAAGGGTGGGTTAGTAAGTTTGCTGAAGACACAAAACTTGGGAGTGTTGTGGATATTCTGTAGAGTTGTCAGAGGTTTCAACGCATCATTGATAGGATCAAATATGATGTCAGAATATAGTATTAATGGTAAGACTCTTGGCAGTGTGGAGGATCAGAGGGATCTCCGGGTCCAAGTCCATAGGACGTTCAAAGCAGCTGCGTAGGTTGACTCTCTGGTTAAGAAGGCATATGGTGTATTGGTATTCATCAATCGTGGAATTGAATTTAGGAGCCAGAGTAAATTTTGCAGCTATATAGGACCCTGGTCAGACCCCACTTGGAGTACTGTGCTCAGTTCTGGTTGCCTCACTACAGGAAGGATGTGGAAGCCATAGAAGGGGTGCAGAGGAGATTTACAAGGATGTTGCCTGGATTGGGGAACATGCCTTATGGGAATAGGTTGAGTGAACTTGGCCTTTTCTCCTTGGAGCGACAGAGGAAGAGAGGTGATCTGATAGAGGTGTACAAGATGATGAGAGGCATTGATCGTGTGGATAGTCAGAGGCTTTTTCCCAGGGCTGAAATGCTTGCCACAAGAGGACACAGGTTTAAGGTGCTGGGGAGTAGGTACAGAGGAGATGTCAGGGGCAACGGTGATGAAGGCAGATATGATAGGGTCTTTTAAGAGACTTTTGGATAGGTACATGGAGCTTAGAAAAATAGATGGCTATGGGTAAGCTTAGTAATTTCTAAGGTAACGACATGTTTGGCACAACTTTGTGGGCCAAGGGGCCTGTATTGTGCTGTAGTTTTTCTATGTCTCTACGTTCAATGGATGCAGAACTGGGCTGAGAACTGGGCTGAGAGTTCAACCCAGATAAATGTGAAGTGGTTCATTTTGGTAGGTCAAATTTGAAGACAGGAAAAAATATTAATGGTAAGACTCTTGGCAGTGTGAAGGATCAGCGAGATCTTGGGATTCATGTCCATAGACACTCAAAGCTGCTACGTAGGTTGACTGTGTGGTTTTTGAAGGCATACGGTGTATCAGCCTTCATTAACTATGGGATGAGTTCAAGAGCCATGAGGTAATGTTACAGCTTTATAAGACCTTGGTTAAACCCCACTTGGAGTGTTCAGTACAGGTCACCTCAC
Source organism: Hypanus sabinus (assembly GCF_030144855.1). Classification (NCBI taxonomy): domain Eukaryota; kingdom Metazoa; phylum Chordata; class Chondrichthyes; order Myliobatiformes; family Dasyatidae; genus Hypanus; species Hypanus sabinus. The sequence continues at coordinate 13,562,053 of NC_082708.1, forward strand.
GACAAGAAGGCTGTGGATACTATAGAGAGAGTTCAGAAGAGAGTTACAAAGATGTTGCCTGGATTAGAGAGTATGCCATATGAGAACAGCTTGAGTGAAATGAGCCCTTGACCTGATAGAGGCTTTTTCCCAGGACTGAAATGGCTAATTCGATGGGGCGCAGTTTTAAGGTGCTTGTAAGTAGGTACAAGGGGAATGTCAGAGGTAAGTTCTTCACACAGAGCGTGGTGGGTTTGTGGAATACTTTGACAGCGAAGGTGGTTGACGTGGATACAAAAAGGTCTTTTAAGAGATTCTTAGATAGGTACATGGAGCTTAGGAAAATAGAGGGCTATGCAGTCGGGAAATTCTAGGCAGTTTCTGGAGTAGATTACATGTGGGCTGAATGGCCTGTAATGTGCTGTAGATTTCTATGGTTCTATTTCTCCTGCATTCTTTCTGTAGCCTTTGATGCACAAACTAATCATGAACTTTATGTATATCCAATGACTTGGCATCCACAGTTCTCTGAGGCAATGAATTCCACAGAATCACCACCATCTGGATAAAGAAATTCCCCCTCATCTCTGTTCCTCTCTACATCCATTCTATCCAGCTCTTTCAATATTCAATAGTTTTCAGTGTGATCCACCCCCCCAGTTCACCTAAATTCTAGGCTTTTCACTGATTCGAGAGGTGCAGCAAAGTTAAGATGGCGACTCCTTTGCTTACATCTTTGGAAACAGCTCTATTTCCATCTTTAATATCTTTATTTTTCCCTTTCAGAGTTCTTTTGAAGACCCTGACCTGGAGTTACTCGTTGGCTTCGGTTCTTTGCTGAATCGGACCCATTCTCAGGGTTTCAGGTCTGGCCGTTGTTTGGTACGGCTTGAATTTGGAAGCCTAAGATCTCGGGCCCCTAGAGACAGGCAGATCGAGGGTTGGTGTCATGGCAGGAGACCTGTGTGTCACTGGGGGAATCGGGATCTCTGCTGTGGGCCTGAAGACCCGGGGCTTTGCGATCTTCAGGCACAGCGCTCGGAAAAAGCGATGTAGCAGACTTTCAACTTTGTAAGCCAGCGAGTTGTTTGTTATATCTCTGATGCACCATCAATAACTCACTCTGAGACGTAAAGCGAGATATCGGCTTTTATTGACTGGAAGAAGGAACCAGCAGTGAGTGACCATCATACTACATCCTGGAGACTGAGGCTGAGCATCAGGCCTCGATCGCCTTTATACAGGGGCCTGTGGGAGGAGCCACAGGAGCAGTCAGCAGGGGGCGTGTCCAGACAGGTATGTGTAGTTCACCACATTCACCCCCCCATTCGTTTTAAAAAGAGTCCCCATGTGGCGAAGTTTCTTACAAGTATATTTACAGGTTAAGTCTATCAGGTGGTCGAATCTGTCGCTGCGATCTACGTAGCACCGTCTGTGATTGCACAGGTGCCGGTGGTGATTGCACCAGAGACGGTGGTTGTGCTGGTTCCAGCCTGACTGGAGGTGTCAGCCCACTAGGCGTCAGTGATCCCTCATGCGTGTGCGAGGCGCCTGGTATAGGAGTGTCGTGAGGAGTCTGTGTAGGCCTTGGCGTGCGCAGTGTCACCTCGGGTACAGGGTTCCTAGTTACCGTGGAGTGTTCAGGGTAGTGGTCTGCTGCTCCTGCGGGTGCCAGGTTGCGGACGGAGACTGTGTCCTCCCGCCCATCAGGTAAGACCACGTAAGCATACTGGGGGTTCACATGTAGAAGGTGAACCCTCTCGACAAGCGGGGAGTATTTATTACTCCTCACATGTTTCCGTTACAGCACTGGTCCTGGGGACGTCAGCCAAACTGGTAGGGTGGTCCCAGTGGCAGACTTCCTGGGAAAAGAGAATAGGCGCTCGTGAGGGGTGGCATTGGTGGATGTACATAACAGGGAGCGGATAGAGTGAAGTGCCTCGGGGAGGACCTCCTGCCATCGAGAGACCGGCAACCCTTTTGATTTAAGGGCTAAAAGTGTGGCCTTCCACACTGTGGCATTCTCCCTCTCCATCTGTCCATTTCCCCGGGGATTATAACTCGTGGTCCGACTAGTAGCAATGCCCCTAGCTAGCAGGTAACGGCGCAGCTCGTCACTCATAAAGAGGACCCTCTATCACTGTGGATATAGCAGGGATATCCGAATAGAGTGAAGAGCTGGTGCAGGGCTTTTATGTTGGACATGGTAATGGTGTCAGGGCAGGGGATGGCAAAGGGGAACCGCGAGTACTCGTCGATAATATTGAGAAAATAGACATTGCGGTCGGTGGAGGGAAGGGGGCCCTTAAAGTCAACACTCAGTCACTCAAAGGGGCCGGTGGCCTTGACAAGTTGCACCGTTTCAGGACGGTAGAAGTGCGGTTTGCACTCAGCGCAGATTTGGCATTCCCTGGTCATCGTTTTGATGTCCTCCAGGGAGTACAGCAGGTTCTGGGCTTTCACAAAATGGTAAAATCGGGTGACCCCCTGGATGGCAAAGATGTGCATGAAGGGCATATAGCTGGTCGAGCTGTGTGCTAGCACACGTACCCCGGGATAGGGCATCAGGGGGCTCATTGAGTCTGCCAGGCCGGTACAGGATATCATAGTTGTAGGTGGAGAGTTCTATTCTCCACCGCAAAATTTTATCATTTTTGATTTTGCCCCGCTGTTGGTTGCTGAGCATGAACGCAACCGAGCGCTGGTCGGTCAGCAAGGTGAACCTTTTGCCGGCAAGATGGCGCCTCCAGTGCCTAACACCCTCCACTATGGCCTGGGCTTCTTTCTCCACCGCGGAGTGCCGAATTTCAGAGACTTGAAGGGTACGAGAAAAGAATGCTACTGGCTTGCCTTCCTGATTGAGGGTAGCAGCCAGCGCGAAGTCGGAGACGTCACTCTCTACTTGAAAGGGAATGGTCTCATCCACCGCATGCATTGTTGCTTTGGCAATATCCCTTTTAATGCAGCTGAAGTCCGCACAGGCCTCGGCAGAGAGGGGAAAAGTGGTAGACTTGACCAGGGGGCGGGCCTTGTCTGCGTAATGGGGGACCCATTGGGCGTAATAGGAAAAAAAACCCAGGCACCGTCTGAGGGCTCTTAGGGTGGTGGGAAGAGGGAGTTCTAACAGGGGGCGCATATGGTCAGGATCAGGGCCAATGACCCCATTTTCCACGACATACCCAAGGATAGTGAGTCGAGTGGTTCCGAACACACACTTGTCCCTGTTATAAGTAAGGTTCAGGGCTTTGGCCACTTGGAAAAATCATTGGAGGTTGGCATTGTGATCCGGCCAGTCGTGACCACAGATGGTGATATTATCTAGATAGGCAAATGTGGCCTTCAGTTGGCACTGGTCCACCATCCGGTCCATTTCCCTCTGGAAGACAGAGACACCATTCGTGACACCGAAGGGGAAGCGCAAGAAGTGATAGAGCCTGCCGCCCGCCTCAAAGGCAGCGTAGGGGCGTCCTCTGGGTGGATGGGGAGCTGGTGATAAGCGGATTTCAGATCTATTGTCGAGTACACCTTGTACTGAGCTATCTGGTTGACCATATCCGCGACGTGGGGTAGAGGGTACGCGTCAAGCTGTGTGAACCTATTGATGGTTTGACTATAGTCCACGACCATCCTATTTTTCTGACCAGTCTGAACGACAACCACCTGGGTCTGCCAAGGGCTTGTGCTTGGCTCAATGATCCCCTCCCTGAGCAGCCGCTGCACCTCTGACTAAATGAAGGCCCTGTCCCCCGCACTGTACCTCCTGCTTTTAGTTGCCACAGGTTTACAGTCGGAGGTCAGGTTGGCGAACAGCGATGGAGGAGGGAACTTGAGGGTGGAGAGGCTGCAAGTGGAGTCTGTAGCGCAGCTGTCGGCATGGCACTAGGCGGGACGTGTGGTTCGGTGTGTGTGTGTGCGTGTGTGCATGTGTGCGTGTGTGCGTGTGTGCGTGTGTGCGTGTGTGTGTGTGCATGTGTGCGTGTGTGCGTGTGTGTGTGTGTGTGTGTGTGTGTGTGTGTGGTCAGTAGCGGGGTATATGGCGAAGTCCCACCAAACTGAGGATTCCTGACAGTGAGAGGTGGGAGGGGCCCGTCATATGCCATAGTCACACTTTCGAGATGGCTCTGGAAGTCCAGCCCCGATAGCACAGGTGCGCACAGTTGAGGCATGACCAGTAGCGCAAAGTTCCGATATTCTGTGCCCTGCACCACCAATGTCGCTACACAACCCACCCGGATGTCTGTGGAATGCGACCCAGAAGCCAAGGTGACCCTCTGACTTACCGGCCGTGTCACGAGTCCACAGCGTTGCATTGTGTCTGTGTCAATAAAACTCTCAGTGCTGCCCGTGTCAAACAGGCAGCTAGTCCTGTGCCCCTCCACCAGGATGTCCATCATTGACCTTGCAAGCTGGTGTGGGGCGCTTAGGTCAAGGGTTATGGTGGCCAGAGTTGAATCGCCGTCTTGGTGCCCGATAAACACCAGTGGGTCAGGGGCAGGGCATGGTGACGCTGACAAAGATGGCCGCTCACATCTGGGCATGCAAGATGGCGGCCCCCATGTCTCACACACAGCGCTGCTCAACCCCGCTCGTGGTTTAGACTTACAGACCTTGGTGAAATGGCCTTTCTTCCCACAGCTGGAGCAGGTCGCTTCTCGGGCCGGGCAGCGTTTTCGGGGGTGCTTTTAAAGTCCGCAGAAGTAACAAAGCTCGGGCTTTCGCCTGGCCACAGCCGTGGTCAGGTTCGGGGAGTTCATGGAATCACGACTGGCAGCGGCATTGGTGAATTTGCTCGTGGGAACCGGCGGCGGCGGGGTCTGAGGTGTCCACGGAACTGGCGGGGAATCGTGCGGCTGGACAGCATCAGCGTTGTGCAGAGCAGCTTCCAGTGTGTTGGCCGTCTCGATCGCCGAGCGTAAGATAAGATCAGCATTTTCCAGCAGCCGCTGGCGCACATACACTGACCTAATTCCTGTCACAAAGGCGTCTCGTACTAGCAGCTCTGCATGCTGTTCTGCCGTGAGTGTTTTGCAGTCACACATTCGGACGAGTGTCTGTAGGGCTCGGAGAAACTGGGTGCACGACTCAGCAGGCTGCTGCCATCACGTAGCTAAGTGATGTCTTGCGTAGAAGGTGTTCACCGGCCGCAGGTACTGTCTTTTGAGGGCGTCCAGTGCCCCTTCGTAGGTCGGTAGGTCTCTGATGAATGAATAAACTTTCGGGGTGACCCTCGAGAGGAGAATTCTGTGCATAACAGCGGGGTCAGTCGCACGAACCTCCTCCAAGTATGATTGGAAGCATGCAAGCCAGAGTTCAAAGGCAAGAACTGCTTCAGAGTCTTGGGGGTCCAAATCCAATCTTTCCGGATGTAAAATGGTTTCCATGTTTTAAAACTTCCAGTCAATAAAATTGATGCACCATCAATAACTCACTCTGAGACGTAAGGTGAGATATCTGCTTTTACTGACTGGAAGAAGGAACAAACAGTGGTTGAGCTTCATATTACATCCTGGAGACTGAGAGGCTGGGCTCAGGCCTCGATCGCCTTTATACAGGGATCTGTGGGAGGAGCCACAGGAGCAGTCAGCAGGGGGCGTGTCCAGACAGGTATATGTAGTTCACAACAATCTCCCCACTCACTGGGGAAAAAATGGAGACACCTCCTTCTCCCTTATTAGGCAGAGAGAGAACCGAATCCGGATGAAATGTGAGGGCTTTGTGGTGACTGCAAGTCCGTGTCTTTGCTCACGCTCGGTGCCCAGTGGGAATGCTGATGCTTGCTTCTTTTTGCCACTGGGGGAGGGGGATCGTTGCTTGCTGATGTTTACATGAGGGAGGGAGGGAGGGAGGGAGCTGGGGGGTTGGAACTTTGGTGTTCTTACATTTATCTATCGTTCATTCTTTGGGGCACTTCTCTATTTTTGTGGATGTTTGTGAAGAAAAAGCATTTCAGGATGTATATCGCGTACATTTCTCTGACATTAAATTGGACCTTTGAACCTTTGAAACCTACTGAATATTTAACAGCCTAAATCTATACTGAGACTGTGCCCTATTATCTTAGACTGCCCCACCTTAGGAAACAACCTCTCCACATCCACAGTATCTAAGCCGGGGGTCGGCAACCTGCGGCTCCCGAGCCATTTGTGGCTCTTTCACCTCTGTGCTGCGGCTCCCTGTGGCTTTGGGAAATAATTGGTCAGTATTTAATTAAAATGTATTTTATGTTAGTTTGTTAGCTTTTGAAATGTAATTATGGTGATCTTGTACAACCTAAGTGTAGTGACACATTTCCTGCCACATCCGAAACGGCTCACAATTAGCCAGCATTCCGGCTAAGGGAGATAGCCTACGGGGGTTTGTGAGTACGCGTCTTTTGCAGCATCTGCGTCCATGGGGGCTGGGTTGAGGGAGGCTTAAAAGCAAGGCTGTTTAGTTCGAATAAAGCTATCTTTGACTGCAGTTTACTGACACCGCTACAACGTGTTTTTATCGCTGGCTGTCCAGACGGAAGGTGCTGAAACGCTTTGTCGCGTGTCTGGAAGAAGTGAAAACTTTCCTGGGCAGCAAAGGGCTCACCTTTCCTGAGCTGGAACAGCCAGAGTGGCTGGAAAAGCTACACTTCATGGTAGACATGACAGCGCACCTGAACACGCTGAACACAGCTCTTCAGGGGAAAGGACGTACAGCCCTGCACATGTTGGAGGATGTTTTGGCATTCGAGCGCAAGTTGACAGTGCTTGCCAGAGATTTACAGAAAGGCACTTTGTCTCACTTCCCCAATTTGAGAGAGTTCAAACAAGGTCACGACATGATAATTTCGGAGTATTTACATTCTGCAATCATCGCAATGCAAACATCGTTTGGGAAACGCTTCTGTGAGTTCAGAGAGGAAAAAAACACATTATCCTTCCCGGTCACTCCCTTAAGCATCGATCCTTCCCTACTGAATACGACTGCATTGGCAGGTGTGAGTCAACCTGATCTTGAGATGGAACTGGCCGACATAGCCGACAAAGACATATGGGTGTCCAAGTTTAGACGCTTGACAGCAGACCTTGAAGATGTTGCCCGTCAGAAGGCCGTTCTTGCTCAGAAACACAAATGGAGTGATATTGAAAACCTCACAGATGACAGCTTGCAATCCTGTGTAAAGATGAAGGTGACATCATACAGCCCTGATGTGCAGACGCTGTGCGCTGAGGTCCAGGAGCAGAAATCCCATTAACCAAGTATGATAAATATTTTAATTGCCTATTATTTTACTTATATTCATATTTTTTCATTGTTCAGTGAAATAGTCCTTTCATTTTTCAGGATGACAGCTGGCTGACTTTATTTTTGGTTTGCTGCTGGCGGAAAATTTAAGTTCGGCGTTTTTCATAAATACAAGAAGGACTCAAATAGACATTGAATATTTTACTTAAAAGTAACTTTCAACCCAACGTCTTTTTTTCGGAGTTCAAAATGTTTTTGTTGCATGCAGAAATGTAATTTCGTTTTCTCTGCAGGAGTTCATCGAATTCATAAATGCAACACATTATAGTTTGTTTATACATAGCATAAAGGCAAAAAAAACGTTGTATGCAGTGTTATTTCATTTTAAATGTCAAACGGGTTTTGCGGCTCCCAGTGTTTTCTTTTCTGTGGGAAACGGGTCCAAGTGGCTCTTTCAGTGGTAAAGGTTGCTGACCCCTGATCTAAGCCTTTAAATCTTCACTAGGTTTCAGTGAGATTCCTCCTAGAAGTTCTGGGAAAAATTGTGATTTAACTTTATTTTGATGCTCTTAAATATTTTCAGACATTTTAATTAAACTTGATTTATATCTTTGTACTTTTTAATCTGTTTAAAATTTTAAATGTATTTGAGTAGGTTTGAAATTTCCTTATTAATGGGAGTGAGTGGAGAACAGTTACATCTAAATTATATTCAATACATTTCCTGCCTTGGAAGTATAGTCGGTGGCCACTTTATTACAACAGTAGTGTGCAGTGTAAACAGCCAACACTTAGGGCCAGGCCCCTTCATTAGGATTCATGAAGCCTCGGATATTTCTTCCTCTCTATAGGTACTACCTGACCTGCCACGATCTTGCGGCACTCTGTGTCTAGTGTTACAATTCCTTCATTGGGGCTGTGTCTAAATTTTGAAACTTAATAGGGGACTCTCAGGCCAGAGGACTCCGCCTCAAAATAGAGGGGTATCCATTTAGAAACAGAGATGAAAAAAAAAATTTCTTTGGCCAGGTAGTGGTGGATCTGTGGCTACAGGTGGCTATGGAGGCCAGGTCACTGGGTGTATTTAAGATGGAGGCTGATAGGTTCTTGATGAGTCAAGGTGTGAAAGGTTAATGGGGAAAAAGGCAAGAGGTTAGGGTTGAGAGGGAAATGGATCAGCCATGATGAAATAGCAGGGCAGACTCGATCAGCCAAATGGCCTACTCCTGTTCCTAAATATAACCATATCACCATTACAGCACAGAGACAGGCCAACTCGGCCCTTCTAGTCCATGCCGAACGCTTACTCTCATCTAGTGCCACCTACCTGCACTCAGCCCATAACCCTCCATTCCTTTCCTGTCTATATACCTATCCAATTTTTTTTTAAATGACAAAATTGAACCTGCCTCTACCACTTCTACTGGAAGCTCATCCCATACAACTACCACTCTCTGAGTAAAGAAGTTCCTCCTTGTGTTACCCCTAAACTTTTGCCCCTTAACTCTCAACTCAAACCTTATGGTCTTATGGACCAAGGTGCACAACACAGTACACGTGCACTCACTGGAATTCAGAAGAATGAGATGGGATCTCATTGAAACCTATCGAATGTTGAAAAGCCTTGAAGCAGAGGATGTAGAGAGGTTTTCCCTATGGTGGAAGTGTCTAGGACCAGAGGGCACAGCCTCAGTATAGAGGGATGTCCATTTAGAACGGAGATGAGGAATTTAGAACCTGATGAAATATGGTCTTATTGTCTCATGTAGGACTGCCGTGGTTCACAACTGGTGTCCTAATTATCTGAGGGTATTGTAGGGATTGGCAGGGGTGCATAGCAGTCAGCATGATGCTATTACTGTTCCATGTGCTGGAGTTTAGAGTTCAATTCCAACATGGCCCATAAGAAATTCATATGTCCTCAACGTGAAATGTGTGGGTTTTCTCTTGTTATTCCAGTTTCCTCCCTCAGTCCAAACACGTACCAATAAGGAGTGCAGTTAGTCATTGTAAATTGTCCTGTATTTTTACTAGGGTTGAATAAGTGGGTTGCTGGCCAGTGCAGCTTGTTGGGCCGGAAGGGCCTATTCTACTCTAAATAAACATTGACCTTGCTGTCAAAGCGAGATTCCTGACAAATGAATAAATGAAAGCTGTATTATCAGTGCAGTCACTGAGATTGATTAATAGGAGAACCACCCAATCATTTTTAACCTGGCTGGCTCCAACATTATCACTTTGCATCACCCACCAAAAGCTAAAGGAAGTCAGTAGGTCAGGCAATATCAAAGGAAGGAATAAACAGTCGATATTTCAGGATGAGAAATCTTCATCACAAATTTTCCGCCTTGTCCACCCTTTACAATTTTAAATTTATTTTCATAGGTATATAAACGGTATAAATACCATGAAAATTAGTTTTTTTGAAGCAAGAAAGTACATTATAAATATTGGATATGGTTTTGAATCAGAATCAGGTTTAATATCATATAGTATGACGTGAAATATGTTGTATTGGGACATCAAGATAGGTACAGTACATAATAATAAAAATTACAACAAGAAAACATGTAAAAATTTAATTTAAATGAGCAGTGCGAAAAGAGAGCAAAACAAAATAAAAAATTAGCAAGGAAGTGTTCCTTGTCCCTTGAGAAATCTGATGGTGGAGTGGAATTGTCATGGTGTGCACTGGCAAAAACTAAGGCCAGCTGTGGAGAAATGGCAGACTGTCACATGAGTGCTGGCAATGACTCGATCCAGCTGTGGAGAAATGATTGACTCCTATATGTGGAGATGGAAACAGGAGGTTTTGTACAGGAATGTCAGGAGAACATCGGTGGCACGATCAAGTGACACTGAAGACACATCACTTTCAACACAAGGAACCAGCAATGAGTCCCAAACAAGGGTTCACATCAAATAATCACAGAATGCCGCAAACCCGTGCCAGTCGCAATTAACTTGACAAGATTAAACAGAAAGCACAAAGGCTTAATGATGCTCATTAAGAAGATAATTAATACTCAAATGGCAAAATAGTACAACTGCGGTTGACAAGGGAAGTCAAAGCTAATGTAAAAGCAAAAGGAGCAGACAACAAAGCGAGAATTAGTGGGAAGAAGGTTGGGAAACTTTTAAAAACCTACAGAAAGAAACTAATAGAATCATTAGGAAGTAAAAGATGAAATACAAAAATGTGCTAGCAAACAAGGTGGATAGAAAATGTTTTTACAAGCATATAAAAATAAAAGAGATGAGAATGGATATAGGATCGCTAGAAAATAAGGCTGGAGAAATAAGCAGACAAGGAGATGGCACAGGAACTAAATGAGTATTTTGCATCAGTCTTCATTGTGGAAGACACTAGTAGTGTGCCAAGTGTTAAAGGTGTGAGGGAAGAGAAGTGAGTGCAGTTACTATTACAAGGGAGGAAGTACTCAAAAATGAAAGACCTAATGGTACGCAAGTCACCCAAACCAAATGAACTGCACCCTTCTGAAAGATGTAACAGTAGAGATTGTGGGGGCATTAGAAATGATCTTTCAAGAATCTTTGGACTTTGGCATGGTTTTGGAGGACTGGAAAATTGCAAATGTCACTCCATTCTTTAAGAAAAGAGGAAGACGGCAGAAAGGAAATTATAGACCAGTTAACCTGACCTCAGTGGTTGGGAAGATGTTGGAATCAATTGTTAAGGATGAGGTTATGGAGTACTTGGTGACCTAGGACAAGATAGGTCAAAGTCAGCATGGCTTCCTTAAGGAAAAATCCTGCCTGATGAACCTGTTGGAAGTCTTTGAGGAGGTTACAAGTAGGAAAGGTAAAGGGGATGCAGTGGATGTTGTATATATGGATTTACCGAAGCCCTTTGGCAAGGTGCCACACATGAGGCCGCTTACCAATTTAAGAACCCATGGTATTACAGGAAAATTGTTGGCATGGTTAGGGCATTGGCTGATTGGTAGGAAGTAGTGAATGGGAATAAAAGCATTCTTTTCTTGTTGGCTGCTAGTTACTAGTGATGTTCTGCAGGGGTCGGGGTTTGGACCGCTTATTTTTATGCTGTATATCAATGATTTAGATGGCTTTGTTGCCAAGTTTGCAGATGATATGAAGATTGGTAGAAGGGCAGGTAGTGTTAAGGAAACAGGAAGGCTGTAGAAGGACTTAAACAGATTAGGAGAATGGGCAAGGGAGTGGCAAATGAAATACAATGTTGGAAAATACATGGTAAAAGAAATAAATGTGCAAACTATTTTCTAAATGAGGGGAAAATCCAAAAATTGAGAAACTAGGGGACTTGGGAGTCCTTGTGCAGAACTCCCTAAAGGTTAACTTGCAGGTTGAGTTTGCGGTGAGGAAGGTAAATGCCATATTAGCATTCATTTCAAGATGTCTAGGATACAAGAACAGAGATGTGATGCTGAGGCTTTGCAAGGCCCTGATGAGGCCTCACCTAGAGTATTGTGAACAGTTCTGGGCTCCTTATCTAAGAAAAATGTCCGGCATTGGAGAGGGTTCAGAGGAAGTTCACAAGGGTGATTCCAGGAAAGAAAGGGTTATCATATAAGGAACTTTTGATGACTCTGGGCCTGTACTCACTGGACGAGGTGGGGGGATTTCATTGAAACCTTTCGAATGGTGAAAGGCCCAGACAGAGAAGATGTAGAAAGGATGTTGTGGGCGAGTCTAGGACAAGAGGCCACAGGCTCAGTATTGAGGGGTGTCCATTTAAAACAGAGATGCAGAAAAATTCCTTTAGCCAGAGGGTGGTGAATTTATGGAATTTGTTACCATAAGCTACAGTGGAGGCCAGGTCAATGGGTGTATTTAAGGCAGAGAATGATAGGTTCTTGATTGGACTCTGTATCAAAGGTTACGGGGAGAAGGCGGTGAGTGAGGCTGAGGAGGAAAAAATGGAACAGCCATGACTGAATGGTGAAGCAGACTCAGTGGATCAAATGGACTAATTCTGCTCCTATGTTTTATGGTGTTATGATCTAATACTTATAGATAGGCATCCGTTAGTCTCATGAGACCATGGATTTGCATCTTGGAAGGCAGGGTTGTGTGGGACACCGGCAGTTGCCCAGTATGGGATGCTGCAAGCCTCCCCTCCACGCCACCGATGTTGTCCAAGGGAAGGGCATTAGGACCCAAGCAGCTTGGCACGGGTGTTGTCGCAGAGCAATGTGTTGTTAAGTGCCTTGCTCAAGGACACAACACGCTGCCTCAGCTGAGGCTCGAACCAGCGACCTTCAGGTCACTAAACCGTTGTCTTATCCACTAGGCCACGTGCCACACAGTCTAATACAGGTGCTCGAGAAGCCCCTTCAGAGTTGCAGGGAAAGAGTTGGCATTTGTCACCATCATCTTGGTTATAGTCAAATGCATTGAAAAGTAGTGAAAGCTTAGTTTTGAGTGCCAAACATGCAGATCAAAATCATCTTTTTATCATTGACATATGCCGTGAAATTCGTTACTTTGCAGCAGCAGTTCAGGACAGTATATTAAAAATACTTTACGTCAGTTTAAAGCATCAGTACTTTGAAATAGAATGAAGGAAAAGCAATAACAGAAAGGAGAATGTCCCAATGAAGGGTCTCAGCCCAAAACGTCGGCTGTACTCTTTTCCATAGATGCTGCCTGGCCTGCTGAGTTCCTCCAGCATTTTGTGTGTATTGCTTGGAGAATATAGTGTTTTTGTTAGACTTGCATAGAAAGTTTCTTTCAGGTAGATAGTAAGATCCAAGGGCCATGACAAGTTAAACTATGACGCCAACAGTCAGACCTGGGAACCGTTCCATAGTTTTACGACAATGAGGTAGAAGTTGTTCTTCAGCATGGTGCTTTCAGGCTTTTGTGCCTTCTGCCAAAGGTAGGGAGGAGAAGAGAGGATGTCTGGGGTGGAAGGAATCTTTGATTATGCTGGCTGATTCACCAGGATAATGAGAAGTATGGGCAGAGTCAGTGGAGGGGTGGCTGGTTTGGTGTGTTGAGCTGTATCCATAAATCTCAGCAGCTCTTCAACCAGACAAACATGGCAAACCTACAGTACTCAGCAAAAGTCTTAGGCAGATATATATAACTCGGGTGCCTCACGCTTTTGCACAGTACTGTAGTAATTTTATGTATTGCCCTGTACTGCTGCCACAAAAAGAGATAAATTTCATGACGTGAGTGATGATAAACTGATTCTGATATGGGTCTCCGTTGTGGATTGAGAGTGGGAAGGGGGCATTGAAAGGGGAAGCATGGTTGGGAAAAGGGGGAGGGAGAAGGGAAGGTGTGGGAAGCCCCAGAGAGACATCATTAATGATCAATAAACCAATTGTTTGGAAACAAATGACTTTGCCTGGTGTCTTAGGGCTGGGTGTGTCTGCACCAGTGCCACTCCTTCTCTACCATCTGTCCTACATCCCTCCCACATGCTCCACCCCCACTATTCCCAACATCCTTGGCTCCTGCCAAGTTTACAAACTTCTCTCTTGCTCCACGTTGACAAATACAGCACTGTGCAAATGTCTTAGACACCCGAGAGAAAGGTGTGTGTGTGTGTGTGTGTGTGTGTGTGTGTGTGTGTGTGTGTGTGTGTTAACATTTTTGCAAAGTTAAATAATGTAACTAATGTAACTGATAAGTTAACTACTGTATGTCTATGTTGGCTAATTTAATATAGTCTGTGGTACTTTTCACATTGGACAGAGAAGGCAGACTGAGCCTCCAATTTATGTTCTTGGTACTGAGCAGAAAATGAGATCAGCTTTATCTGTCACAGGTACATTGAAACATGTAAACATACAGTGAGATGGGTCACTTTGCATGAATGACTAACACAGTCCGTGTATGTGCTAGGGGCAGGCCGCAAGTCTCACCACCCTTCCGATGCCAACATATCACAACCAGAACTTACTAATCATAACCCATATGCCTTTGGCGTGTGAGAGGGACCCAGAACAGCCAGAGGAAGCCCATGTGGAAGAGTGTAAAATCTCTCCACATACAGCGGCAGATTGAAACCATATCACTGTCATCGGGAAGCATTACACTAACCACCATGTGACTGTGCCACCCCATGTCAAACTTCATTATTTTCACATGCCCGGACTGGATCTGAAACTGAAAACTATTGCCTTTTCAGGCAAATTCTCCGCCTCGTGAGGCTCGGGGTGGATTATCTGTGCCACTTCAAACTCCTGTCGCACCCCGATTAATATCAAACCACTGAAAACCAATTAAGGAGGCATTTCCTTCCTTTGTGTGGTCTGGATTCAAGCTTCACACATTACATTCACTGGGCAATTAGTGGAAATGAAATATGAGTCCAGCACTTCACTGCAGGAGTGAATGCGTTTGTTAGTGGTTGACCTTTCGTCGGGAGATGTTCTATTTATGAAATATGCAAATCATAAAATCACAAGCACTTCTTTAAATGAGTCCTTGAACACAATGAGCTGTCAGTAGCCATTAAGATCAGGAATTGTCTTTTCTACTGATAGCAATATTAGTCATTTGCCTTACTGACTGAATCTAGATTGACAGGCGCCATAAAATGGACAGAGCAATTGCCTGCACGCAAATAGTCTCAATTAACTGTAGCATTGGTCTAAGACAAAGCAGACGAAGATAATCTTTCTTCAGAGTCAGAGGTCGCGGGCGAGACAGATGCAATAACAACATTTTTTTAAAAAAGGTACTCGGTCAGCTATGTGGATATTGCTTTGCTGAACATAGTGGGCATACTTTGTTGATGCCAGAATATACAGTATGACAAGACCTGTGAGCAGCCACCAGCATATCCTTAGGTTCTGTTGGTTGTTAACGCATGTAACGTATTTCAGTGTATATGTAAGGGTGCCATGGTAGCATAGCAGTTAGCACAACGCTATTGCAGCTTGGGGCTTCAGAGTTCAGAGTTCAAGCCTGGCATCCCCTGTAAGGAGTCTGTTCATCTTCCCCATGGAATGCATGTTTTTTTTTTGTGCTCCTATCTCTTATGGTCTTACAGTTTAACAGGTTCCAGAACGTATGGGCTCATTTCTATGACTGTACAACACATGTTCTCGATGCTTATTGCTTGCTTACTTACTTTTATTATTTTGTTTTCTTTTCTCTTTTTGTGCTTGCGCTGTACATTTATCATCAAAGATTGTATAAATTATACAGCCTTGAGATTTCTTTGCTTACAGTCACAAAGCAAGAAGCTCCCGTTTCTTCCCACAGTCCAAACAGTGTTCCCTCTAAAATGTGTGCACATGCACACATCTTTTGCTGTCAACACACAAAGGAATATAAACTGCACAAAAGGTTGTCACCCTCTACCTCATTGGCACGTAAAGTATATTTCACGATCGTACAGAATCACATTTCCTCTTCCGGTTTCTGAGGCAGACGGTGTTGACAATGTTGAGTTTGCAATGATTTGTCTGCAGATTTTAGAACTGGCTTATTTATACTGTTATTTTTGAAGAAATTATTAATTCACAATGTTGAATTCCAAGGAAGCAAGAAGCATGAAGCACAAAAGAACTGCTGGTTCATTTAGAGCAGAATAGAAAATTCAGTGCACACATGCAATTGTCAGCGGGCAAAAAAATTGCACAGCACAAGATTTTTGCGCACGCTGGTCATTACAAATTAGAGGGAACATTGAGTCCAAATGCACAAGAATTAGTAGGTTAATCGGTCATTGTAAATTGTCCCATGATTGGACTGGAGCTAAAACAGGGGCTGCTGGTTGGTGCAGCTCAAAGGGCGGGAAGGGGTTGTTCTTCTTCAACACTGAAGCTCTAAGTAAATAAATAAACAAACAATGAGCCGGATTCAGGGGGATCTGGACGAATGAGACGAGGTTAGATGGGATCTTGTTCAGCGCGGATGGGTTGGGTCAAAGGGCCCGTTTCTGTGCTGTATCAGTGACTCAGCTGGATAAGAAGAACGTACCTAGTTTTTCCTTTTTTTCAAGAAGGGGTGATGTTGAAGTTACTAATAGTGTTATTCCTCTCGGTATAGCCACTCCCACAGGGGAGGCGTTCACATACTGTACAACTGAGCTTTCTATAAAGTTCAGTTAAACATCCTGCAAAGCTGTCATCCTGGTGTGCTCTGCACTATCTCTCAATATCAAACACACCAGGCAGGGAATGCAGAAGCCCTCATCATATTAAAAATATCTAGATCAGCTCTGATGATCGACAGGTAATGGGCTGACTAGCCTCCCTATTCTGTGTAGTTTAATTGCTGCTTATTAATCTGGAAATTCACTTTTCAATTTGCAGCCTTTGAGATCAGTAGATATGGCAAAGGGCAAGATTCACCTGTGTGAGTCAGGAAGAGGAGTCTAATCACAGAGGCTCAATGTGAAGGACCAATACTGATAACTACCCCCTTCCTGATTACACGGCTAATTAGTTTACCAATTACCAACTTCCGATATGCTCCTTTGGCACTTCAATTACAAATACTAATGATTGCAGGCCAACTCAATAACCACTGTTACAGAACATGAGTAATGGATTGATTGGATAGCCAGACTCTTTTTTTTTCCCCAGGGCAGAAAAGGCTACTACCAGCAGGCATCATTTTAAAAGTGATCAGAGGAAATTATTAATTTAAAATTGATCTTGAACGAGGTTGGCACAACATTGTGGGCTGAAGGGACTGTACTGTACTACACTGTTCTATGTTCTTCATACAAAGAGTTTTGAGTGCATGGAACACCTCTGGTAGGGCCAGATACATCAAGGGCATTTAAGAAACTCTTAAAGGTGTGTGGTGAACTATGTGCCTGTCTGGACACGCCCCCTGCTGACTGCTCCTGTGGCTTCTCCCACAGGCCCCTGTATAAAGGCGATCTGAGGCCTGACGCTCGTCCTCAGTCTCCAGGACATGGTATGATGGACACTCACTCCTGGTTCCTTCTTCCAGTCAATAAAAGCCGATATCTCGCCTTACATCTCAGTGTGAGTTATTGATGGAGCATCAAAGTGTACATAGGTGATAGAAAAATGGAGGCCTATGTAGGAGGGATGGATTAATTGATTGTAGAGTAGGTTAGAGGGTTAGCACAACATCATGGGCTGAAAGGTTTGTACTGTGCTGTACTGTTCAAAGTTCAAAGTAAATTTATTACCAAAGTATGGATACGTCACCACATTTTGCCAAGATCCATTTTTTATGTGCGCATTGTCAATAAATACAAATAAACACAATAGAATCAATGAAAAAACACACACAACAAAGACATACAAACAAGCAACGTGTAAAACACAATAAAATGAAGTGATGGTAAACCGATACCGAGGGTCTGGGCCGACTCCAGGCCTACACCAGGTTACTCGGGTTCAGATCCAAGGCCTCATTTTGGTTCAAAATGTTGTTGTTTACTTCTATAGTCTGCATGAATTGTCTTTCCTCCCCCCTTCTCTGTGTATCAGGTGTTGGCCTTTATTTTTTTTTTAATTAAGTTGTTTTGGTTTTCTTGCTTTGTGGCTGCCTCTAAGCAAAGAAATCAAGGTTGTATAATTTATATGTTCTTTGATAATATATGTTCTTTGATAATATATGTACTTTGAAACTGTGCAAGGACAAAAAGAGAAAAAATAACAAAATAAAAATAAATAAGCAAGCAATAAATATCGATAACATGAGTTGTAGTCCTTGAAAGTGAGTCCATAGGTTCTGGAATCAGATCATAAGATCAGAAGAGATAGGAGTAGAATTAGGCCTTTCAGCCCATTGAGTTTGCTCCACCATTTCATCATTGCCGATCCATTTTCCTTCTCAATTATATTTTCTTGTCTTTTCTCTGTAACCCTTCATGCCTGGACTAATCAAGAACCTATCAACCACCACCTTAAATGCACCCAAAGGCCTGGTCTCCATTGAATTCCACAGATTCGCTAGCCTCTAGACAAAAAAAATCTTCATCATCTTTCTAAATGGGTGTCACTCTATTCCAGGCATGGGCAAACTACGGCCCGGGGGCCATATGCAGCAAGTTAAGCTTTTTAATCCAGCCCGCAGAACTTGATGAAATTATATTAATAAACCTTGTTAACATTTTTTCCCCGCAATTCTGGCATTTTCCCAATAGATGACGCACTCTATATACATTGACCTTTGTTGAGGTGCAGCGTATTACTCCACATTTGCGCTTTACTCTTTGTTCGGCTCGACCTATTTGTGTGAACAGGCGTTCAGCGTCATGAACATCAACAAAGCCAGCCACAGATCCAAGTTAACTGACCAACACCTCAGATCCATCCTGAGAATCGCCACAACAAAACTAAATCCAGACTTTGATGCGCTGGCTAAAAAGGGAGACCAACAACACTGTTCCCACTGAAATTAAAAATAAGTTTCTTCGTTGTGTTATGTAAAAAATGCATTTGAAAATATTTTTTTCAATAAGCCTTACATGTTACATGTCATTTCTGTTAAGTGATGGACATGAGTAGTGCGCAGGTGCACGTACGTTCTCAAAATTAAAAATGCGCTCCAGATCAAATAACGCACTCCGCATACTGGCGCGCTGTCACTGTTCTGTCCTTGTGCTGGTCGTTGTTGAGTTTTGGCACAGGGGACAATTGAATAAGAAGGAGCAGGACAAGTAGACCTGCATCTCCTACCGTTTTTGAAATAAAGACAGTCAGGAGGAGAGTGATGATGATAATATCTTGAAGGATAACAAAATTTTCGGTGCTTTAAAATAATAACTGTTACTATTAAAAAAGCTGTATTTTATTAATTTAATTTTCAGTGTTTTAAAAGTCATTTCAATAAATAGCTAAATACCATGGGACTTCAAAGACAGATATTTTGTTGTAATGCATTTGTTCATTTTCAATTGAAATTAAAGCACATGTTTTCTACATATCCCATGATATTTTATTTTCTCTTATGAGGTGTATTACCAAAACACTCTATCCATCTGCTCCTGGTCCGGCCCCCCTGTCAAATTTTAGAACCCTTTGTGGCCCACAAGTCAAAAAGTTTGCCCACCCCTGCTCTATTCTGATTCTGTGCCCTTTGGTTCCAGACACCCCACTTTAGGAATCATCCTCTCCACATCTGTTCTATCTGGGCCTTTTAACATTCAATAGGTTTCAATGAGATCCCACCCCATTCTTCTAAATTCCAGTGAGTACAGGCTCAGAGCCATCAAATGCTCTTCATACGATAATCCTTTCTTTCTCGAAGTCCTTCTTGTGAACCTCCTCTGAACCCAATCCAATCCTTTCTTAGATAAAGGACCCAAAACTGCTCACAATACTCCACATGAGTCCTCGCCAGTGCAATATAAATCCTTACAAATCCATTGCATCTTTGCATTTATATTCTAGTCCTCTCAAAATGAAAACTAAAATTGCATTTGCCTTCCTCACCACCAACTCGGCCTGCAAATAAACCTTTAGGGAGTCCCACACAAGGACTCCCCATTTTGGAAATAGTCTTCACTTTTGTTTCTTCTACTAAGGTGCACGATCATACACTTGCTGACACTATATTCCATCTTTATCTATTCCCCTAATCTGTCTCAGTCCTTCTGCAGCCTCTCTGCTTTCTCAATGCTACTTGCCCCTCCATCTATCTTCATATTGTCCATATGTTCTGTGGACTTGATGTTGTGAAAGTTGAGTGAAGTTATCCCCTCTGGTTCAATGGTAGAGGGGAAATACAATAACTGTTCCTGAAACTGATGGTGTGGTACCTGAGGTTCCTATACCTCCTTCCTGACTGCAGCATTGAGCAGAGAGCATGTCTGGATGATGAGGGTCCTTGATGATGGATCTTGCTTTCCTGTTACAACGTTCCATATAGATGTGCTCAATATGGGGATGTCTTTATCTGTGATGGTCTGGGCCATATCTGCTATTTTTGTAGGCACTTCCATCGAAGGATACTGGTGTTTCCATTCCAGACCATAATGCAACCAATCAGTCTACCACACGTCTATAAATATTTGCTAAGGTTTTAGATGACTTGCTGAATCTTTGCAAAATTCGAGGAACGCAGAAGCACCACTGTGCTTTCTTCAAAATGGCTCTTAAGAGCTGGACCTATAAAGGATCCTCTGAAATGAAAATACTGAGCAATTTAAAGTTGCTGACCTGTTCCACCTCTAGGACCTCTAGGAAGAGGACTGGCACATGGACCTCCAGTGTCCTCGTCCTGATGTCAATAATCATCTCTTTGGTCTTGCTGATATTATTGTGGCACCAATCAGCCAGGTTTTCAAACTCTCTCCTATGTGCGGACTCATCATCACCCAGTGTTCTATGTTCTATGAACTTTTTTGTCAAATACACTGACACATGCATAGACATGTGCATTGAAAAATTCTCTTCATCTTCCATTTTGTAGTTATCCTCTCAAAGCTTAAAGTTCAAGTTCATTGATACATGTACAAGTACATTAAAAATTAAAATGTCAAAGTAAATTTATTATCAAAGTACATATTTATATATAAAACCCTGAGATTCATTTCCCTGTGCATATACTCAACAAATCTTTTGAATAGTAACTATAACAGGATCAATGTAAGATCAACCAGAATGCACAAGATCACAAACTGTGCAAATGCAAATATGAGTAAATAGCAATGCATAATAAGAACATGAGATAAAGAATCATTACAGTGAGTCCAGTGGTTGTGCAAACACCTCAATGGATGGACAAGTGAGTATAGTTCAAGAGCCTGATAGTTGAGGGGTAGTAACTACTCTTGAACCTGGTAGTGCGAGCCCTGAGGCTCTTGAACCTTCGAAGGTACAAGAGCCTCAGGGCTCGCACCACCAGTGAGAAAAGAGCATGGCCTGGGTGGTGGGGATCTTTGATGATCAATGCTGCTTTCCTACAACAACATTTCATGTAGATGTACTCAATGGTTGGTAGGGCTGTACCTGCGATGTACTGTACGTATATGCACAGGTGCTGTGAAATAAAGCATCACAAAGCATCGTAAGTAGCATTCACAAGAAAACAAATTAAGTGCAAATCATGTTCGTTTTTTCAAGGAAGCATATAATCAAGACAAAAAACAAAACAGTAAAATGTTATCACGTCAGATATAATTAAGAGGCATTTAGACAGACAGTTAACTGTCTGAATGCATGTTAAGTGGACTGAAATTCAGATCCACTTTTTTCATCAAAGCAGACAGATAAATGTATTGTTTGCATTGACTAACACAATGTAAGGATGTGCTGGGGTAGCCCACGCATGTTTCCACACCTTCTGGCACCAACATATCATACCCACAATGCTCGGCAGTGCAACACAGAACCCAACAAAACAAAAAACAATCAAGAAAAATACAACCCCAAGACAATTGATCTCTGGATTTAAGTCTCCTGCAGACTCATGGAAATCATTGACATTGGGACTTCGATTTTCCAGCTGACTCACAGATCCAGGCTTTGGCAATCGGGCCTCAGCCGATCAACCTTCAGGCTTCAATCTTCGTTATCTTGCAGTGATAATGAATCAGGACCCCAAACTTTAGGCCTCGAATTCCAAACTCTCCAAATGACAGGGATATAAACCCGATTAATTGAAGGGATAGTTTAGATGAGCAAATAGGTCTATATCTGTGTTGTGTAACTCTATGATTCCAATGGTTGTTGAAGAGAATGATACCATTAATTGAAGGAAAGTCTAGACTGATGAAGAAATGTAAGAACGGTATTTCTATAGCAATTGTTCTCATCCCTTTCGGAAAGTGTCAGCCAATGAAGTTGGCAAATGAAGTCCTGATAAATGTTGAGAGTCCTGATGAAAGAAAGGTCTTGTCCCAAAATGGCGACTGTTTGTTCCCCTCCATGTATGCTGCCTGGCTTGCTGAGTTCCTCCAGTATTTTGTGTGTGTTGCTCTGGATTTCCAGCATCTGCAGAATCTCTTGTGTTTATGAGTCAAGGAAATATAGTCATTGTTGCAATGTAGGAATTGAAACAGTCATTTTGTGCACAAAAGTACTCCCATAAAGTGCAACAGGTTAATGAGTTTTATAAATATTGATTGACAGGGAAATGTTGGTTAAGACTCCTAGGACAACTCAACCCTGCACATTTCTGGAAAAGTGACATCTTATATATACACACACATACACAGTACTATGCAAGAGTCTCAGGCACCTTTAAAAGCTTCTGCAAAGCAAAGTTGCTTTCAAAAACAATGAAATGAAAAGTTTCAAAATATTAAAGAAATTCACTCTAACGTGCAGTAAACAGCAAAAAAACTAAATCAAATCAATATTTGCTGTGACTACACTTTGCCTTTAAAACTGCATCAATTCTTTTAGGCACACTGTTGTGCAGTCTTATAAGAATATTGCTGGTAGGTTGTTCCAAAATTCTTGGAGAACCTGCCACAGCAGAACTAGGCCATTCAGCCCATCGAGTCTGTCTGCTATTCCATCATGGCTGATTCATTATTTCTCTCAATGCCAATCTCATGCCTTCTCCTCATAATCTTTGACGTCCTGAATAATCATGAACTTAGCAACCTCTGCTTTAAATATACCCAAAGACTTGGTTTCCTCAGAGCAATGAATTCCACAGTTTCACTGTCCTCTAGCTAAAGAAATCCCTGCTCATCTCTGTTCTAAAGGGACGTCCTTTTCTTCTCAGCTGTGCCTTCATGTCCTAGATTCCCCTACTATAGAAAACATCCTCTCCTCCTCCGTTCTATTTAATCCTTTCAATATTTGATAGGTTTCGATGAGACCCTCCCTCATTCTTCTAAATTCCACTGAGAGCATGCCTAGAACCATCAAAAGCTCCTCATACATTAACTCTTTCATTCCTAGAATTATTCTTGTGACCCTCCTCTGGATCCTTCCCAATGCCAGCACATCTTTTCTTAGATAAGGGGTCCAAAACTGCTCACGATGCTCCAAATGAGGTCTGACCAATGCCTTATAAAGCTTTAGCATTACATCCTTGCTTTTATATTCTAGTCCTCTTTAAATTAATGCTATTTTTATTGATTTGTTCATTGCTTTGAATAGAAAGCTTTTTCCTAGCTGGGAATCCACAGTAAAGTTTCTAGTTCCAGTGGAAGGTGGACAAGGCTCATAAATCAGTTTCCAAGTATAGACAAGAGGCACGGATCCAAGATTTCATTCACATTTCAACAAACCTGGCTGGTTTGCAATGGGGCACCTCATTCAATTTTAACCACGCAATGAAGACAAAGGAGAGCCCACTCAGGAGCTAATACATCGACCGAGATTTAAATGCATAATGAACAGGCGCCAGAGCTGGATGTGACATGTGCTCAATACTGGGAATGCGGCCGAATAAATCACACATTGCTCCGCCCAAAATAACGAGGCAATTTGAGGCGATCACAGCATTCACATCATCCGTCATTGCAACTAGCGAGTCATATATCAGGTGATGACATTTCTGCCAGGAACATGCACACTCTCTATTGAAAAATCCGGTGTGGCATTACAGAGATTTCCATAAAGAGAGTAGAGAGTGTAAATTAAAGGTTAAGCACTGAGATGTGGTGTGGAGCAATCCTGAGATCTCGTTCAAGGCTAGTTGGGTGGTGTCAGCTCCCAGCTTTAGCTACCATCATTACAACCAGTTGGAGGAGTCTAACTCTCATTCATCAGAAGCTAATTTGAGCTAAGTTGAGTGAATGTTGAGAGGGTGTTTCCTAGTGGTGGGGTCTAGGAACTGAGGGCACGGCCTCAGGATAAAGGAGCATTGATTTAGAACAGAAATGAGGAGAAATTTCTTTAGCGAGAGAGTGTTGAGTCTGTGGTTAACATATGATGAGTGTTTGATGGATCTGGGCCTATACTCACTGGAGTTTAGAAATACGAAGGGGGAGATCTCATTGAAATCTATCAAATATTGAAAGATCTGGGTATAATGGTGTGGTGAACTACATATACCTGTCTGGAAACGCTCCTCTGCTGACTGCTCCTGTGGCTCCTCCCACAGACCCCTGTATAAAGGCAATTGGAGGCACTGCTCCTCCCTCAGTCTCCAGGATGTTGTGTGGTGGTCTCTTGCAGCTAATCGTGGTCTCTTGCTGCTAATAAAAGACCATCGTTTGCCTACCGTCTCTGAGAGTTATTGATGGTGCATCAAGACGACATAGAGAGGATATTTCTTATCCTGTTAGAGTTTAGGATTGATGCTTTCTGCAAACAAGGGGCCGTGTGCTGAGAGATATCAGCAGGATAGCACATATGAATTCTAAAAATGACTGTGCTTATAGAAGTTGGAAGTGACTTAAAGGAGTCTGTTAGGGTCATCTTCTGGTGCTCCCAGTATGGTATCCTATCCGTCAGGGACACTTGACATAGAGTGGGGGAACACTTAGTTGAGCACCTTCATTCTGCCCAAAACATGCAGGATTTCTCAGTGGCCAATCATTTTAATTCCAATTCCTCATTTCTATTTTGACATTTCACTCTGTGGACTCTTCTACCCCCAAGATGAGGTCGCTCTCATCTGAAGGAGCAATGCTTCGTATTCCATCTGGTTTGCCTCCAAGCAGACAACATGAACATAGATTTCTCTTGCTCCCAGTAAAGTCTGCCCCCTTCCCCTTCTCCTTCCATTCACCTTTCTGGTTCCCTTCTTGCCTCTTATCTTCTTCTCACATCCCCATCACCTCACTCTGGTGCTCCTCTTCTTTCCCCTCTTTTGATTGTGTTCCTCTTACACCAATTCTGATATGACCCCCAAACCGATAATCTATTACAACCATTGGCTAATATCAGATGTCATCGAGGTCTATTCTGTACAGTTAAGCTCTCAAAAAGGGTTGTCCTGGTGTTAGTCTAAATTGAAATCCATAGGACATAGGACATTCAGCCTATCAAGTCTGCTATCAATGGCTGCTCCATTGTCCTTCTTAACCCAATTCTCATACCGTCTCCCCTTAATTCTTGACACCCTGACTAATCAAGAAATAGAGGTATTGCCATGCTTTCTTTGTAATTGCACTTGAAAGCTGGGACCATGATAAGTGCTCCGAAATAATAACATCAATCTACTTCCTTGGGAGACTGCAAAGTTTTGGCATGAGATCTAAAACTATGACAAACTTCTATAGCTGTGTAGTGGAGAGTACAGTATATTAGCAGGTTGCATCACAGCCTAGTGTGGAGACTCCAATGCCCTTGAATGGAAAATTCAATGAAAAGTATAGATACGGTCCACTCCATCACAGGTAAAGCCCTCTCCACCATTGAGCACACCTACATGGAGTGTAGTTGCAGGAAAGCAGCATCCATCATCAGGGACCCCCACCACCCAGGTCATGCTTTCTTCTCACTATTGCCATTAGGAAGAAGATACAGAAGCCTCGGGACTCACACCATCAGGTTCAGGAACAGTTATTACCCCTCAACCATCAGGCTCCTGAAACAAAGAGGAAAACTTCACTCAACTTTATTTGCCCCATCATTGAAATGTCCCCAAAATCTCCCTTTCAAGGACTCTTCATCTCATGGT
Organism: Hypanus sabinus; assembly: GCF_030144855.1. NCBI lineage: Eukaryota > Metazoa > Chordata > Chondrichthyes > Myliobatiformes > Dasyatidae > Hypanus > Hypanus sabinus. The sequence continues at coordinate 13,587,733 of NC_082708.1, forward strand.
GCTTATTTATTTCTTTGTTATTATTTCTTTCTTCTTGTTCTTGCACACTGTTGTCTTTTGCACACTGGTTGAATGTCTAAATTAGTGCAGTCTTTCATTGATCTATGGATTTATTGAATCTTATGTTTATAGTGACATTTTCGCATTTTGATAATAAACTTACATTGAACTTTGAATCGCCCAACTTAACCCTAGCCTAATCACGGGACAATTATCATGACCTCCTAATCAATATGTTTTTGCCCTTTTGGAGGAAACCGGAGCACCTGGAGAAAATGCACATATTCCATGGACAGGAAATACAGAGACTCCTTATGGATAACATCAGAATTGAACTCCAAATTCTAATGCCCCCAGCTGTAATAGCATCACGCTAACCACTATGTACTGTTATACACACCTGGTGATGATTTGCAAAACTTCACGAAACTATTAGCACTGAAGCCAATTACATGATTGCTGTTATGTGAAGGAAAGATGTTGCATGTTAGTCTGCTCATGCATGGAATAGGGACATCAGCAGCAAATGCACCATTTATTTTCCATGGCTAATTGCATCCAAATGTATTTACGAGACAATTACACTAGTGGTTGAAGCCAAGCCAAGACAGGCCAGCAGATATCCTTCCATAAAAGGTAGTAGAAGTTTATTTTTATTGATTATCTGGTGGTTTTATGATAAATTTCATTAACAATAGCCTTTCATGCCAGATTGATTTAATCGGTTAAATATAAATTGTCCCACTGCAGTGATAGGATTTGAAGTCCTGACACAGGACAAGAAGTGGAAGAGATCTTAGTCTCCACTTCACAGAGTTGTGCAGGAAGAAAGCAAGCCCTTCCTCACTACTCATCCATGATGACCAAAATGTCCACCTAAGGTAATTCCATTCCAGAATCAGCATGTGTTGTGAAGTTTGTTAACTTTGTGGCGGTACAATAGAGAGTTCATGATAATATCAGAAAAAAATTAATTACAGTAAATATACATTTATTAAATAGTTAAATTAAATAAGTAGTGCAAAGATGGAAATAAAAAAAGTAGTGAGGTCGGAGTAGTGGGTTTAACGTGCATTTCTGAGGGGAAGAAGATCTCTGAGGGGAAGAAGCTGTTGCGTGTGTGCCTTCAGACACACATGGTCTTGGGAAGAACATATACAATCCTAATAGACAGTGGCAGGAATTGAACCCTGATCAGTTATCACTGGCATTGCAAAGCATTGTGCTAGTATGCCGTCTGTAGCAATGTGAGAGAGATAAAAATATTCTCAGTTTGAAGAAGGAAAAGGAGTCAATCTGATTATAGTTCCAGACCTAGCCTTGATAACATGTAGCCATGATGAAAACCACGGGCTTGCCAAGGATTTTGCTGGGTCACATCCTATCAGGGGAAATCTCTCTCGAGGTGCCTTCCACCTACCCGAACTGCTCTGACACAGAGGGGAGCTGAATAGTTTTCAAACAAAATTCCATTTCATAATCGACCAGTTAAAAGGCAATGAGGGATTACCTATAACTTGTAAAACTTGTAAAACTTTTGTCTCAAACACAAAATACTGGAGGAACTCAGCAGGCCAGACAACATCTATGGAAAAGAGTATAGTCGATGTTTCAGGCCGAGACCCTTTAGCAGGGCTGGAGGAAAAAAATGAGGGAAAGAGTTAAAAGGTGGGGAGGGGGAGGGGAGAGAGAAACACAAGGTGATAGCTGAAACTGGGAGGGGAAGGGATGAAGTAAAGAGCTAGGAAATTGAGCTGGTTAAAGAGATACAGGGCTGGAGAAGGAGGAGTCTGATGGGAGAGTTCAGAAGGCCATGGAAGAAAGAAAAGAACTTCTCAGCTCTTTATTTCACCCCTCCCCCTCCTAGTTTCACCCATCACTTTGTGCTTCTTCCCCCCTCCCCCCACCTTTTAACTCTGTCCCTCCATCATTTTTTCTCCGGTCTTGTTGGAGGGTCTCGGCCCAAAACGTCAACTGTACTCTTTTCTATAGACGCTGCCTGGCCTGCTGAGTTCCTCCAGCATTCTGTGCGTGTTGCTTGGATTTCCAGCATCTGTAGATTTTCTCTTGTTTGTGATTGGAAAACTTCTGCAACTCACACTCAACCTATTCAACTTCAGAATATTGCCAATGAATTAAAATTCAAAGAATTACTCTCTCCTTCCCCCTTCCATTGGACAGAAGATACAGAAGCCTAAAAAATGCAGTACATACCATTAGGCTGAATAAGCTTCTACCCCAGCGTTCCCAGACTCTTGAACAAAAAGATGGCCACTTTGCCTCACAATCTATCTTGTTATGATCCTGCACTTTATTGTTTACTTTCACAACAGCCTTTTCGTTAACTCTGTACTCTTATTATTTTACTTTCTTCTGGCTCAATGCACTGTGTAATGGATTGATCTGTATGAACTGCATTCAGGAGCGAGATAGAGCAGCAGGTCGAGTGGTGTCACAGCAACAACCTTGCATTCAATGCCAGTAAGATGAAAGAGCTGATTGTGGACTTTAGGAAGGGTAAGACGAGGGAATACAAATCAATCCTCATAGAGGGATCAGAAGTGTAGAGAGTGAACAATTTCAATTCCTGAGTGTTAATATCTCTGAGGACCTGACATGTTTCCTACATATCGAGGCAGCTATAAAGAAGGCTACATTTTATTAGGAATTTAAGGAGATTTGCTTTGTCATCCAAGACACTCAAAAATTTCTACGGATGTAACATGGAGAGCATTCCGACTGACTGCATCATTGTCTAGTATGGTGGGGGTGGGAGCTACTACACAGGATCAAAGTAAGCTGCAGAGAGTTGTTAAATTAATCAGCTCCATCATGGGTACTAGCCTCCATAGTATCCATGACATCTTCGAGGAGCAATGTCTCATAAAGGCGACATGAATCGTTAAGTAGCCCCACCACTCAGTTCATGCCCTTTTCTCATTGTTACCATCAGGTAGGAGGTACAGAAGCCTGAAGGCACACACTCAGCAATTCAGGAACAGCTTCTTCCCCTCTGCCATCAGGTAGGAGGTACAGGAGCCTGAAGGCACACACTCAGCGATTCAGGAACAGCTTCTTCCCCTCTGCCATCTGATTTTGGAATGAATGTTGAACTCATGAGCACTACCTCACTGCTTTTGTACTACCTATTTAATTTGACAATTTAAATACATATATATGCTTACAGTTTCTTTTCTCCATATTATCATTTCTCTATATTAGCACTGTATTACTGCCACATAGTTAACACATTTCGCGACACATGTTGGTGATATTAAACCTGATTCTGATTTTGATTCTGATTCTCTATCTTGATATATGTGACAATAATAAACCATTTAAATACAGCGGATTCTGGTTAATTGGGACTCATTGGGTCCAGTGCATTTCAGCCCAGTTAAGCAGCTGCCCCAATTAGCCGGTTTCATGGCAATAGTTAGAAAGTTATAAAAAAAAGCAAACAACCATTTAACTGAGTGGGCCGTGTTCTTTCGATTAATTGTAAATGAATAAAGTCAGTGCAGACACCTATGTGCAGATAGTAAATAGATAGATAGATATTTTATTGATAGAAATTGTGTCACAGTAGCATTACAAGTGCTTAGATATACAAATATTAGAAGAGAAGTAGGAAAGAATAAAAGTAAGTTAGAATAAAAGTAAGTTAGCTTAAAAATAAGTACAAGATTTACAAGATCACTTCCCCGGCGATAGGTTGACTCATTATAGTTTATGATGGCTGAGAGCAAGAATGGCCTCATATGATGTTCTTTTTTTAAGCAGCGCAGTTACCTTAGTGTGAATGGACTACATTTGCACAATGCTGTCAAAGATTGAGTCCTCCAAATCTTCATTTCCATGGTAGTATTCAAGGTTATTGTTGATACCTTCAAATTCTTCGTAGCATAGACAAAGGAGAAACAGTTGATGTTTATGTACAGTATTTGGATTTTCAGAAGGCCATTGACAAGATGCCACACATGAGGCTGCTTAACAAGCTACGAGCCCATGGTATTACAGGAAGGATTTCAGCATGGATGAAGCAGTGGCTGGTTGGCAGGAGGCAAGGAGTAGAAATTAAGGGAGCCTTTTCTGGTTGGCTGCCGTTGACCACTGGTGCTCCGCAGGGGTTTGTGTCAGGACTGATTCTTTTTACGTTATATGTGAATGATTTGGATGATGACATGATTGACACAACTGATCGATAGGCGACACAATAGCCACAGCTCTACACACTGTCCTTACACATCAGGAGAAGGTGGATGCTTACGTGAGAATACTGTTCTTGGACTACAGTTTAGCATTCAATACCATAATTTCCTCCAGGCTCGACAAGAAGCTCAGAGACTTTGGCCTTCACCCTGCCTTGTGTAACTGAACCCTGAACTTCTTGTCAGATTGTAGGCGGGTGGTAAGAGTGGGCTCCCTCACCTCCACCCCTCTGATCCTCAACACAGGTGCCCCTCAGGGCTTACTAAGCTCCCTCCTTTACTTTCTGTATACCCATGCCTGTGTCTCCACCCATAACTCCAATCTGCTAATTAAATTTGTTGATGACACTATACTGATTGGCCTAATCTCAAATAATAATCAGGCTGCCTACAGAGAGGAAATCATCACCCTGACACAGTGGTGTCAAGAAAACAACCTCTCCCTCAATGTCACAAAAACAAAGGAGTTGGTTGTGGATTACAGGAAGAATGGAGACAAGCTAGCCCCTGTTGACATCAATTGATTTGTGGTTGAGAGGGTGAGCAGCTTTAAGTTCCCTGGCATCAACATCACTGAGGACCTCATCTAGTGTGTACACACTGGCTGTGTGGTGAAAAAAGCACTGAGGTGCAGAGGGACTTAGGAGTCCTCGTGCAAGACCTCCCAGAAGGTTAATTTACAGGTTGAGTCTGTGGTAAAGGCGGCACATGCAATGTTGGCATTTATTTCAAGGGGAATAAAATACAAAAGCAGTGAGATAATGCTGAGGCTTTATAAGACACTAGTCAGGCTCACTAGGATTATTGTCAACAGTTTTGGGTCCCTTATCTCAGAAAGGATGTATTGGAGAGAGTCCAGAGTAGGTTGACGACGATGATCCTGGGAATGAAGGGGCTAATATATGAGGAGCGTTTGGCAACCTTGAGCCTGTACTCACTGGAATTTAGAAGAATGTGGGGGGATCTCATTGAAACCCACTGAATGTTGAAAGGACTTGATCAGGTGGACGGGGAGAGGATGTTTCTTCTGGTGGGGGTATTGAGAACTAGAAGGCACAGCCTCCTAATTGAGGGGCGACCTTTTAGAACAGAAGTAAAGAGGAATTTTTTTTGCCAGAGAATGGTGAATCTGTGGAATACTCTGCCACTGACTGCGGTGGAGGCCAAATCCGTGGGTGTATTTAAAGCGGAAGTTGGTAGATTTCTGATTGGTCAGGGCATCAGGGATACGGTGAGAGGGCAGCTGTATATGGTTGAATGGGATCTGGGATCAGCCATGATGAAATGGCAGAGCAGACTCGATGGGCTGAATGGCCTAATTCTGCTCCAAGGTTTTATGGTCGTATGGTCTTGATGTTTTAGGAAGGGCATCTTCCCCTCTGCCATCAGATGCCTGAACAGTCCACGAAGCCACAAAAACTACCTCACTATTTCTCTTTTGCCTCTTCTTCTCAAACCCATCACACCTACTGGGGCATCACCACAGACAGCAACTTTCCAGACACCTTTGTCCTGGGCTGATGGTTGATTGACCCTTTGGATTCTGCATTCAGCTCATGACTTCATACTCCTTCTAGGTGAAGATCCTCCTTCCCTCTAGAATGAGGTCTTTGGCATTTCGGTAGTTCTGGGTTTTTTCAGGATGGGGTTGGTAGCTCCATACCCAATTGCCTTCCTTTCACAGTCTGGCTTTCGACCGTCATGGTGGAACTCACTGTTGCACTGTTTATTATTTATTTATATTATTGTAATTTGTCGTAACTTTTTATGTCTTCCGCTGTCGTGATGCCAGAAAAACAACAAATCTCACAGCATCTGTCTGAGGTAGTAAACGTGATCCTGATTCCTTGTGTCTTCCCCCATAATTTAATACGGGGTTGCCTCTTCCCATGGAATGAATATCATCAAGACAATCACTGTCCATGCTTGAGGCTTACTGAGATGTCATACCAGGCCAGCAAAGGTATTAGTGAACCAGATGGAGTTTTAGAAGAGATCAATAGTTCTACAGTTACCAGTTCCTTGCAATTTTAAAGCTAAATTTATTCATTTACTTTATACATAAATTCTCAGTGTGATTAAAGCTCATTTCTCAATAACCTCAATGGTAGTTCAGACTCTTAACTTCCACTGCACGTTGCAATCAACAAGTTCTCTATTTCATTGCCACAGACAGCTGTGGAGGCCAAGTCATTGGGTATACTTAAAGTGGAGGTTGATAAGTTATTGATTAGTAAGGGAATAAAAGGATACAGGTAGGAAGCAAGGGATTCAGGTTGGATAATATATCAGCCATGATTGAATGGCAGAACAGAATTCTGTTCCAATGGTGAAGGTTCTCAGCCTGAAATGTCAATTCCATTCCTTTCCATAGTCACTGCCTGACCTGCTGAGTTGTATTTATTGTTTTATCTAAAGATACAGCACAGTAATAGACTCTTCTGGTCCAAAGAGCCCTGATGATACATGCAAATTTTGAGTCACCCACTTTTAAAAATGCCCTGGATGCTGAAGAGACTGGTGCCATGATGGGTCTGGTTGAGTTTACAACCCACTACAGCTTTTTCCAACCCTGTGCTGTGAACCCTCCATTCCAGTTAGGAAGAGATGGGAATGGGCAGTTTGGCAGCATGGATGGTGGTGGAGCTTGACGCGGAACCTTTCCTGGCATACAGCTGTGAATTTTGCCAGAATTTGCCTGGCAGCCTTATGCTTCACCATCTGTGCCCATCTTGAGCTCTTGGTCAAGAAGGAATTAATCCCGCTGCACAGTTTGTCTCAGCAGATGGATATCTTGCCACCTGACTAGCTTCTCCAGATGAAGCAAGCATTACAGTCTGTTGTGTGTGAATACACTGTTAAACAGTATGATAGCTGTAAGCAAGCAGCACATTATCACAACTAAACGATTATTAAACACCTCTGCCATCCACATACAGTATAAAAAAGACTATCATGATCCAACTGTCACGAATTCAATGCATTTCCTAATCTGCTCCCCATCAACCTTCCCTAAATTTTCTCTTCAAAAATTATTGCCTCATGCTAGGAAACAAAAAATGAAGCTTGGCAGATTTTGTGATTAAATATTTGCATATGTATGTAATTGAACACTAAAGATGAAGGGTCCTGATGATGGTCTTGGCCTGAAACATCAGTTTAAAAGTCAAAGTTTAAAGTAAAGTTCAAAGTAAATTTATCATTGACATGACTTGTATGTCACCATATACATCCCTGAGATTCAGGTATACTCAATAAATCTACAAAATAATAGCCATAACAGAATCGATGAAAGACCACACCGAGTTGGTCATTCAACCAGTGTACAAATTGTCCTACTACAAGAAGAAAGAAATAATAATAATTATGTAATAAATGTCCACAACATGAGATGAAGAGTCCTTGAAGCTGAGCCCATAGGTTACAGGAACATTTCAATGATGGGGTGAGTGAAGTTGAGTGTGGTTCAAGAGCCTGATGGTTGAGGGGTAACAACTGTTCCTGAACCTAGTGGTGTGAGTCCTGAGGTTCCTGTACCTTCTTCCTGATGACAGCACTGTGAAGAGAGCTTGTCCTGGGTGATTGGGGTCCCTGGTGTTTCCATGCTAGGCTGTGATGCAGCCAGTCAATTTCCTCCATGCCTGACCTGTTGGAATTTTATTTATTTATTTTGTTTAGAAATGCAGCTCTTCTGGTTCAGCAAGCTCACACCGTCCAATTACATCCATGTGACCAATGAATATATCAACCTGTACGTTTTTGGAGGGTGGGAGGAAACTGGAACACCCAGAAGAAACCTATACATGCTTAGGTGACAGTGGCGAGAATTGAACCTAGGTTACTGACACTTTAATTACGTCTATACTACCATGGCACCCTTCCTCGAGTATTTTGTGTGTACTTGGGGAACTTCATTGCTGTAACAAGCATAGGCTCTCTCTAAATTGAGAGAACTTTGAGTGGGGTATAGCATTTCATTATATTGCAAAGTCTACTTCTTAAGCCCATCACCCCTGCTGGAGCATAGGTTACCTGAAGCAGTTCAGCAGAATCCTCTGTCCTATCCCACTTTCAAGCTGCCCCTGGTGAAGACAATCTTCGAAGATCCTTCCTCTCCTAGGGATGAGATCTATAGAGCCTATCTAAGCATTTGTATAGCTCTGGGATTGCCAACACCATGCTCAACCCTGCTCCTTTCGCAGCTGGGCATGGGACCCACCAAGCTGGAGTTCTGTATTGCAAAAAAGCTCAATTTCTTCAATTATAAACAAGAGAAAATCTGCAGAGGCTGGAACATTTTGTGTGTGTTGCTTCAATATATTCAAAAGTGGCTACTTAGAATTTTCAAGAAACAGAATCCACAGCATCTTCTACTGGTAAAAGTAAGTTAATTTCTCCAACAAAAAAGTGAACGGAGGATAGTACATACAAATTATCCACTCAAGGGCAATTTCAAATTTTTATCATAGTGTAGTCTAATTTGATTGACATGGGAATTATTTAATCATCATTGTGAGGGAACTATCATTAGACAGAAGTATTAAAGAGAAAGTTGAGCAGAACACACAAAACATTGGAGGAACTCAACAAGTCAGACAGCACCAATGGAGTGGAAGAAACATTCAGTCTTTAAAGAAAGACTTACCTTATGTAGCACCTTTCCTGGCTTGAAATTATTTCAATAGTTTACCAACAAGGAAATAATTCAGCCACTGTCATTAGGGCAGCAGGATGGAACTACGTCACTACCAAAGGAGGTATGAGGCTCTCCCTCCATCTGCGAGCCTGCAGGTCACCCTTGAGCAAGGTGTAGCACCTGCTCAGACCCCTCCCTCCACCCCCAATCAGTGTCAATTGAAGCCTTGGGAGCAGCTGGTGCATATCACAAGCCCTGGTTATGCGACCAAGCAGACAATTTCTGAAGAGTATTGATAATGGCTGGGGTCACCCGTCTTGCAAAGTCACTGCCCAGGAGAAGGCAATGCCAAACCACTCCCCTAGAACAATTCGTCAAGGGCAAATGTACGTGGAAAGATCATGTGATGTGACACAGCACATAGGAACAAGAATTTATTATTCTAACAGAAACACTGGAATAAATTCACATAGCTAGTTCATTGGTGAATGCAAGAGATTCTGCAAATGCTGGAAATTTTGATCAACATTCATAAAGTGCTGGAGGAACTCTGCAGGTTAGGCAGCATCTGTGGAGATTGTGGAGTTATGGAGTGCATTGTATATGTCTCCTGAGCATACAAATATGATAATTAGGAACAAGAATTCACATAGTCATGATCCACTAATCAATAAGATGAAAATGAGAAGAATCAGGCTTATTATCATTATATTGTACACTCAGTGGCCACTTCATTAGGTACACCTATGCATTTACTTGTTAATGCAAGTATCTAAACAGTCAATCATGTGGCAGCAACTCAATGCATAAAAGCTTGCAGACATGGTGAAGAGGTTCAGCTGTTGTTCAGACAAAACATTAGAATGGGGGAGAAATGACTTTGTGACTTTGACCACAGAATGATTGTTGGTGCCAGACAGGGAGACTGGAATATCTCATAAACTGCTGATCTCCTGGGATGTTATGCATAACAGTCTCTAGAGTTTGTGAGTGACAGTGAATGGCAGCTCTGTGGGCAAAAATTCTTTGTTAATGCGAGAAATCAGAAGAGAATGGCCAGATTGGTTCAAGCTGACAGGAAGGCAACAGTAACTCAGATAACCATGCGTTACAACAGTGGAGTGCAGAACAACACTTCTGAACACACAACACTTCAAAACCTGATGGAGATGGGCTATGGCAGCAGAAGACCACGAACGTATACTCAGAAGTCATTTTATTAGGTAGAGGAGGTACCTAATAAGATGGCCACTGAGTAAATGATGTGAAATAAAAACAAAAATTAGTGCAAAAATAAAAGGGATGATGATAATGTCTGGTAATGGAGAAGAAGAAACTGTTTCTGAATCCTTGAGTATGACTTTCAGGCTCCTGTACCTTGACCCTGATGATAGTAACAAGAGGGCATGTCCCAGATGCACAATGAAGACCATTCTGACTGGTCGCATCAAAGCCTGACATGGAGGATCTAATGCACAGGAGACTAAGTGGTGATCTCAGTGAAACAGTGAGGCATTGTTCATGGGTTCAATGTCCATTCGGAAATCTGATGGCTGAGGGGAAGAAGCTGTTCTTGAATTGTTGACTGTGTGCCTTCAGGCTCTTGTACCTCCTCCCTGATGGTAACAATGAGAAAGGGCATGTCCTGAACGGTGGGGTTCTTTAATGATCAATGCCACCTTTTTGAGGCACCGCTCCTTGAAGATGATCTGAATGCTGGGGAGGCTAGTGACCATGCTGGAGCCGACTGAGTTTACAACTTTCTGCAGCTTATGTCGATCCCGCCATACTAGACAGTGATGCAACCAGTTAGAACGTTCTCCACAGACAAGGGATAAGACTTAATAGCAACCTGAGAGATATCTATTTCCACCCAGAGGCCAGTCTGTTTATTCAATGAGCAGCAAGAGGAGGATGTTAATTGATGTACAATAATTATAACAACATTTAAGATACATTTGAGCATGGACTATATAAGATACATAGACTTCAGATAAAGGGCGTGCAAACTCCATGGTTGTAATGCAAATATGCAGCAGGTGGATATAAAAGTCATTATTTGGAACAGACACAAGCTGGTTTCCTTTGGAATCCGACAGAGACAGAGAATGTCCAACCCAACCTTACAGCACATTTTGATTTGCTAAAGAACAATGGTAACAGGATAATTTCTGTATTTCAATGCCCTCATAATGCTTCCTTTGAGTTGCATGGACTTTTCAAATGCTTGGATATTCCCATCAACACACCCAAAATGAGTGTTAATTAATGTGGTCTCTGAATCCTATTCATGCTGTTATGGATTCAGCAACAATAAATATATAAGTGAGGCAGGGTTTTTTTTATAACAAATAAAACATTTATTAAACACTGAAAAACAAACCCCCCAAAAGTAAACACACCACTTACGAAACAGGAAATCAGCTGCTGTGCGGCAGCTTAAACAGTTCTTAAAGCGGTGTTGCAAAAACTTTTCTTCAAAGTAGTACTGCAAAAGTTCAAAATGCTTACAGTCCATTAAAGGAGAGACTTTTTAGATGATTTAAATTCTCTTTCACGTCGTGTTGTTGCAGTTCCCGGTCGATATACTTTTCCCAGAGAATTTACGAAGATGAAAATGACACGGCTTAAAGGCACTGACCCTTCCTTGACAAAACTGTACCCAATCCTTTCTGCTATTATTTGCAGGGGTTACCATGGGGACAACCAATGAATTCCTTCCGAATGAGGATCAAACAAGGTCAAACCTGTTTCACTGTCAAAATTGAATTTCCTCGATCTTTTAGCTCCTGAACTCCGATCTTCACTCTCCACCGATTTTTAACTGACAGTATTATAAAGAAACTGCCAGCAATGACCTTTTAAACTTTAGGCATTAAATAAAACTCTACCTTTCAACCAAACTGCATCATAATATTGGGCCACGCAGTGGCATGGAGTCAAAATGGCAAATCCAGCCTTGAACTGCCCCTCCTCACAGGGAGGGGTCCTCCTTTTATACCCTGTAAAAAAAAACTGTCACATGCCTTCTACTGGTGGGAAAATGATGTCACTCCACCATCACAAGACCACTACCTTAAGTCCAGAATAGCTTCAACACCACTGTCACGTGACAAGGACAAGATACCCATGGGTACGTAACACCTCCCTCCCAAAAAAAATTTGGTCTGTCAAGAACAAAATTTTAACAATTATTTACAAGAAAAAAAACAATTGTATAAATTTTATAACATACACAGTATACATAGTGTTATCATATAGCATCTTACAACTTACAATACAGTAGGAGTGTTAAAATTGTAAAAAAAAACACTCCATAACAATGTTACATTGTACATTCAACATCAAGGTAGACGATCAGCAACCACATTATCTTTACCTTTAATATGAGTCATCACAATATTGTACTCTTGTAACATCAAACTCCAATTTAATAACCTTCTGTTTTTGTTTTTCACTTTACTCAGAAACACTAACGGATTATGTTCAGTGTAAACAATAAGTAGTTTTTGAGTTGTACCAACATATACGTCAAAATGTTCTAAAGCTAAAACAAGAGATAACAATTCCTTCTCTATTGTCGAATAGTTTCTTTGATGCTTATTAAATTTCTTAGAAAAATAAGCTGCTGGATGATCAATCTCATCACCCTCATTCCTTTGCATTAAAACTGCTCCTGCAGCCTCATCACTAGCATCTACAGCTAATGAAAAAGGTTTTTCAAAGTTAGGTGCCTTAAGCACAGGTTGGTGACATATCATAGTTTTCAATTTCACAAATGCTTCTTGACAAGGCACTGTCCAGACAAACTGCTCATTTTTCTTCAAAAGGTTAGTTAATGGAAGGGCAACATTAGCAAAATTCTTACAAAATTTTCGATAATATCCTACCTTTCCCAAGAATCTTCTGAGAGTTTTTTTTCCCGCTGGAGTGGGAATCTCTAAAATTCCCGAACATTTGCCTGAACAGGAGCTACCTTACCTTGACCCACAACATAACAAAGGTAAGTCACAGTGGCATGTCCGAATTCACTCTTAGCTAAGTTAATAGTTAAGTTAGCTTTTGAAAGCCTTTCAAACAATTTCTCCACCGCAATAATGTGTGCTTCCCAAGTATCACTTCCTGTCACTAAATCGTCAATATAAGCATCTGTATCTTTCAATCCCTGAATCACAGAGCTAATCATCCTCTGGAAAGTACCTTTGGCATTCTTCATCCCAAATGGAAGAACATTATATTCATATAGCCCAGATGGAGTTACAAATGCAGAAATCTCTCTACCTCTGTCCGTTAATGGAACACCACAATACCCTTTCAATAAATCAATCTTTGTAAGGAACTTTGCTTTTCCAACTTTATCTACACAATCATCTACTCTAGGAATTGGATATGCATCTGTTTTCGTTACAGCATTCACCTTCCTATAGTCCGTACAAAACCTAATACTACCATCTGGTTTTGGCACCATAACAGAGGGTGAACTCCAATTCGAGTTAGAAGGTCTAATAATAGTATTCTCTAACATATATTTAATTTCTTTCTCAGCAAGTTCACATTTTTCTATGTTCATCCTATATGGGTGTTGTTTAATGGGTTTGGCATCTCCAACATCTACATCATGTGAAGCTATTGTAGTCCTTCTCGGAACGTCTGGAAACAAATCCTTATATTTAAAAATTAATTTCTTCATCTGCTGTTTCTGCTCTGGCTGTAAATGTGCTAGTTTCTCATCAATATTTTCCAGAATGGTTGAATTTGGTAACCTGACAGAAACAATGTTGGAATTAGAATGAAATTCAGATGAATCATCTATCATGTTCCTAGTTAAATCAAACTCATTCTCACTAACCACAACAGTCACAGTATCAGATTGTTTCTCATAATATGGTTTTATCATATTTATATGGCAAAGTTGTGTTGACCTATGATCTGGAGTTTTTATCATGTAATCCACATCATTGATTTTAGACACAATTTCATAAGGACCATGAAATCTAGCTTGTAAAGGATTCGTTTGCACTGGGAAAAGAACCAGCACCTTATCTCCAGGCTTAAACATCCTCATCCTAACTTCTTTATCATACCAAGTTTTCATTTTCTTCTGAGACAATTTTAAATTTTCCTTTCTAAGCTACAACCTTTATGTAACCTGTCCTTAAATTTCAAAACATAGTCCAACAAATTAGTGTATACTTCCTTACTAATCCACTGTTCTTTTAATAAAGCTAAAGGTCCTCTAACTCTATGCCCAAATACAAGTTCAAATGGACTGAAACCTAAGGATTCTTGTACCGATTCCCTTACTGCAAATAAAAGTAAGTTTATACCATCATCCCAATCACTCTCATTTTCCACACAATATGTCCTAATCATATTCTTGAGGGCAGAATGAAACCTCTCCAAGGCACCTTGCAATTTTGGATGGTATGCAGACGAAGTGATTTGCTTAGCTCCCAGTTTATAAACTATCTGTTGAAACAATCCAGATATAAAATTACTGCCTTGATCAGTTTGTATTTCCTTAGGTAATCCAAAATAAATAAAGAGTTTTATAAGAGCCTTTGTCACAGTTTTAGCTGTTATATTCCTAAGTGGTACTGCCTCTGGAAACCTAGACGCAGTGTACATGATAGTCAACAAGTCCTGATAACCAGTTTTTGTCTTTGGTAATGGATCAACACAATTTATAATAACTTTAGAAAACGGTTCAACAAATGCTGGAATACATTGTAATGGAGCCACTGGTGTAACTTGATTTGGTTTACCCACAATTTGACAAGTATGGCACGTTCTGCAAAACATCGCCACATCTTTTCTTAGACCAGGCCAGTAAAAATGTTTTAAAATCTTTTCCACAGTTTTCCTTACCCCTTGATGTCCACCTAAGGGCACACTATGAGCTAAAGTCAAAATCTCATTTTGATATATTTTAGGGACAACTACCTGGTAAATAATATTCCATTTATCACTTGCAGGAATTGTAGGTGATCTCCACTTGCTCATCAACACTCCTTTTTCAAAGTAATATCCTACTGGCACCTTCTTAATTTCACTATCTGGTAGAGCTTGTTCTCTTAATTTTATAATCTCAGGGTCTCTATTCTGCACTGCTATCATCTCCTTCTGGGACAGAGATAAATATTCATAGTCAGACTTACTTCAAGAATCTTGTTCAAACAATGAAGGTAAGAAAGTCTCTGACACATCCTCAAAACTCGAATCCTGAGTTGAACAGTCATGAGTAACAACCTCATTCTGCACATCAATCTTTTTAGCCATAGCTCTAGTCACAACACAGAAATAATCTGTGTTAGAATTCATCTGTGGTTCCTCTGACTCCATTGTCAAATGCACTTCAGGAAAATCTTGTCTACCTGCCAAGTCATTACCTAACAATAAAGAAATATCCTTCACAGGTAAACTAGGCAGTAATCCTACTTTAACAAATCCTGTAACTAACCCTGACTTTAAATTTACTTTATGCAAATGTACAGGCATAAAGGCATTCCCAACACCTTGTATATAATTTACCTCACCAGTATCAGACTCTTCATTAAACTTCAATACACTGTCTAACATCAGTGATTGAGAAGCTCCAGTATCCCCAAGGATTTTTATTGGCACCGGAGTAGATCCTTCTTTCAAGGATACAAACCCTTCAGTTATAAAATGATCATATCCCTTTTTAACTTGGTCAGACTCTAACAAAACCTCATTTGTGTTTATTGAACCCTGTAATTTTACAGGTGCTTCAATATGTTGCACACAAGCATCTGGGACTGCTTCCTTCTATTTCTTTTTCAATCGGAAATAGTTATTTATTACATGGCCAGGTTTCTTACAATAGTCGCAAATAGGACCAAACTGTCTTTCCTTCACAGGTTTTCCTTCCTCCTTACCTTTCTCATTAACTTCTGATTTAATTTCTGATTTACCTTGAGTCTCTGCGTTATTTTTCCTCTTAAAAATTCTGCCCTGAGGAAATTTATTCTTATGGATTAAAACATACTCATCAGCTAATCTAGCACAGTCCTGCAATTTATCAGCATCCCTCTCATTTAAGTAGGTCCTTATTTCAACAGGGATGCTTCTCTTAAATTCCTCCATTAAAATCAGCTCTTTCAATGTATTATAGTCCCCATTTACATTTTTAGAGGAAACCCATCTCTCGAAACACACAGCTTTATCATAGACAAATTCCACATAAGTTTTTTCCACAGACTTCTTCAAACTTCTGAATCTTTCTCTATATGCTTCTGGGACCAACTTGTATGCGTTCAAAATCTGCTGTTTCACAATATCATAATCTAGTGCTTGTGCAGCAGTTAAAGCTGTATAAACTTGTCGTGCTTTGCCTTTAATTACATTTTGTAACGACACTGACCATTTATCTTTTGGCCACTCTGAAATCTGAGCAATCATTTCAAGATGTTGGAAATATCTTTCCACTTCTGTTTCACTAAATGGAGGGACCAATTTAACTTCTTGACTAGCAACAAATGGTTTTCTAGAACCAGAAGACTGATTCTCGGACCTTAATTCCACCATCGCATATTCAAATTCCCTCTTTTTATTATCAGCTTCTAACCTACAATGCTCCAATTCTGCTTTACTTTGTTCCAACTTCATTTGTTCGATATGCAACTGTATCTCTAGATTACTTATTGGAAACAACTCTAAAATCGATTCATCAAAATCACCCTAATCTACACAGTGTGACACGATTTTTCTCTGTATTAGAGCCATTGATGTAGACCTTGAAATACCTTTAAATTCCAATCTGCTAGCTATTTTGGACACCTCATTTTTTTTCGCCTTTGCTAACAACTCCGCATCTGGCGAAGCCAGAAACTCATCAGTATTCATTGTTGCCAAATACCACTCACAAGCCAATCAAACAAAAGAATCGAGTATTCCCCATTTCCAAAACACTGATTCAAAATTTAACAAGCATTTAAACTCAAAATTGGTTGAACCTGGATACAGCCCCCATATTTATGTTACGTATTCAGCAACAATAAATATATAAGTGAGGCAGGGTTTTTTTTTATAACAAATAAAACATTTATTAAACACTGAAAAACAAACCCCCAAAAGTAAACAAACCACTAACGTAACTGGAAATCAGCTGCTGTGCGGCAGCTTAAACAGTTCTTAAAGGAATAAGGCGAAAACAGTTCTTAAAGCGATGTTGCAAAAACAGTTCTTCAAAGTAGTACCGCAAAAGTTCAAAATGCTTATAGTCCATTAAAGGAGAGACTTTTTAGACAATTTAAATTCTCTTTCATGTCGTGTGGTTGTGGTTCCCGGTCAAATTACACTTTTCCCAGAGAATTTACGAAGATGAAAATGACACGGCTTAAAGGCACTGACCCTTCCTTGACAAAACTGTACCCAATCCTTTCTGCTATTATTTGCAGGGGTTACCATGGGGACAACCAATGAATTCCTTCCGAATGAGGATCAAACAAGGTCGAACCTGTTTTACCGTTGAAGTCGAATTTCCTCGATCTTTTAACTCCCGAACTCTGATCTTCACTCTCCACCGATTTTTAACTGGCAGTATTATAAAGAAACTGCCAGCAATGGCCTTTTAAACTTTAGGCATTAAATAAAACTGCACCTTTCAACCAAACTGTGTCATAATATTGGACCACGCAGTGGCATGGAGTCAAAGTGGCAAATCCAGCCACAAACTGCCCCTCCTCACAGGATGGGGTCCTCCTTTTATACCCTGTGAAAAAGCCTGTCACATGACCTCTACTGGTGGGAAAATGACGTCACTCCACCATCACAAGACCACTACCTTAGGTCCAGCATCTCTTCAACACTGCCGTCACGTGACAAGTACAAGATATCCACGGGTACGTAACAATGCAAAGGGATGTTAATTGCATTCATGCATATGCAGACATGTATCAGTTAAGTGGGTGTTTCCTGGTCTTCAATTTACTGTTCTGAGCTGCATTTTGAATGCAATCCACGAACTATATTCAGGTGTGAAATTGGTTGCTCAAGTTAATATCTGTCACATTTCCTAACTCCAGAATTCCCTAATTCCCTAACACCACACAGGCAGCACTAAGAGGTTGGGTTTGAAGCCAGGTCATTGGAGTTGTGAATCTCCAGGTCTGGTAGCTGTGTTGCTCTGCTGAGAGTTTTGGTGGCCATCCCAATTCCTGAGAACAGCTGGCACACAAGAGCTTCAGTGGCAAGGGCCTGAAGAGATTTGTATGTCAGGCTGTAAGACCTATTTGAAGGTAATGAATATGTAATGATGTCAGGCTGTTGAAAGCACACATGGAATCTTGGGCTCCATAAACAGAGACACAGAACACAACACTAAGCAATTTATGCTTCACATCAATAAATCACTCTTCAAGATTCAAAATTCAAGATTTTTTTATCACATGTACATCAAAATGTAGAGTGAAATGTGTCACTTGCATCAACAACCAACATACCCAAGGGTCTGCTGGGAGCAACCGGCAGATGCCTATATTTTTTGGTGTGATAGTACCCATCCGGGATATTTATGCTGCACATGCAAGGCCCTTAGTATTATCAAGGATCCTACCCATCCATCCGGCATCCTCTTTGACTTTCTGCCATCAAGCAGGAGACTCCGATGCATAAAAATAAGAATGTTCAGGATGGGAAATAGCTTCTTCCACCAGATCATCAGGCTTCTGAACTCACTGCCGCATCATATTTGTAGTGTCGCTGGTTAATCTGTTAATCTGTTCCATACCTTACAATATTTGATTTATACACTTTAGTGTGTTATTTAAGTGTGGCTCATCTGTAGATTTTATCTTTGCCTTCGGAAGTTATTGTGTGTTAGGTGTACTACTGTGCTTTACATCCTGGTTCGAAGAAGCGTTGTCTCATTTCTATATACACTATATGGTTATATATCATATATATATATATAGTTAAATTCCAATAAACGACTTGACTTGACTTACTGATATCGTATATGTGAATGAAGGGGGATCTCAATGAAAACCTATAGAATGTTGAAAGGTCTCGATGGAGTGAATGTGGAGAGGATGTTTGCTGTGGTGGGGAATCTAAGACCCAAAATAGAGGGGCGTCCATTTTGAATGTTGATGAGGAGGAATTTCCTTAGCCAGAGAGTGGTGAATCCATGAAATTCGTTGTTACAGGCTTTTGTGGAGGACTAATCATTGTGTATATTTAAGGTAGCAGTTGACAGATTCTGGATTAGTCAGGGCATGAAGGTATACGGGGAGAAGGCAGGAGATTGGGGCTGAGAGGGAAACAGATCAGCAGTGATGAAACGGCAGAGCAGACTTGATGGGCCAAGTAGCCTAATTCTGCTACTCTATCTTATGATCTTATGTGCTTGTTATCTTATATGTGTGAAACACCCCAGTTTCCTTGGCTGTGTAAGTCTAGGGAGGACAACCTCCGGCCCCGCCAAACTTGTGAGATTGAGGTATGCTCCCACCCCAAACCCCGCTTTGTGTGGCTGATGTGTAAATAGTTACCTTGTTACAAATTAGTGCCACAAAATAACAGACAGTACACTGCATATGATTAAAGGAATTATATTTATGAATCTTAAATCAAGGGTTAGTAAAGAATATCAAAAAGAAAAGGGCTCATTCTAATTAAACAGTAGGATTCTATTGAGACCCCTAGCACTCTCTGCAAAGTTCTGACATTTACATCAATAACCTGATTCCCAGAATAGAAGGTATAGTCGAAGGGGTTTAATAACCAATAATTGGCAGAAATGCAAGGTCATGAACTATTGATCTGGAGCTATGAGTTCAAATCCCACACCATATGGGGCAATTTATTTAATTAAATAAATTAAATTAAGTTTTCAATAATGGTGAGCATGCAATCACCAAGTTCTCATTTAAAATAAAACTACTGATTCACATGGCACTTCAGGGGTAAGTTAATCAGTTAACTTTATTCTGTTTTGTTTTAAAACACAGGTTCCCAACCCTTTTTTATGCCATGGACACCTTCCATTAAGGGGCCCATGGACCCTAGGTTTGGAACCCTGTTTAAAAGGAAACAAGCTGATACAATTTTTATACAGTCAATATAATCAAAGACCCACCCAGCCTGGACGTTCTCTTTTTTCTGCCTCCCATCGGGTGGAGGTAAAATGGTCTAACAGCATGTACAACCATGTTCAAGGACAGCTTCTATCTCTCTGTTGTAAGACTATTGCATAGTCCCTTAGTACTGTACAAGAAGATGGACTCTTGACCTCACAAGCTACCACGGTATAGCCTTGCACTTTATTGTCTAACTACACAGCACCTTCTCTGTACTGTATCTGTTTACAAGGTTTCTGGCAAGATTCTTAGCAGTGTAACAGAACACAGAATCTTGGGGTCCATGTGCATAGATCCTTCAAAGCTGGTGTGCAAGTTGATAGGATGGTTAAGAAGATGTATGAAGCATAGAATCTTAGAACACTCCAGCACAATACAGGCCCTTCAGCCCTCCATGTTGTGCTGACTCATATAATCCTTAAAAAAAAGTACTAAACCCACACCACCCCATAACCCTCTATTTTTCTTTCATCCATGTGCCAGTCCAAGAGGCTCTTAAATACCCCTAATGTTTTAGCCTCCACCACCATCCCTGGCAAGTCATTCCAGGCACTCACAACCTTCTGTGTAAAAAACTTACCCCTGATGTCTCCCCTAAACTTCCCTCCCTTAATTTAGTACATATGCCCTCTGGTGTTTGCTATTGGTGCCCTGGGAAACAGGTACTGACTATCCACCCTATCTATTCCTCTCATAATCTTGTAGACCCCTATCAAGTCCCCTCTCATTCTTCTACGCTCCAAAGAGAAAAGTCCCAGCTCTGCTAACCTTGCTTCATATGACTTGTTCTCCAAACCAGGCAACATCCTGGTAAATCTCCTCTGCACCCTCTCCATAGCTTCCACATCCTTCCTATAATGAGGTGACCAGACTTGAACACAATACTCCAAGTGTGGTCTCCCTAGAGATTTGTAGATTTGCAAGAGTAGACCTCTCTACTCTTGAACTCAGTCCCCCTGTTAATGAAGCCTAGCATCCCATAGGCCTTCTTAACTACCCTATCAACCTGCGCAGCGACCTTGAGGGATGTACAGATTTGAACCCCAAGGTCCCTTTGTTTATCCACACACTTAAGTAAATGACCATTAATCCTGTACTCAGTCTTCTGGTTTGTCCTTCCAAAATGCATCACCTCACACTTGGTTTGGTATGGTTTGTTGGCCTTCCCTAATCTGTAGAATGAGTCCCAGAGCCATGAGATAATGTTGTAGCTCTATAAAACATGGGCTAGACTGCACTTAGGGAATATCGTGTTCAGTTCAGTTTGCCTCATTATAGGAAGCTGTTGAGGCTAATGAAGTAAGTGGTAAATTTGGAGAAGAATGAGGTGAGATAGATAATTATTATAGTTGTTGTCATAGGTAGGGTGTGGAAGCATTATAGAGGTTTACCGGGATGCTGATTGGATTGGAAAGCATATCTTATGAAGATGTTTTGAGCAAGCTAAGACTTTTCTCTTTGTAGCAAAGGAGGATGAGAGGTGACTTATAGAATGTACAAAATAAGAGGCATAGATAAAACTGACGGCCAGAGAGATGAATGAGCACAATTGGAGGAAAGTATAGGGGAGGATGTTCTTTACTCAGAGAGTGGTGGGTGTGTGGAGAGGTGGTGATGAAGACATTTAGGAGACTCTTACATAGGCACCTGGATGGTAGAAAAATGGAGTGTTATTGTAGAAGGGAAAGGTTTGATTGATCTGAGAGTAGGTTAATAAGTTGGCACAACATTGTGGGCTGAAGCTCCTGTACTGTGCTGTAGATTTCTATGAAACTATTGCAATGATAATGTTTTCACCAGGAGAAGTGATGAAAGAAATCTACAGACTTTATCTACACACGAGAGATTATGCAGATGTTTGAAATCCAGAGTAACACACACAAAATCCTGGAGGAACCCAGCAGGTCCGGCAACAACTACATAAGGGAACAAGCAGTCGATGTTTTTGGGTCAAGGCCCTTCACCAGGACTGGAAAGGAAGGTGGAAGAAGCCAGTTTATTCACTTCCATGAATGCTGCCTGACCTGCTGAGTTCCTCCTGCATTTTGTATGTGTCTTAACCTAGAGAAAGAAAAAGATTAAAGAGAACATATTGAGGGACAAGGTGAACAACAGGCAAAAATTCAGAGAGAGGATTTTAACTTCGAGTTGGGTGTTCCAGAGTACAGTGGTAACGTGAACAGTAAATGCTAACTCCTCTCTCAGATTCTCTCACCTGTTTCTCTGAAGCAAAAAATGGCTTTCCATTTCTGAGTAACCATTTGACCTGAAGCGTCTTTTCTTACTCTCCCACAGATGCTGACTGACTTGCTGAGTGTTGCCACTACATTTTGTTTTTATTTCAAAATTTTCCATTACTGCAGTGTTGTTTTCCCCAAAGGTCCCAGCTCAAAAATGTAATTGACTTAGCCACAGAGGGATACATATTTGAAGCTCCTGCAGCATGGAGACCAGCCTCCTATAAAATATAGTTCTTTATTTTTATGCCATTCTTTATAATTACAGAATGTTATTTTTGTTGCATATTGTGCAATGACTAGCACACCACAAATTCTGAATATGTGCAGATATATACGGCGAACGAAATTCATCTTTGATTCTTAAAATATTGACACATTTGATGCGTAGATAGAAGGAAAGGTTAATTTTAGGTGGCCAATAGATAAGGATCTGTCTTCAAACAGGAAAGCAGCTGTAACTAATCTGTGGAATATATGGCTGAGGAGGCCAAGTCTTTGAGTATATTTAAAGCAGAGGTTAATAGATTTAATTATTGATTAGTTGGGACATCAAAGGTTGCAGAGAGAAGGCAAGAGAATGGGACTGAGAGGGATAATTAATCAGCCCATGGTGGAGTGGTGGTGCAGGCTCAGTGGGTTGAATGGCCTAATTTTCCTCCTATGTCTTATGGTCTTATGGGCCATAAGTAATCCCTTTCACAGAGGGCATGAAATAATTGACAAATGTGATGACGATGCATGAATGGTCCTGCAGGGAAAATGTTTTCACATACCATTTGTCATCGGGTGGAATGAAATGTGATATAAATTCAGAAATACAGAATCACGCAGTACAAACAGGCAATTTTTAGATGTTATGTAGCTGCTCACAATTCTGTGAAAACATTTCCTTTTCCATTATTTTTTCATAAGCCTTTGGTCAGACCGCACTTGGAGTATTGCGAGCAGTTTTGGGCTCCATATCTAAGAAGGGATTTGCTGACATTGGAGAGTATCCAGAGGAGGTTTAGAAGAATAATCCCAGAAAAGAAAGAGTTAATTTTTGAGGAACATTTGAAGGCTCTGGGCCACCAAGTGCTGGAGGTTAGAAGAATGAGGGGGGGATCTTATTGAAACCTATTGACTATTGAAGGGCTGAGATAGAGTGGATGTGCAGAGGATGTTTTTGATAGTGGAAGAATCTAGTACCAGAGGCCACAGTCTCAGAATAGAAGGATCTGCCTTTAGAGTAAAAATGTGGGGGAAATTCTTTAGCCAGGTATTTGTTAAATCTGTGGAATTCATTGCCATAGATAGCTGTGGAGGCCAAGTCATTGAATATATTTAAGGCAGAGATTGATAGGTTCTTGATTAATAAGGGTGTCCAAAGTAATGGGAAGAAGGCAGGAGAATGGGGTTGATAGAGAAAAATAATTAGCCAAGACAGAACAGTGGAACAGTCCTGATGTCTCCAATGGTCTAACTCTGCTTCTTCGTCTTATGGTGTATGTTTTGTCTTCAAAGTTCAATATTCTATGTGATATATTCTACGTTTTATGTAAGAGTCCATGGAGAAAGGAAATGAATTGTATTCAGGAATTCAGCTTTGAATCTGGATGACTATGCCACAGCTGTTACTGACTTCATTAAAACCTGTGGATGAGTCAATGCCTACGAAAACCTGATGCACATTTCCAAACCAGGAGTATTGGATGAACCAGCAGCTTCATTGTCTGCTGAGGACTAGATCTGTGGCATTTAAGTCTGGTGACTCAGGTCTGTACTAGAAAACCAGGCATGGCTTGAGGCAGGCCTCAAGAGCAAAGAAACAATTGTTTCTTCAGGAGCGAAGAAACAATTCCGAGCAAAGTTGGAGGCGACATCGGATGCACATTAACTCTGGCAGGGTTTGCAGGACATTACTTCCTACAAAGCAAAACCCAATAGCATGAATGGCAGTGATGCTTCGCCACCAGATGATCTCAATGCCTTTTATGCTCACTTGGAAAGGAAGAATATAACTGCTGTACCCGGTGATCCTGTGATCACTGTCTTGGAGGCTGACGTCAAGCTGTCTTTAAGAAGGGTAAACCCTCGCAAGGAGGCAGGCCTCGATGGTGTATCTGGTAATGCTCTGAAAACTTATGCCAACCAATTTACAGGAATATTCAAGGACATTTTCAACCTCTCACTAGAGTACTACAGTTGGAAGTTCCCACCTGCTTCAAAAAGGCAAGAATTAAACCAGTGCCTAAGAAGAATAATGAGAACTGCCTTAATGACTATTATCCTGTAGCACTCAATTGGCTGTGATGAAATGCTTCGAGATGTTGGTCATGGCTATAATCAACTTCTGCTTCAGCAGGACCTGGACCCACTGCAATTTGCCTTTCACATGACAGGTCTGGAGGAAACACAATCTCAATGTCTCTTCACAAAGCTCTAGATCACCTAGACCAGGGGTCGGCAACCTTTAACACTGAAAGAGCCATTTGGACCCGTTTCCCACAGAAAAGAAAACACTGGGAGCCGCAAAACCCGTTTGACATTTAAAATGAAATAACACTGCACACAACGTTTTTTTTGCCTTTATGCTATGTATAAACAAACTATAATGTGTTGCATTTATGAAATCGATGAACTCCTGCAGAGAAAACAAAATTATCTTTCTGCATGCAGCAAAAACATTTTGAACTCCGAAAAAAAGACGTTGGGTTGAAGGTTACTTTAAAGTAAAATACTCAACGTCTATTTGAGTCCTTCTTGTATTTATGAAAAACGCCGAACTTAAATTGTCCACCAGCAGCAAACCAAAAATAACGTCAGCCAGCTGTCAACCTGAAAGATAAAAGGACTATTTCACTGAACAATGAAAAAATATGAATATACATAAAATAATAGGCAATTAAAATATTTATCATACTTGGTTAATGGGATTTCTGCTCCTGGACCTCAGCGCACAGCGTCTGCACTTCAGGGCTGTATGACATCACCTTCATCTTTACACAGGATCGCAAGCTGACATCTGTGAGGCGTGCGCGATGTTTGTTTTTAATAAAGTTCATGTTGGAGAACACCTGCTCACATACATATGTGGATCCAAAGATCGACAGGACTCCAAGCGCATACTTTTTAATGTTTACATAAATGTCGGGGATAGCATTCCATGTTTAGAACACAAGTTTGTCTGGTTTAGGGAGGTTTTCAATATCATTCCATTTGTGATTCTGAGCAAGAACGGCCTTTTGACGGGCAACATCTTCAAGGTCTGCTGTCAAGCGTCTAAACTTGGACAGCCATATGTCTTTGTCGGCTATGTCGGCCAGTTCCATCTCAAGATCAGGTTGACTCACACCTGCCAATGCAGTCATATTCAGTAGGGATGGATCGATGCTTAGGGGAGTGACCGGGAAGGATAATGTGTTTTTTTTCCTCTCTGAACTCACAGAAGCGTTTCCCAAACGATGTTTGCATTGCGATGATTGCAGAATGTAAATACTCCAAATTTATCATGTCGTGACCTTGTTTGAACTCTCTCAAATTGGGGAAGTGAGTCAATGTGCCTTTCTGTAAATCTCTGGCAAGCACTGTCAATTTGCGCTCGAATGCCAAAATATCCTCCAACATGTGCAGGGCTGTGCATCCTTTCCCCTGAAGAGCTGTGTTCAGCGTGTTCAGGTGTGCTGTCATGTCTACCATGAAGTTTAGCTTTTCCAGCCACTCTGGCTGTTCCAGCTCAGGAAAGGTGAGCCCTTTGCTGCCCAGGAAAGTTTTCACATCTTCCAGACACGCGACAAAGCATTTCAGCACCTCCCCTCTGGACAGACACCAGAATTTGTTGTGCAGCAGGAGATCAGAATATGCGCTTTCCAGCTCGTCCAGTAACAAACGGAATTGACGGTGATTTAAACTTTTTGCCATTATTTTATTGACAATCTGAATGACAACATCCATTACTTCTGTGCATTCCGGAGGAAATGTTTGAGCGCACAGTGCCTCTTGGTGCAAGATGCAGTGAAAAGTCAGCAGCTTTCTGTCCAGCGACTTCTGCAGTAAAGCCACAAATCCCTTGTGTGCTCCTGTCATACTTGGTGTCCCATTAGTAGCTACTGACACCAGGTGGGTGGGTCTTTATTCCTTTGGCTCTTAAACAATTCAAGGCAGCCTCACAGATGTCCTACCCCCGTGTATGGCCTTTTAGAGGTATCAACTCAATCATTTCTTCCTGTGGCCCGGCAGAGTTTACATCCCGGCAGAACAGCGCTATTTGTTCAATATCACCTTTGTCTTTAGACTCGTCACAGGCATTCGAGTAGGCTACAGCTGAATTGATGTCTTTAATTTGCTGTCTTGGGATGTCTTCTGCCATTTTTATGGTTCTGTCTTTGACAATCTTTGCAGAAAGAGGTATACCCCTGATTTTCTGCACAATTTCACTCTTGTTTTTCAAGTCCGTGAATAGATGTTCTGAAATCTTAATGAAAGATTCTTTTATATATTCACCATCTGTAAACTGCTTCCCGTGCCTGACTATTTCCTGAGTGGCAACAAAACTAGCATATGTAGTTGATTTTCCAGACTTCATCCACTTCTTGAAATGATTTTTGCTCAGATCAACCTTCTGCATCAGTTCTGAAACGGCTTTTTTCTCTCATCTCCATCCGGATATTTTTGAGCAAAGGGTGCGTGGTTATTCTGGAAATGTCTTGAGACTTTTGACTTTTTGTTGTTTGCTAGTTTCTCATTGCATATTAAGCATACCGGTAAACCAGTCTCGTCAGCAGTGAAAGCAAATAAATCTGCCCACGTATCATTAAACGTTCTGTTTTCTTCAGTCACTTTTCTTTTTTCAGAATTCTCCATAGTTAGCCTACCTTGGATCGAAAAATTAAAGAAATCGCGCACTGGCGGGAGTCAGGCATTGACAGTGGAGACGTATATTAATAGCGACGAAAAACACGTTTTATTTAGATTGTACAAGATCACCAAGATCTTCAAATTTAGAATTACATTTCAAAAACTAACAAACTAACATAAAATACATTTTAATGAAATACTCATCATTTATTTTCCAAAGCCACAGGGAGCCGGAGCACAGAGATGAAAGAGCCGCGGGTTGCCGACCCTTGACCTAGACAATACAAACACTTATGTCAGGATGCTGTTCGTTGACTATAGCTCAGTGTTTAACACCATCATTCCCACAGACCTGCTTCTCAGTACCTCCCTCTGGAATTGGATCCTTGACTTTCTAACCGGAAGACCACAATCTGTGTGGATTGATAATAATACCTCCTCTTCACTGAAAATCAACACCGGAACACCTCAGGGGTGTGTGCCTAGCACACTGCTCTGCTCCCTCTGTACCCATGACTGTGCGGTGTGGTCAAGCGCCATCTACAAATTTGCTGATGATAAACCATTGTTGGCAGAATCTCAGATGGAGATGAGAAGGAGGACAGCGAGTTTTTGTCACCTAAAACACTCAAATACTTCTACAGATGTATCATGGAGAGCATTCTGACAGGCTGCAACATTGACTGGTATGGGATGGGGGCTGCTGCATAGGACCGTAAGAAGCCTCAGAAAGTTGTGAAGTTAGTCAGCTCCATCTTCGGGACAAGCTTCCATGGGATCCAAGACATTTTATTCAGAAAGGCAGCATCCATCCTCAAGGACCCCAGTCACCCACTTCTCAGTGTTTCTATCAGGAAGGAGGTACAGAAGCCCAAAGGCACATACTCAACAATTCAGGAACAGCTTCTTCCCCTCTGTCACCCGATTCCTAAATGGGCATTGAACCCATGAACACTACCTTACTTTTTTAAAATATTATTTCTCTTTTGCACTGTTTTAATCTATTTAATATACACGTATGGTATATATCTACTGTAATTGACTTACTTTTTTCCTTCTATATTATCATGTATTTCATTGAACTACTGCTGCTAAGTTAACAAATCTCATGACACAAGCCAGTGATAATAAACCTGATTCTGAAGACAAGGGGATAGGAATAGAAAAAGGAGAGCGAAGGAAACCTGCAGTGTGATTCTTTGGTTAGCTTCTTTCAAGCTACTGAACCTTTTCATTTTAATTCCCTGGGTTTAACGTGTGAATAAGCCAGGGAAATGAGATTCATGATTCACTTCAGGACAGACGTGGGTCATCACAGCCTGATACACAATCAACTAGATTGGAAGCCCAAAGTCCTTCTCATTTACACTTCTTGCAAATTCATGACAAAACAAGAGCACAGGAGATTAGTCTCGGAGCTCTTCCTCACATAAATCTGCAGCTCTTCATACATTGCATGTTTTGGACACACTTGAATATAATTGGCCAATGAAAGGGAATTCCTCATCAATGGCTACTGAGCAAAGATACTTAGTGTAGCTGGGAGAGAATTCAAATTGAAAATTTAATTCCCCTGTAAGGTGGTGACACTCTGGAGACTCTCAGAAGCATCGTACTTCAGCTTGCTATAAAAGAGGTGCTTTAAATGATCGAAGGTTTCTACTGAGATCAATGAGAAAATGTTAGGCAGGAAGTCGCAGCTTTAGGGTAAGTTGAAAGTGGAGAAGTCTTAATCAGAATGATGATCTGATCTGGAATGCACTGCTGGACAGGGTGGTGGAATTGAATGCAGTTCTACAGATTTAAAACATGATTGAGACGTAAAAATATACTTGATAAATAATAGAACTACGTGGTTATGAAGAAGGGGTAGGGACATGATTCATTGTATCTTGATCTTGCAATCAGCTCATGCAGAATTCCACTATCATGTCTTTTATCAGGTTACCTGATACACTTGACATATGTGAATGATGATAAATCTAGTTCTGATATGGGTCTCTATTGTAGACTGAGAGCAGGAAGGGGGCAGGGAGAGGGGATCATGGTTGGGGAGGGGGGAGAAAGACAATCTGTAATGATTAATAAACCAATTGTTTCGAATCAAGTCAAGTCACTTTTACTGCCATTTCAACTATAACTGCTATGTACAGTACATAGTAAAAATGAGACGTTTTTCAGGACCATGGTGTTACGTGACACAGTACAAAAACTAGACTGAACTATGTAAAAAACAACACTGACTGCATAAAGTGCACAAAACAGTGCAGGCATTACAATAAATAATTAACATGACAATAGGGCAGTAAGGTGTCAATCCAGGCTCTGGGTATTGAGGAGTCTGATGGCTTGGGGGAAGAAACTGTTACATAGTCTGGTCGTGATGGCCCGAATACTTCGGTGCCTTTTCCCAGATGGCAGGTGGGAGAAGAGTTTGTATGAGGGGTGCATGGGGTCCTTCATAAAGCTGTTTGCTTTGCGGATGCAGCGTGTAGTGTAAGTGTAGTGTCCATGCCTGGTGTCTCAGGCTGGGATCTTATTGAAAGATACAAAATTTTGAAAGAGAAAGATAAGATAGAAGTAGGAAAGTTGTTTCCATTAGTAGGTGAGAGTAGAACTAGGGGATATTGCCTCAAGATTTAGGGGAGCAGATACAGGACAGAGATGAGGAGAAACTGTTTTTCACAGAGAGTGGTGAATCTGTGGAATTCTCTGCCCAGGGAAGCAGTTGAGGCTTCTTCACTAAATATTTTTAAGAAACAGTTAGATAGATTATTACATAATAAAGGAATTAAGGGTTATGGAGAAAAGGCAGGTAGATGGAGCTGAATTTATGGACAGATCAGCCATGATCTTATTTAATGGTGGGGCAGGCTCAATGGGCCAGCTGGCCTACTCGTAGAACCATAGAACACTACAGCACAGTACAGGCCCTTCAGCCCTCCATGTTGTGCTGACTCATATAATCCTTAAAAAAAGTACTAAACCTACACTACCCTATAACCTTTATTTTTCTTTCATCCATGTGCCAGTCCAAGAGGCTCTTAAATACCCCTAATGTTTTAGCCTCCACCACCATCCCTGGAAAGTCATTCCAGGCACTCACAACCCTCTGTGTAAAAAAACTTACCCCTGATGTCTCCCCTAAACTTCTCTCCCTTAATTTTGTACATATGCCCTCTGGTGTTTGCTATTGGTGCTCTGGGAAACAGGTACTGACTATCCACCCTATCTATGCCTCTCATAATCTTGTAGACCTCTATCAAGTCCCCTCTCATTCTTCTGCGCTCCAAAGAGAAAAGTCCCAGCTCTGCTAACCTTGCTTCATATGACTTGTTCTCCAAACCAGGCAACATCCTGGTAAATCTCCTCTGCACCCTCTCCATAGCTTCCACATCCTTCCTATAATGAGATGACCAGAACTGAACACAATACTCCAAGTGCAGTCTCACTAGAGATTTGTAGAGTTGCAACATGACCTCTCTACTCTTGAACTCAGTCCCCCTGTTAATGAAGCCTAGCATCCCATAGGCCTTCTTAACTACCCTATCAACCTGTGCAGCGACCTTGAGGGATGTATGGATTTGAACCCCAAGGTCCCTTTGTTCATCCACACTCTTAAGTAACTGACCATTAATCCTGTACTCAGTCTTCTGGTTAGTCCTTCCAAAATGCATCACCTTACACTTGTCCAGATTGTACTCCATCTGCCATTTTTCTGCCGAGCTCTGCAGCCTGTCTATATCCTCTTGTAACCTTCGACCACATACAGCTCCATCCACAACTCCTCCAATCTTCGTGTCATCCTCAAACTTACTCAGCCATCCTTCCACCTCTACATCCAGGTCATTTATAAAAATCACAAATAGCAGGGGTCCCAGGACAGATCCCTGCGACACTCCACTAGTCACCAACCTCCAGGCAGAATACTTTCCTTCCACAACTACCCTCTGCTTTCTTCCTTTAAGCCAATTTTTTATCCAAACAGCCAAGGTTCCACTTATCCCATGCCTCATGACTTTCTGGATGAGTCTCTCATGAGGGACCTTGTTAAATGCCTTGCTAAAGTCCACGTAGACCACATCCACTACCCTACCCTCATCAATCTCTTTTGTTACCTCTTCAAAAAACTGAATCAGGCTCGTGAGGCATGATCTTCCCTTCACAAAGCCATGTTGACTATCCATGAGTAGACTGTACTTCTCCAAATGCTCGTAGATCCTATCCTTAAGAATCCTTTCCAGTAGTTTGTATACCACCGACATAAGACTCACCGGTCTATAGTTCCCAGTTTTCTCCCTATTACCTTTTTTAAACAAGGGAAATACATTTGCCATTCTCCAGTCCTCCGGCACTTCCCCTGCAGCCAAAGAGGATTCAAAGATCATAGCTAATGCTCCTGTAATCTCTTCTTTCAATTCCCACAACAACCTGGGGTGTATCATATCCGGCCCTAGAGATTTATCAATCTTAATGTTTTTGAGAAGATCCAGCACTTCTTCTTCCTTAATCTCCACATTGTCCAGCACACAGGCCAGGTCTACTTCGACCTCATCCTGTTCTAGATCTTTTTCACATGTGAATACTGAAGCAAAGTATTCATTTAGGATCTCCCCAACCTCTTCCACTTCCAGGCACGTGTTGTCCTCTTTATCCTTTAGTGGTCTCACCTTCGTTCTCGTCATCCTCCTATTCTTCACATACGCATAGAACGCCTTGGGGTTCTCCTTAATCCTACATGCCAAGGCCTTCTCATGACCCCTTCGAGCTCTCCTAAGTCCTTTCTTTAGCTCCTTCCTGGCTACCCTATATTTCTCATAAGCCCCTCCTACTTCCTGCTTCTTATATCTAACATATGCTTCCTTTTTCCTCTTGACGAGTTGCCTCACATGTTTCGTTAGTCACGGTTCCCTTTTCCTACCATTTTTTCCTTGCCTCAGTGGGACAAACCTATCCTGAACCCAGCTCAAGTGGTCCCCAAACTTCTTCCACGTTACTTCTGTGCTTTCCTCTTTGAACACCTGTTTCCAATTTACTCTCGCTAGTTCCTGCCTCATCCCTTCAAAATTAGTCCTATTTCTCCTGCTCCTGCTCCTATTTCTTATGTTATATTTTTTATGTCTGTACTCACGCCACTTCACACACCTGGCAACACTTCTTTACCACCTGTCCCATACCCCTGCCGTGGTGCTCCACCCTTGCCATTCCCAATGTCCTTTGCTCCCACCAGATTTACACACTTGCTCCCTTTGATGATGATGGCTGCTTTATTGCATACAATGGCTGATATTGTGTAACAGATCCCACTTGAATTTTACATTGCTTTTCGATTAGATTAGATTAGATTCAACTTTATTGTCATTGTGCCGAGTACAGATACAAAGCCAAATGAAATGCAGTTGGCACCTAACCAGAAATGCAAAGAATAGTGTTATTTACAAAATAACTGTGAATAAAAAGTAAGTGCTATAGCACACAAATATAAAAATACTGAGAATACAATATGGGTGCAATACTGCTTAGCGCTGTGATGTGAGGTTCAGCAGGGTCACAGCCTCAGGGAAGAAGCTCTTCCTGTGCCTGCTGGTGTGGGAGCAGAGGCTCCTGTAGCGCCTACCGGATGGGAGGAAAGTAAAAAGTCCATGGTTAGAGTGAGATGCATCCTTGATAATGCTTTTCACCCTGCCCAGGCAGTGTTTCTGGTAGATGTTCTCAATGGTGGGCAAATGGGTCCCTCTCTTTCTCCCTAGGCCTCCTGTACCATGATCCTTTCCCTACACCAGCTCTGTATCCCTTTTGCCAATCACCCTTCCTGCTCTCAGCTTCACCCCACCCCCTCTTATCATTTTGTATTTTCCTCTCCCCTTCCTACTCTCAAATCTCTTATTATCTTTCCTTTCAGGTAGTCCTGACGAAGGGTCTTGACCCGAAACGTCGACAGTGCTTCTCCTTATAGATGCTGCCTGGCCTGCTGTGTTCCACCAGCATTTTGTGTGTGTTGCTTGAATTTCCATCATCTGCAGATTTCCTCATGATAATCCACTGGGTAGTTTTCACTACACGCTGGAGTGCTTTGCGGTCCGGTACGGGACAATTGCCATACCACACTGAGATGCAGTTGGTGAGTATGTCCTCAATGGTACAGTGGTAAAGGTCATTGATTGTCCATTTTCCTCCACTGATACTGCCTGCCTCAATGAGTTCTTCCATCAAGTTGTGTATTGCTCTAGATTCCCAACATCTGCAGGCCCTGTTGTTTCTCTGATACCATCTGTACTTTCTGATTCACCTGAATACTTACATTGTGGGAAGGTCTTGTCAATATTTCAACACACACAAAATACTGAAGGAACTCAGCAGCTCAGGCAGCATTTATTTAGTTGTATGACATAGTCGATCATGGTCTTTTCATGAACATGGTTGTTCTTGGAAGATTTTACTACAGAAGTGGTTTGCCGTTGCCTTCTTCGGGGCAGGGTCTTCACGATAAGGGAGACCACAGTCATTATCAATACTCTTCAGAGATTGTCTGCCTGGTGTCAGAGGTCGCTTAACCAGGACTTGTGATATGAATCAGCTGCTCATACGACCGTCCACCACCTGCTCCCATGGCTTCACGTGACCCTGATCAGCGGCTAAGCAGGTGCTACACCTTGCCCAAGTGTGATCTGCAGGCCAGCAGAGGGGAGGAGTGCCTCACACCTCCTTTGCCAGAGTAGCATCTCAACCTCGCCATCCATCATGCAGCATCTATGGAAATGAATAAACTGTCAGTGTTTGAACTGAAGCTTTTTTGAACATCAGGACTGGAAAGGAAGAGGTAACGAAGCCAGAACAAAAAGGTGTGGGGGAGGGAAAGGAGTACAAGCTGGCAGGTGATAGGTGAGACCAGGTGAGGGGGAAGGTGGGTGAGTGGGGAGAGGGGAATGAAGTAAGAAGCTGGGAGGTGATCAGTGAAAAGGTAAAGGACTAAAGAAGCAGGGAATCTTACAGGAGAGGAGGATGGACTATTTCAACTAACAAGTGGCTCTTTCTGACAAAGAGATGTACCTTCAAAACCAAGGATAAATGGAATATTCTCTGCATTAAAATGCTTGACTTATAGAAAATATATTGCATATATTATCCATAAGCCCAGATAGGCTGAAGGGTCTGATTCTGTGCCACACTTTTCTAAAACAGACAGCGATGTTAATAAAATGGGAGGATCAAAGTTCAAATTTCTTATCAAAGTATGTATATCATTTACAACCTTGAGATTCATCTTCTTGCAGGCACCCACAAAACACAATAGAAACCATGAAAAACCATGCACAGCAAGACCGACAAACATCTGATGTGCAAAAGAGAACAAGTCACCAAATACATTGGCTTAGTTAGGCCCCACTTGGAGTATAGTACTGTGTTCAATACTGATCACCTCGTTACAGGAAGGATGTGGATACAATAGAGAGAGTGCAGAGGAGACTTTCAGGGATGTTGCCTAGATTGGAGAGCATGCCTTATGAGGATAGGTTGAGTGAATTTAGACTTTTCTCTTTGGAGTGATGGAGGATGAGAGGTGACATTATAGATCTGTATAAGGTGATGAGAGGCATTGATCATGTGGATAGTCAGAGGCTTTTCCCCAGGGCTGAAGTGGCTAACACGAGAGGGCACAGTTTCAAGGTGCTTGGAAGAAGGTACAGAGGAAATGTCAGGGGTGTGTTTTTTACACAGAAAGTCATGCATCAACAGTTCATCGGTAACTATCCTGTGAATACTGCTTGGCCTGCTGAGTTCCTCTAGCGTTTCGGATGTGTTGCTTAGCAGCTACAATAACAATGCTTAGAAGACAGTTGGTCAGGAAAGGTTTGGAAAGTTGTCAGCCAAAAGCAAGCACCTGGGATGCCTAAGGCTGGCCGTGCGTTCTAACATGGAGAGGCCAATTAGTTAACTCCTGCTTCTTTTCCTTACTTGAGTTCATTAGAAATTGATAGCCAGTGAAGTAAAGCTTTAATTTCAACAGAGGACAAGTTCCAAAAGGACTTGAGGCAAGGATCAGTTTCCGTATATATTGTTTGTTAAGCATAAGGAATAGGAGCAGAATCGGGCCACTTGGCCCATCGAGTTGCTCCACCATTCCATTATGGCTTTTTTATTATCCCTCTCAACCCCTTGGCACTTGCTGCAAACTGCAACCATGATAAAACTATCATCAATTTTTTGAATCTATGTATATACCGTACATGGATAGATATAGATACTTTATTGATCCCAAAGGAAATTACAGTGTCACAGAAGCATTACAAGTGCATAGATATACAAATATTAGAAGAGAAATAGGAAAGAATAAAAAATAATTTACCTTAAAAATAAGATGTCAAAGATTTCAAGATCACTTCCCCAGTTATAGATGACTCATTATAGAACCTAATGCCCGAGGGTAAGAATGACCTCATATAGCATTCTTTGGAGCAGCATATTTGTCTTCATCTTATAAGCTATCTTATGTATTTACTCTTCTTCCTTTTCTCTCATGGTCCATGCTCCTCTCGTATCAGATTCCTTCTCCCCAGCCCTTTGCCTTTTCCAACTATCACCTTGTAGCTTCTTACTTCATCCCACACCCCCACCCACTTGGCTTCATCTATCACTTCCTAGATTGTCCTCCTTGATTGTTCCTAGATTGTTGCTCTGGATTTCAGACTCAGGTTTAATATCACCGGCATATGTCATGACATTGCTCTCGTTTCCACTTCTGATCTCTCTATGATGACTGATGTGTGCTCCCTCGTCCTTAAGTCCTTAAACACACCTTTGGTCACACTGATGTTGAGTGCAGGGATTTCCAGCATCTGCAGAATCTCTTGTGTTTAAGTATTTATATTTATTGCATTTTTTAAATTATTGTGTTCATTATCTTATTGTTTTTTATGCTGAATCGGATCCAGAGTATCAACTATTTTGTGTTCCTTTACATTTGTGCATTTGAAAAGACTTTAAATAATCTTGAGTCTTGGAAAAACCAATGAAGCCTGAGAATGCTTAACTGATAGGCTTGGAGTGAGAACTGTTTTATAGACAAATGATATACATTTAACAAGGGGACATAACCTGTTTAAATTAGTTTATCACCTTTGGCACAAAAGATTGAGATTAGCTTGATTTGTCGTGTGTTTTGTAGTATGCAAGGCAGTACAGTAGAGTAACGGTTTGTGGCACAACTGCTGTAAGATTGTGGTTCAATTACCAGTGCTGTTTGTAAGGAGTTTGTACATTCTCCTCGTGAGTACGTAGGTTTCCTCCAGGTGCTCCTGTTTCCTCTCACTTTCCAAAGCAGTATGGTTATGGCTAGTAAGTTGTGGGCATCCTATATTGGTGTTTCAAGAGTGGCAAGACTCACAGGCTGCCCCCAGCATACCCCTAATGCAGGCAACACATTTCACATTATTTTCTGATGTACATGTGACAGATAAAGCTCATCTTTTCTCCTTTAAGCAACATTGAAACATCCAGTGAGGTTTACTAACCCTAATCTATGCACCTATACATGTGTGAGGAAACCAAAGAACCTGGAGGAAATCAATGCAATTTCATCGAGAAAGTAAAAACTCCTTACAGACTAAAGTGGGAATTGAACCCGGGTTGCTGGCATTGCAAAGCATTATGCTAACCTTTACAATACCATGGTTTAAGCAAGATTTTTTTAAAAAAAAAGTAGGGGGCAAGGGATTGGGTGGAGGGACAATGATAACCAGGATTTTGTCGAAGAACTGTGTCTTAAGAAGCGCTTCTCGCAAATCTTCCTGGAAAAGTTAATTGTGCTATTTTCCAAGTGATTAGTTCGAACAATACTCTTTTCTGTGCCATGTTCCTTTGAGTTAGTTTCTCTCCCCAAGGATTCTGTCAACTCTGCCATTGAAATTGCGTATCCGCTCTAATGAAGATGTATCATGTTTATGCTGGGGGAATACGTTGAGACTGAAAGGTAATTAAATCATTAGCAGGAATCCTGGAACTGACAAAGTATGGTCTGGAATTGTCAAAAACTGTGTTTAGTATTTCCTAATTACCTCAGATATGCCAAGGCTTTGGAATTATAGAATATTAGAGCTTTGTGGCAGAATGGTATGCCATTCGGCCCATTTTTTACCATGCTGGCCAATAATGGAGAAGAACAAAGAACAGTTCAGCAAGTAACAGGCCATTTTGTCTGTGATGAGGTACCAAACACCACCTAATTAAACTAGACCCTTCTGCCTGCACGTGGACCATATCCCTCCATTCTCTGCATATTCAAGTGCTGAAACACCTCTTTGTACCCATCTCCAACATCACTCCCCAGCAGCCCATTTCAGAAACCTCTCTCATCTGCGGCAGCTCCGTAGATGAAGGCAGAGTTGTCAGGATACCCTTCCTGCCCTCCATCTCGTTACTGTTACTGATCTGACTCATAAAACCATCGCTGGCAGCGCGTTCTAGATCTGTATGTAAAGCAATTCTTTCTCAGATTCCATCTAAGTCCCTTCCCCTATCACCTTCTATTTTGTATTCCTTCCCCTCCTTCCACCTTCTTATTCTGGTTCTGTCCTTCCTCCTTTCCAGTCCTGATGAAGAGTCTATGTCTGAAATATTGACTTTCCACAGCTCCTGCCTAGCCTGCTGAGTTCCTCCAGCATTTTCTGTGTGTTACTCTAGATCTGAGACACCTGCAGAATCTCTTCTGTTAAACAGAGATTCTGCAGTAGCAGCAGTTAGCATGGCACTTTTAAAGCACGCAGCATCAGATTTCAGAATATCCTGCTATCTGTAAGGAGTCTCTACACATCCTCTTGTGGGTTTTCCCCTGAGTCCACTGGTCTTGTCCCACAGTCCGAAGACATACTGGGTAGTTAATTGGTCATTGTAAACTGCCCCGTGATTAGGTTAGGGTTAAATCGGGGTTGTTGGGGGCTGCTGAGCAGTATACCTCAAGGGGCCGGAAGGCACCGATCCGCACTATATCGCTAAATATAAAATAAACTTCTTATCCTTTAATCTGAAGCTATGCTCTGCTCTCCAGTTTTAGATTACTATCCGGGAAATGCTTTCCTTTTTAGACTATTCCTTGCTTCTCATAATTTTGTATAGCTTTTCCAGGTCCTCCTGCACTTTAGAGTCCTGACATAGGGTTTCGACCCAAAGCATCGACTGTCCCTTTCCTCCCACTGACTCCCACTAACAAATTATTCCTTATCCCACACTGCAGCATCTGCAGTCTCTTTTGTGTCCTGCACTCTCATCCGTGGCAGATTGTGAGGGTGGTCCACAACTTCTGCCTCTTTCTGTGGACCTCCTCATGCTCCTGACGCTCTTCACAAAAGAATCCTTTCCAGACTCCACAGAGGGTTCAGATACCTGACCACAGAATCAGAATCAGGTTTAATTTCACTGGCCTGTGTAGTGAAATGTGTTGCTTTACAGAAGTAGTATATTGCAATACCTAATAAAAATAAAAATCTATAGATTACATTAAGAAATATGTATACAAATTAAATTAAATAAGTAGTCAAAAAAAGAAAAAAGCAGTGAGGTAGTGAACTTGGGTTCATTATCCATTCAGAAACCTAATGGCAGAAGGGAATAAGCTAATCCTAAAACATTGCATTTAGGCTCCTGTGCCTCCTCCCTGATGGCAGCATTGAGAAGAGGGCATCTCCTGGGTGATGGGGTCCTAAATGATGGACACTGCCTACTCGAGGCTCTCCCACCTGTTGTTCATTCCCTGTCAAGGACTCTATAACTAATATTCTCAATATTATTTATTACTGATTTATTTTATTCTTGTTTTCTTTTTGTATTAGCACAGTTCGGCTTCTTTTGCACTTTGGTCATCCATTTTTGTGCGTCGTTTTTCATTGAATTCATTGCATCTCTTTGTACCTATTGTGAATGCCCACAAGAAAATGAATCTCAGGCAAGTATATGGTGCTTTGATAATAAACTTACTTCCAACTTTGTTAATCCTCTTCTGTAATCAAACTACAAAAGTTTTCCTCTCATACACCTTATTAGTGTTTCAATCGCACATTCACAGTACAAAAGCGAGAAATTTTAAAAAGTCTTCTCTACCAAGTAGCAAAGCACAAATGAAGGATTAATTACCTGACGTTAATCAAATTAAGGGTTTAATTAGTCTCGGTTGGACCTTCAAGAGCATAAACAAAGATGAAAATACTAAAAAGTATCTGCAGAATCTCTAATAAAGGCAATAATGTTCTGAGCACCTCATTAACCTGGCTTCCCTCACCTACTGCATAGACCAGTTATTACATCAATTATTTACAACATCATTAAACGATGAAGGACTTCTGAATATAATTATGTATTGGTCTTGTAATGACCACAATTTAAGTAAAGTAGAAGAGACGTTATGAATGATGTCGCAAGAAGAACAGTTTCGATTTGGCATTTCCTTTGAATTAGGGTTAAATATAATTAATTTTTCCCTGTTTTGATATGTCTATCAAATGTTATAATTAATTTCTGGTCTAATATGTGATTAAAAGCAAACATGTTGTAACTTTCTTTGAAGATCCACTATTTAAACATCTGAGGAACAACAGCACATGGTTGTTGCAACACTATGGAACAGTTACAAGAGCCAGTGACTCACAGTGTTGGAGATTCAAAGTTGAAAGTTCAAAGCTCAAAGTAAAATTTATTATCAGAGTACATAGTCACCACAAACAACCCTGTTATTCTTTTACCTGTGGGCATATTCAGCAAATCTATAGAATAGTAACTGTAAACAGAATCAATGAAAGAGCAAGAGCATAGAAAATACCAAACTGAGCAAATGCAAGTATAAGTAAATAATGAGAGTGTGAAATAACAAGATAAACAGCCCTTAAAGTGAGATCTTTGGTTGTGGAAGCACGAGAAATAGAATGAGTGTAGTTATCCTCTTTGTTCAAGAGTCTGATCGTTGAGGGGTAGTAGCTGTTCTTGAACCCGTGGTCAATCCTGTTTTCAGACACTGTCTTTGACATGTTCTCCTCGTGACCATCTGGGCCTCCTCTGGATGCTCCATTTTCCTCCCACGTCCCAAAGACTTGAAGATTGGTGGGTTAGGTTTTATGAGTGGGTATGTAAGTAGGATATTCGGGGTAGGGGTTGATGAGAAAATGGGAAGAACTTTATGAGGAAAGGATGAGTGATTGAGGACTTTTCATATCCATATACTGCATGGTATTGTGCAAATGTCCTAGACATGTGTATATATAGCTAGTGTGTCCAAGACCTTTGGACAGTGCTGCAGTAATTTTATGTATTGCACTATACTGCTGTAGCAAAAAAAAAATTCATGACATATGGACCTGATTCTGATATGGGTCTCTACTGTAGACTGAGAGTGGGAATGGAACTGAGAGAGGGGAATCATGATTAGGAAAAGGGGGAGGGAGAGCAGAGGGAGAAAAGAAGTACCAGAGAGACTTTCTGTAATGAACAATAAGGCAATTATCTGGAATCAAATTACCTTGCCTGGTGTCTTAGAGCTGGGTATGTATGCACCTGTGCCTGCCACTGCCACTCCTCTGCTACCTGTCCAATGTATCCCCCCCCCCCCAACAACGCTCCACCTTTGCCATTCTCAACATCCCTTGCTCCCACCAGATGTACAAACTTGCTGTCCGCTCCACGCTGACAAACACTGTGCAAAAGTCTAAAGTACCCTAGCTATAATATGTGCCTAAGACTTTTGTGTTATATATACAGTATATATGTGGGTGTACAATAAAAAATATTTTAACTGTGCAATGCCTTTTCATTCTTACACTTATAGTTAATGCTTTTAGTATTATCACAAGTCCTGGTTATGCAATCACTGACACCAGGCAGACAATCTCTGGAGTGTGTTGAAAATGGCTGGGGTCACCAATCTTGTGAAGAAAATGGAAAACCACTCCTGAAGAAAAATTTGCGCAGAACAATAATGGTCATGGAAAGACCATGATCGCTCATATCATACGACATGCTACATAATGAAGAAATGAACTTATCCATTACACTTTTACACAGCACTGTTGCCATACTTGTGGCTCCCTGGGTTTGTATCCTATTATAATAATTGAGTGGCTTCCTCACCAAACTCAGCCCTTCCCTCTCCAGTATGGAAGAACCCTATACTGTGGTTCTTCTCCACCGAGCTCTTGCAGTGGCCGTACCAAGCTTCAGTGCTTCGCTCAGCGTGGACTCCTGCACTCTGGACTGTGCCAGTCAGAAAGGTTCTTGTACTGGCATTTCAATGTGCTAGCAGACGTACAAGTTTTGGGTAGATCACCGAGTTGATGATTGGCCAGAAGCACTAGGACTTTTCCCCTTGGAGTGAATGAGAGTCAGAGGTGACTTGATAGAGGTGTACATTATGAAATGTATAGATAGAGCGACACACACAAAGTGCTGGAGGAACTCAGTAGGTCAGGCAGCATCTATAGAGACGATTAAACAGCTGGTGTTTTGGGCTGAGATGCTTCCTCAGAACTGGAAAGGAAGGAGAAAGGTGCCGGAACAAAATAATGGGGGGAAAGGAGGATAACTGGAAGGTGATAGGTGAAGCCAGGTGGATGGGAAATACAAAGTGCTGGCGAAGGAATCTGGTAAGAGAGGAGAATGGACCGTAGGGGAAAGGGAAGGAGGAGATCCAGAGGGAGGTGACAGCCGGGTTAGAAGACGTAAGAGGCCAGAGAAGGGAATAAAAGAGGAGAGAAGGGGGAGGGAAACATTTTTTCCCAGAAGGAGAAATTGATGTTCATGCCACCAGGTTGGAGGCTACACAGTTGGAATACAAAGAGTTGATCCTCCATCCTGAGGGTGGTTTCATCATGACACAAATGGAGGCCATGTGCCAACATGTTGGAATAACAATGGGAATAAGAATTAAAATGTTTGGTCACCAGGAAATTCTGCTTTCGGCAGATGAAGCGGAGGTGCTTGACAAAGCGGTCTGTCCAA
Source organism: Hypanus sabinus (assembly GCF_030144855.1). Taxonomy (NCBI): domain Eukaryota; kingdom Metazoa; phylum Chordata; class Chondrichthyes; order Myliobatiformes; family Dasyatidae; genus Hypanus; species Hypanus sabinus. The sequence continues at coordinate 13,629,734 of NC_082708.1, forward strand.
TTTATGATGGATAGCTGAGGGAGGGCAGATGAAATGAGACACTGTGAAGATATATGAAGAGGAGGTGAGGAGCTGAAGAAGAAGGAATGTCATAGGAGAGGAGAGTAGACCGCGGGAGAAAGTGAAGGAGGAGGGGGCCCAGGGGGCGGTAATGGCCAGGTGTGGAGAAGAGAAAAGTAAGAGAGAAACCAGAATGGGAAATGGAAAGAGAGAGAAGGGTGAGAGGGAGAAATGATCAGAGGTTAAAAAATTAATGAGCATGCAATAAGGTTGGAAGCTACCCAGACAGAACAGGAGGTGAGGCTCCTTGTCCATCTTTAATCTCTTTCTATTTTGCACATTCTTGAAGTGTTATAATGTTATAGAGCCACAGTACAGAAATAAGCATTTCATTTTATCAATACCAGCCCAATTTATCCATAATGTATAGTGGCCATAAATCCCACTGTGGTAGCAAGCGTATCTGAATTCAAGATTCATTTGGAATTGAACCCAATTAAGTCTTTTCCTCAGGAAAAGAGAACCAAAAACAAGATGGCACAGGCTTAGCGTGAGAGGGACAGATCTAAAGGAACCTGAGAGGCAACTGCTTCACACTGCTGAGTTCCTCCAGCATTCTGCGCGTGTCGCTTCATCGCATTGAGGATGGTGGGCATATGGAGTGACCTGCAGGGGGCAGCCATGGGGGTGAGAGTGATTAGGGGTCTGACCTCCCAACGGACTCTGCTTGATCCGCTGAATTCCTCCACCTGGCAGTGGCAGGTCTCTGGAATGTGCTGCCTCGGGCGGTGGCAGAAGCAGAAACTTTTAAGAGGTGTTTAAGTGGGCACATGAATGTGAAGAAGATGGGACGGTATTGACATTGTGTAGGCAGAAGATATTAGTTAGCCACCTGGTTACTAATTGAATTGGTTTGTCACAATATTGTGGGCTGAAGGGCCTGTTCCTGTGCTGTACTGCTCTGTGTTCTATGTTTATGCTAGTTGCTCTAGAAAACAGGTAGATCCTATGGAGGGAAGTGGATAGTCAATGTTCTGGGAGCACACACCAGTCCTAATAGAGAGATCAGAAGTGGAAAGAGTGAGCAGTTTCAAGTTCCTGGGTGTCGTTACCTCCAAGGATCTAACCTGCACTCAACATACTGATGCACCTACAAAGAAGGCATGGTGGTGGCTGTATTTCATTAGAAGTTTGAGGAGATTTGGTTTGTCATCTGAAACACTCATAAATGTCTACAGATGTACCATGGAGAGAATTCTCACTGGCTACATTACCATCTGGTGTGGTGGTGCGGTGGGGGGGGGGGGGAGGGGGAGAGCTACTGCACAGGGTTGAAGTAGGGTGCCAAGGACTGTAAAATTAGTCATGGCCTCCGTAGTAACCAGAACGTCTTCAAGGAGTGATGCCTCAGAAAGGCAGCATCCGTCATTAAGGACCTCCATCATGCCTCAGGAAGGAGGCATCCATCATTAAGGACTCCCATCAACCAGAACATGTCTTCCTCTCATTGCTGCCATCAGGAAGATGGTACAGAAGCCTAAAGGCGCACACGCAACGATTCAGGAACAGTTTCTTCTCCACCGTCTGATTTCTGAATGGACATTGAACCAATGAACATTGCCTCATTACTTTTTTTATATTTATCTTTTTGCATTACTTATTTAATCTGGCTATTTAATATAAATAATTACTGAAATTCACAGTTTTTTCCTCTTTTATAATTATGTATTGCATTGTACTGCTGCTGCAAAGGTTAACAAATTTCATGACACATTGCCATGATATTAAAACTGATTCAGATACTGAGACCCTTCATTTAAACTCCTTTTGATGTTTACAGTCTAGACCAGTGTCTCCCAGCTTGGGGTCTACTGACCCCTTGGTTAATGGGAGGGTTCTATGGCATGGAGAAGGTTGGGAACCCCTGGTCTGGAGTAGGGGTCTCAGTGTGTAACTACTGACGGTCCTTTTGCTTCCACGGATGCTCCACAACCCGCTGAGTTCTTCAAGCGCTTTGTGAGTGCCTCCTGACCCACAGATTCTGTAGTCTCTTGCATCTTCCGATTTATAATTCAGGACTAACAGCAGTTACAAGAGTCGTCCCCTGTAATAACGGTCAGTGAGGCACAGAGAATCTGTATTTACCGACAAATAACTCTTATTGTTTCAACTAAAAGCACAGGGGTTTCACAAAATGTCTCCGTGTGCACCCTACTAGAATTCCCTGACAGTCCATGAACAGTCAATGAAAAGGAAAGGTATGACCTGGGAAAGGAGTCTACACTGGCCAGGTGTTCCTCGTGGTCCCGATCTCCACGTGTCTCTGGGGACTTCCTTACCCACGATGGTTGATCTCTAGTTACTGGAGAGCTGTTGTCCCGTCTTCTATCGTTCATCATCAATTGAACCATTGGATCCTAATCCCTTTGGCTCAAGGTCACCTGACCTACCTGGTCACTGTACAGGGGCTACAGCCAACATCATTTCATGGCTCTGCCCACCCACAAATGCACAGAGTGTGTTTGTGTCTTTACACCCTGACTGATGCAAACCAGTTAATGAGGCAACCCAGACAGAGTCTAACGAGATCACCGATTACAGGTCGGGCATCTTACATAGCAAGTAGCTACTCCCCTGAGAATGGTCTCAGGTTTATTGCCCTGATGAGATTGTCCCAGAGCAAGGATCTCAGAGTCCATGCCCTTTACATAACTAATGACTACTTGTCTGAGAATGGTCTCAGGATTATCAGATCATTACCTGAAGCTTCCTGTGTCCATATTCAGTTGCTCTGACTAGATTTTCCAAGAGCAAGAGACTGTTCAGAGTTCACAAAATGGGGGGAGACAAAGACAAAGACAACTGACTTGTCTGATTCCCCTGTCCTTGATCAGACTGAACTTTCTTCTAGCCAACACAGCCTTGACTGGTCCAAATAAAATTGTTATAGAAACAGCAGTGAGGAATCTTTCCATACCTGTTGGTGACAGTAATCTTGAGTCTCCACCTGAGACTAGCATGGCAGACAGTAATGAATACAGAGAAGAATCTATTGGCAAAATAAAGGACTGTCTGACCACCACCAAGGCCAAGACCAAAGGCACCATACCACAGAGGCAGAAATGAGGACCCTGAACCAAACCTGGGGCACAATAGAGAAGATGGCCAAGGACCACCAGAGATAGAGGATCTTCATTGCTGCCATAAGCACCAGCAGCCTAACAGACAACAAGTAAGTTCCTTAAAATCCCAGACAGGTCAGGTGTGCACTATCAATGTGATTACAGGCATTTCCAATCCCACACAAGATCATTGTGAACCAAGCTATCGCGATTCAATTTTACCCTATTCATTTACTATAATGAAACATGCCCTGGACACACTTTCCCCCCTGCGCTCATCCCTGAGGTTTATTTCTTTCAAGGTTGGTGTGGCATTCTGCAGCAGAGCTTGTGACCCTCTCATTTGCTGCTGCTGACCCCCTCTCAGCAAGCTCCAGGCTGGAGGCTGATTCTAAGTGACATCTTCAGCCTGGCGGCTGATTTTTTTTTTTTTTTGCTTTTCGAAATGCATGGCTCAATTTGTGCAATCTCTTACTCTCATTACCCTCTGCGCCTTCTCATCTATTTTGGTCTGTTTGTTGGGTCGGTGTTGCTGAAAGGGAATTGTTCCATTCACTTTGTGTGTCAGTCTTCACTACAGCTCCATTTGGAACATATCCTCATGCGCTCTCAACCTGATTCCAAAACACAAAGCAGTTTGTTTTCTTTTTGCAGTCATGCTTAATGGAATGATTTCCACCCCCCCCCCTCCTTTCTAGTAATGGAAAGATTCTTCTAGTTATTTTTTGAAGTCTACACATTACTGGCAAGGTAAAAAATAATTTATTTACTTTATTTAGCGATGCAGTGCGGAAGAGGACTCTTCTAGCAACTCACCTATTTAACCCTAGCCTGATCACAGGACAATTTACAATGACCAATTGAACTACTAACCGATATGGCCTTGGACTGTGGGAGGAGTCTGGAGCAGCGGAAGGAAACCCACGCAGTCACAGGGAGAACTAATAGACAGTGCCAGAACTCAGGAACGCTACGAGCTGTAATAGCCTCTTGCTAACTGCTACGCTACCATTTAAAGCCTGGGAAAGAGATGCTGGCCGTCCACTGCATCGAAGTCTCTTACAATCTTACACACCTCTGGCAAGTCACCTCTCACCTTCCTTTGCTCCAAAGAGAAAAGCCCTAGCTTGCTCAACCTTTCCTCATAAGACTCACTGTTTAACTTGATTAGAAATAAAGCACAATACCAGTCTCTTCTTGCACAGCCCTTCATTTTTCTATCATCCATGTGCCTACCTATGAGACTGTTAAGCGCCCCTAATGTATTTGCCTCCACCACCACCACTGGTAGGGAGTTCCATACACCAACCATCTGTATGCAAAGCTCTAACCTCTGACATCCCCCCCCCTATAATTTCTTCCAATTACCCTAAAATTATGCCTCCTGTATTAGCCATTCTTGTCTCAGGAAAAAGTCTCTGAATGCCCAAGCTATCTACGTCTCCTTTAATCTAATGCATTTTATCAAGTCACCTTGCACCCTCCTCTGCTCCAAAGAGAAAAGCCCTAGCTTGCTCAATCTTTCCTGATAATACATACTCACTAATCCAGGCAGCATCCTGGTAAATTTCCTCTGCATACTCTCTAATGCCTCTACATTCCTTTCTATAGTGAGATGACCAGGACCAGCAATATACACTCAATGGCCATTTTATTAACTTCCTCCTGCACCTAATAATGTGGTCGCGGAGTCCATGTTCATGGTCTTCTGCTGCTCTAGCCCATCCTCTTCAAGTTTCAATGTGTTGTACATTCAGAGATGCTCTCCTGCACACCGCTGTTGTAAAGCGTAGTTACTTGAGTTACTGTCACCTTCCTCTCAGCTTGAACCAGTCTGACTATTCTCTTCTGACCTCTCTCAGTAACAAGATGTTTTTACTCACAGAACTGCTGCTCACTGGATGCTTTTTGTTGTTCACACCATTTTATGTAAACTCTAGTCACTGTGGTGGGTGAAAATCCCAGGAGATCAGCAGTTTCTGAGATACACAAACCACCCTGTCTGACACCAAAGTCATTTAGATCACATTTCTTTCCCATTCGTGACGTTTGGTCTGAACAACAACTGAACCATTTGACCACATCAGCATGGTTTTATGCATCGAGTTGCTGCCACATAATTGCCTGATTGGATATTTGTATTAGCAAGGAGGTTGTTTAATCCCCAACAGTGTCATGCGTCTTGTGAATTTTTGGCATTTCAATTATCCACATAAGTGGAAACTATTCCATTACAATCCTAAAAGGTAGAAGGAGTTAATGAATTCATATTGGTAACACACACAAAATGCTGAAGGAACTCAGCAGGCCAGGCAGCATCTATGGAAAAGAGTAAACAGTTGATATTTCAGGCCGAGACTCTTCCCAGTCCTGGTGAAGGGTCTCTGCCAAAATGTTAACTGTTACTTTTTTCCATAGATGCTGCCTGGCCTGCTGAGTTCCTCCAGTATTTTGTGTGTGTTGCTTTGCATTTCCAGTATCTGCAGATTTTCTTGTGTTTGTAATTCATATTGGTATTGGTTTATCATGTTACATACCAAAATACTGTGAAAGGCTTTAGTTTGTGTACTTTCTTGACAGATCATGCCATATATAAGTAAATCAAAGTAGTAAAAAGAATAAAGGGAATGCAGAATTAAATGATGCAACTGCAAAGAAAACGCAGAGCAGATCTAGATAAACATAAAGGTTAGCTTTATTTTTAAAAAAATCATTCACACTTACTTTTTCCTCTATTCCCCACTCCAGCCTTTACAAATTTTCACCTGCCAATTACTTCCCCTGGGCCCCCCTCACCTTCCCTTTCTCCTATGGTCCACTCACCGCTACTATCAGACTCCTTCCTCTTCAGCCCTTAACCTTTCCCACTCACCTGACTTCATCTATCACCTTCTAGTCAGCCTTCCCCTTCCAACCTTTTTATTCTGGCATCTTCCCCCTTCCTTTACAATCCTGAAAAAGCGTCTCAGCTCAAAACATTGACTGTTTACTTTTTTTGCACAGATGCTGCCTGACCTGCTGAGTACCTCCAGCATTTTGTGTATGTTGCTTTGAATTTCAGCATCTGCAGATTTTCCCCTGTTCAAACTCCAGGATTGGAGTTCTGTATGGGTAGGTGGCACAACAGCCATTGACCCCCTAGGTACATGAAACAGAGAGACTGCAGTTCGAGGCCTGGTGCTCAGCATTCTGTTATCAGCAAGTACAGAGCTGGAGACCTAGAGTTCCTGTCTTCAAAGTTTAAAGTTTGAAATAAATTTATTATCAAAGTACAAATATGTCACTATATACATGAACCCTCAGATTCATTTTCTTGCAGGCGTACTTAATATGCTTAATAAATCTATATAATAATAACCATAACAGAAACAATGAAACAAAATGTGTGAATACAAAGAGAAAATAATAATAAATTAATAAGCAATAAATATCAAGAACATGAAATGAAGAGTCCTTGAAAATGAATCCATTGACTGAGAGAACATTTCAATGATGGAGCAAGTGAAGTTGAATGAAGTTTTACCCTTTCGTTCAAGAGTCTGATTGTTGAGCGGTAGTAACTGTTCAAGGACCTGATGGTTTCAATGACTTGGTGGTCTGATGTTTTACATTCTGTGCTTTTCACCCTGATTTTTTTGCCTTTTGTGCAATTTCTTCCATTTTTCGTGTGTGTTGGGTCTTTGATGTTTTCCTTGAACAGGTTCCATGTTGTTTCTTTGTGTTGCGGCTGTCTGTGTGAAGATGAATCCCGGGGATGTATATTGTACACACGCTTTGACAATAAGTATACTTTGAATCTTTGGTGCGAGTCCTGAGGCTCCTGTGTCTTCTACCTGATGGCAGCAGCGAATGGGTTCCCTGGTGATAGATGCTGCTTTCCTGCGACAGCATTTCACATAGATATGCTAAATGACGGGGAGGGCTTCAGCCGTGATGGACTAGAGAAGTATAGTGGAATGTGTCCTCCGGGCCGATGTTTGTGATGCACTGGGGCAACCCGTAAAGGTCGCCATCCTTCCAGCGCCAATATGGCATTCCCACAACTTATTAACTGTAACAGTACACATTTTTGGAATGTGGAAGGAAACCGGAGCATTCAGAGGGAACCCGCGCATTTACAGGGAGTATGCACAGGCTCCTAATAGGCAGTGGTGGGAATTGAACCCCAATCTTCCGATTACTGGTGCCGCAATAGCATCACACTAATACTACGCTACCATGCTGCCCAAATAAGCAAACAAATTAAGATCATGGGCCACGACAGGGTAGAGTGGAAAGGTATGAGTTCATTTTTAGAATACATGAGGTTCATTCGAGTCTTACAGGCTGCCCTTGAGTCTGATAGTGTGTTTCCTCAAGCTTTTCAAACTTCTGTGTCTTCTGCCTATTGAAAGAGCGGAGGATGATTTAGGCGAGAGAGGTATGGGGCTGGTTTCCTACCCAGATAGCTTCACCTGTCACCTTCTGGCTATCCTCTTTTTCCTCCTCCCACCTTCTTTATTCAGGCATCTTCCCCTCGTGTTTTCCAGTCCTGCAGAAGGGTCTCAGTCAGTCCGAAACATCGGCTGTTTATTCATTTCCCTAGATTCTGCCTGGCCTGCTGAGTTCCTCCAGCATTTTGTGTGCACTGCTTTGGATTTCCAACATCTGCAGAAGTTGTTGTGTTTATAAGGGCAGTCAGAGTGGAGGGTGGGTAAGCTGGTGGAGTGATTGACTAGACTGTGTCCACAACCCCCTGCAATTTCTGGATGAGTTGGGCAGAGAAGTTGCTATACCAAGTTATAGGTGTGAATACAGTGCTTTCTATAGGGAATCTGTAAAAAACAGCGAGTTGTCGAATTTCCCTAGCCTTCTGAGGAATTAAATGCGCTGGTGAGCTTTCTTGACCAAGACAAATTGATGGTGATATTTTCACCTAGGAACTTGAAGCACTCACACCTCTTGAAGTATTTCACTCAGCTGTCCGAAGTCAATGCTCAGTTCTTTGATATTTGGTCAGTAACCCTCAGAACAATAAAGTAGATATCTGGTAAATGCTCTCTGGATTACAAATAAAACCATAAGACCATTGACACAGGAGCAGTATTAAACCATTCAGCTCATTGAGTCTTCTCTGGCATTTGATCATGGCTGATTTATTTTCCCCCTCAGCCCCATTCAACTGCCTTCTCTCCTGTAAGCTTTGATGCCCTGACTAATCAAGAACATATCAACGTCTATTTTAGATATACCCAAGGACTTGGTCTCCACAGCTGTCCGTGGCAAAGTATTCCACAAATTCCACCCTTCCCCCCACCCAGCATGGCTAAAGAAATTCCTCCTCATCTCCATTCTAAAAGGACGTCATTCTATTCCAAGGCTGTACTCTCTAGTCCTAGATTCTCCTATTAATGGAAACATCTTCTCTACTTACACTGTATCTATGTCTTTCAACATTAGGTATGGTTTAAATGAAATCCCCCTCATTCCTCTAAACACCAGTGACTACAGGCCCAGAGCCATCAAACATGCCCCAAGCGCTTAGCCTTTCATTCCTGTGACCATTCTTGCAAACTTCTTCTGGACCCTCTCCCATGCCAACACATCCTTTCTTAGATATTCTGCCCAGAACAACTCACAACACTCCAAGTGCGGTCCGACCAGTACCTTATGAAGTCTCAGTATTACATCTTGGGTTTCATATTCTCATCCTCCCAAAACGAATGTTACTATTGCATTTACCTTCCTTACCTGCCGGGTAAATTAGTACTGTTCCACTGCTATAGCCAACCCAGGAAACACAGCAGCCATTTTTCAACTCACAAGATAGACAAGTTATCTTGTTTTAACAACATTGGCGGCAACACCAGGGAGAATTTTGGTGCCATGGAACCAGTGGAGTTCTTCCGAGAGACTACCTGAGGAGTTTGATTTATGATCTCATCCAAAATATGCCACTTACTGTCAATTTTTAAATGTCTAAGAGGCATGGTGACTGATAAATGTTTGCAGTTAATGAAAAATACATAATGCACATCACTCTCTACCTTGGCCTACATTCCATGGCCCACTTCTTGTTTGCTCTCTGCAGCTCTGAGATAAGTATAAATTCCTTTGGCTTTCTTTTATTTAGTCTGTTAATTAGTCTCCTTTAATTAAGCAATAAATCATTCCACCTAGTACTCTCAGATTTGCAATTACAGTAACTTGAGGATGTTAATGAGGTCTAGGCCTGGAGTAGACTCTAGCTATTTTTTTGTTACTGGAATTAAGTTATAATTTATTTCAGAAATTGGAAATTTAAAATACAGAGCCATATTCCAATATTACAAAACCGATACATAGTCCTCTAGGGGGATCTGTACAACCATGAGACCGGTCCCGGTACTTGTGTTTTATTATGAACCAGAATCAGGTTTATTATTACTGTCATATGTCATGAAATTTGTTGTTTTGCAACAGCACTGAAGTGTAATGCATAAGAAGTACTATGTTACAATAAAAAATGTAAAAAACCGAGTGCAAGAAGAGCAAATTAGTGAGGTAATTAAGTTCAAGCTTGATTATCATTCAACCATACATGAATACCTGTGAATACAGTCGAACAAAGCAAGCATACACTGTGCAAGGCACATATAGCGCATATATGATAGCAAGTACAACCGTCCATGAGTACAGCCAAACAAAACAGCAATAGCACATATAAGAGAGCAAAGAGATATAAGATAGCAATACAGTCACAAGAAGAAAAGCATAGTCCAAGTCCCTGAGTCCATGAATCTTGCAGCAGTCTACAGTTGAATACAATACAGCTTGTCTTCTGTCGAACAAGCGCTAGGGGGCAGCACTGACCCCCGCATGGAAGCTGCAAAACTCTGCCTTTGCAACTCCAGCGGAGTGCCCGACTCAGACACTGCTCCCTGGGTGGCTGAAAACAGGAGACGCAGCAGCCTGTGGCCTTCCTTGTCCTCACTACACCAAGCTCACGCAGTTCCCCTGCAGTCAGTTCCTGCTGTTTGCAAATAAGTCAATGAATTCGACTTGCAGCATTCCACACCACCAAAGTCCAACAGGGTCTTGTGATGGTAAGAAAAGAGACTGAGATGATCACTCACTGTTAGACTGCACACAGTCTCTGTGTCTCTCTGTCGCAGGCTGCATCACAATTTGCACCAAATCCAGCTCCTTCAGTTTCTCCTCCAACAAACAACCCACTGATGCAGTAGACCTACAGTACTTTTAATGTATTTTACTACAGATTTTAATGTCCGGCAGGCTCTTGTGATTGAAAAGAAATATGTTTAAAAAAGATAATAACACCTTTGGTTGACTCCATAGAGGCCACTGCGACAAAACACTCCACCTTCTCGCCAGAAGGTGGGTCGTTTTCATGGGTTCTGAAATCTGATGGCAATTGGGAAGAAGCTCTTCCTGAAACCTTGAGTGTGATTCTTGAGGCTCCTAAACCTTCTGCCTGATGGTAGCAATGAGAAGAGGCATGTGCCAGATAGTGGGAGTCCTTAATGATGGGTGTCACCTACTTGAGAAATCAACTTTTGAAGATGTCCTTAATGATGGGTGTCACCTACTTGAGGAATCAACTTTTGAAGATGTCCTTAATGATGGGTGTCACCTACTTGAGGAATCAACTTTTGACGATGTCCTTAATGCTAGGGAGGCTATTGCCCATGATGAAACTCACTGAGGTAACAACATCCTGCAGCTTCTCCCGAATTTGTGTATTGACGACTCCATATCAGACAGCGATGCAACGAAGTAGAATGTTTCCTATGGTACATCTGTAGAAATTGTCCAGGGCCTTTGATGACACACATACCAAATCAACATGTACTCCTAATGAAATATAGCCACTGGCATTCCTTCCTCATCATTGCATCAATATGTTGGGCACAGAATGGATCTTAAGAAATGTTGACATCCGGGAACTTGAAGCTGATAATCTTACTCAGAATTCCTTCACTTCCTGCAGGAAAATATCAGCATATCTGCCTCCACCACCGTTGCTGGCAGCCCATTCCACGCACTCACCACTCTCTGAGTAAAAAACTTACCCCTGACATCTCCTCTGTACCTCCTCCCCAACACCTTAAACATGTGTCTCTTGTGACAACCATTTCATCATAGGAAAAAGCCTCTGATTATCCATATGATCAATGTCTCTCATCATCCTGTACACCTCTATCAGATCTCCTCTCATCCTCCGTCGCTCTAAGGAGAAAAGGCTGAGTTCACTCAACTTATTCTCATAAGGCATGCTTCCTAATCCAGGCAACATCCTTGTAAATCTCCTCTGCACCCTTTCTATGGTTTCCACATGCTTCCTGTAGTGAGGTGACCAGAACAGAGCACAGTACTCCAAGTGGGCTCTGACCAAGGTTTTATATTGCTGCAACATTACCTCAGGGCTCTTGAACTCAATCTCATGGTTAATGTAGGCCAACACACCACATGCCTTCTTAAGAACAGTGTCACCTATGCCGCAGCTTTGAATATCTCTCTGATCTTCGGCACGGCCAAGAATCTTACCATCAATATTATATTCTGTCTTCAAATTTGACTCACCAAAATAAACCACTTCACACTTATCTGGATTGATCTCTATCTGCCACTTCTCAGCCCAGTTCTGCATCCTATCTGTGTCCCAGTATAAACCTGACGTCCTTCCAGACAATCCACAACACTCACAAGTTTTATACTATCAGCAAACTTACTAACCCACCCTTCTACTTCCTCATCTAGGTCATTTTATAAAAATCACGAAGAGGAGGGATGCCAGAAGAGATCCCTGCAGAACACCACGGGTCACCAACCTCCATGTAAGATATGAACCAGCTGCTACCGCCCTTTGCCTTCTGTGGGGAAGCCAATGCCGGATCCATGAAGCAAGGTCTCCTTGGATCCCATGCCTCCTTACTTTCTGAATCAGCCTTTCATTGGGAACCTTATCAGATGCCTTACTGAAATCCATATACAGCACACTACATCCACTGCTCTACCTTCATCAATGTGTTTTGAATTCAATCAGGCTCATAAAGCACAACTTGTCTTTGAAAAGGCTATGCTGACTATCCCTAATCAGATCATGTCTTTCCAAATGTTCATAAATCCTGTCTCTCAGGAACTTCTCTAACAACTTGCCCACTATTGAAGTAAGACTCACTGGTCTACAATTTCCTGGGTTATCTCAACTCCATTTCTTGAATAAGGCAATGATATTTGAACATAGAAAATAGAAAATCTAAAGCACATTCTGGCCCCTTAGCCCACAATGTTTTGCCAACTGTGTAACCTTCTCTAGAAATTGCCTACAATTCCCCTACCACATAGCCCTCTATTGCAACCCTCAAACCCACTGGAACTTCACCTGTCCCTATTGATGATGCAAAGATCATCGCCAGAGCCTCATCATTCTCCTGCCTCACTTCCCATAGTAGCCTAGGGTATATCTCATCCAGACCCAGCGACTTATCTAGCTTCATGCTTTTCAGAAGTCCCAGCACATCCTCCTTCTTGATGAAGGAGAGAAGTGGGCAATGACTGGACGTTTGAGAAATTGTTTCTCATGCCATCAGGCTGGAGGCTACCCTGATGGACTATAAGGTGTTGCTCCTCCAACCCGAGTGTGGCCTCATCGTGGCAGAACAGGAGGCCAGAGACTGGCATGTCGGAATGGAAATGGGAGGTAGAATTGAAATGGGTGGACACCAGGATATCCTGGTTTTTGGGATTTTGCAGATGCTGAAAATCCAGAGTAACACAAACAAAATGTTGGAAGAACTCATCAGATCAGGCAGCATCTATTACAGTTAAGAATATGTTGATGTTTTGGCTGAGATACTTCATCAGGATTCATGAATGAAGGGTGTCAGCCAGGAAAGTCAACAGTTTATTCCCCTCCATAGATGCTGCATAAAAACATAGATTTGTCTTAATCAAACTCCAACAAAGTACAATAAATTAATTGTAAATTTAGTGAGGTATTCGAGGAGATGACATGCGCAAACTGGAGCCAAACACATTAAGCACGGACAGTAAATTTAACTCAGTTTCCCTTATTTTATTTCTATTGGCAACTGACATTTCTGTCCCAGTCATACTTCTATCATAGCGTTAACAACAGATTATGCAGACCATGAAGCATAATTTGATTTTAATTGCACTCATTAACCCACTTGGACTCACCAAATCAAAATATTCCCTTTGTGCTACTCTCCCTCCTCCGACTTTCTCTTCTCATCTAACCATGCTTCAGGGTTTGCTATTATTATTCTCTATTTATATAAATGACTTAGATATAAATGTACAAAACTTGGTTGGTAAATGCGTTGGTAACACAAATATGGAGTAGTTTATGATCATTTAAGAAGGTTATCCAAGATTTCAATGGATCTTCAATATTTAAAAAAAATTGTATTTAGAGCTACAGTGTGGAAAAGGCCCCTCTGGCCCAATCAGCCACGCTGCCTGGCAACCCACATATGTAACCCTAGATTAATCTCGAATGACCAATTAACCAACTAGTGTTTCCTATGATGGGGAAGTCTAAGACCAGAGGGCACAGCATCAAAATAAATGGGCATTAATTTAGATCAAAGGTTGGGCAGAAATTCTTTATCCAGAGAATGGTGGATCTGTGGAATTCATTGTCTCAGGCAGCTGTGGAGGCCAAGTCACCGGTATACTTAAGGCAGAAGTTGACAGTTTCTTGATTCATCAGGGCATGAAGAGTGAGTGGAGAAGGCAGAAGATTGGAGTTGAGAGGGAAGTGATGAAATCCAAGATGAAATGGTGGAGAAGGCTCGATGGGCCACATGGCCTAATCCTGCTCCTAGATCTTATGGCCTTATGACCCAATCGGTATGTCTTTGTGGCACCTAAAGGAAGCCCACGGGTTCACAGGGACTAACGTACAAACTCCATACAGATGGCATCAGAATTGAACTCTGAAATCCAATGCCCAAGCTGCAATAGCATCACACTAACTGCAATGCTACCGTGCTGCACTTTTCACTAGGAAATGGGTTAAAGAATGGCAAATGGATTTCAATACCAAAAAGTGAGAGGTGATTCATTTTCTGAAGCCAGGCAAGCATAATACTGCAGAAGTTGAAAACTGAGGCAAAAACATAAACCAGGCGGCAGGTCAGGTGTATAGAAATGCAGAAACATAGAAAACCTACAGCACAATACAGGCCCTTTGGCCCACAATACTGTGCCGAACATGTACTTACTTCAGAAATTACAAAGGGTTACCCATAGCCTTCTATTTTTCTAAGCTCCATGTACCTATCCAGGAGTCTTAAAAGATCCTATTGTTTCCACCTCCACCACTGTCATCGGCAACCCATTCCACACACTCACCACTCTCTGCGTAAAAAAAAACTTACCCCTCTGTACCTGCTTCCAAGCACCTTTAAACTATGCCTTCTCGTGTTAGCCGTGTCCCAACACAGACCCCTCTGCAACACTACTAGTCACTGGCAGCCACCCAGAAAAGGCTCCCTTCATTCCCACTCTTTGCCTTCTGCCAATCAGCTACTGCTCTGCTCTTTCCATGCCAGAATCTTTCCTGTAATACCATGGGGTTGTAGCTTGTGTGATTGTCGGATACGACGGACAAACAATCAATCATCAATGCATTTTGGAAAGTCAAACAAACATGGTACACAAACTATGAATCACAGAGTACTAGGGACACTGGGGAGTGTAATGGAACAGAAGGACTTTGAAGTACAAGTGTATAGTTCATTGAAAGTGACATCACAAGCACGTATCGTTTAGCACAGCGGCCTTCAATGGCCAGGGCATTATTTATTGGAATGGGGATTTGTTTACTATTATCACATCTACTAAGATATAATGATAAAGTTGTCTTGCACACAGTTCATATAGACCATTGATAAGGATGTAATGCTGAGGCTTTATAGGACGTTGGTCAGATCACAACAGAAGTATTGTGAGCAGTTTTTTCCCTTTATCTTGAAAGGATGTACTGGAATTGCAGAGGCTCCAAAGGAGGTTTACAAGAATGATCCCAGGAATGAAAGGGTTAAAGTTTGAGGAGCATTTGTTGAGTCTGGGCCTGTGTTCTCTGGCGTTTTGAAGAATGAGATCTGCCACATTGAAACTTACCGAATATTGAAATGCCGAGATAGAGTCAACAAAGAGGAGTCGAGGATGAAAGGGCACAGCCTCAGGATAGGACAGAGATGTTTATCCAGAGGGTAGTGTACCTGTGGAATTCATTTCCACAGATGGCTGTGCAAACCAAGTCATCGGAGATATTTGAAATGGAAGTTGATAGGTTCTTGATTAGTCAGGATGTCAAGGTTATGGGGAGAAAGCTGGAGAGTGGGGTTGAGAGAGATAATAAATCAGCCATGATGGAATGGCAGATCATCCTTGATGGGCCAAATGGCCTAATTCTGCTCCTTTGTCAGAAAAAGCTACAGAACGGTGCAAACTCAGCCAGCTCCAACATGGACGCTATCCTCCCCAGCATCAAGGACATCATTAAAAGGCAATGCCTCAAAAAGGCAGCATCCATCGTTAAGGACCCCTTTCAACAGGACATTCTCTCTTCTCATTGCTACCATCAAGGAGGAGGTAGAGAAGCCTGAAGACATTCTCTCAATATTTTAGGAACAGCTACTTTCCCTCTGCCATCAGATTTCTGAATTGACACTGAACTCATGTTCTCTTTATGGTGCTCTCTACTTTTTAAATGCTCCCTTTTTATACTAATTATATATATATATATATATATATATATATATATATCTTACCATAATTTATAGCTTTTATTATGTACAATAAATTTGTACGGCAAACAATAAATTTGACCGCATAGACCGGTGATATTAAACCTGATTCTGATTCTGTTTCTGATTGAGGGAAAGGTTGTTGCCATGACAACCAGTCACTAAGCTTTCTAATCTCCATCCTGCATTCTGACTCCTTGTTATTATGATGGTATCACCTGCAAACTTGCAGATGGAGTTTGTGCAGAATCTGGCCACACAATCATGAACGTTGAGCGAGTGAAGAAGGGGACTGAGGACGCACCTTACGGACAGGAGTTCAGGAACCGATGAATTGGGTCGCCATGGTAGCATAGCAGTTTGCACAAGGCTTGGGGCATTGGCGTTCCGAGTTCAATCTTAACATCCTCTGTGAGCAGCCTGCACATCCTCCCCATGGAATGCATGTTTTTAGCCAGGTGCTCTGGTTTTCTCCTCCAGTCCAGACTTAGCAGGTAGTAAGTTAACTGGTCATTGCAATTTGTCCTGTGATTAGGCTAGGGTTAAATTGGGATTGTCAGGGATATTTGGGCAGCGCAGCTCGAAGGGATAGAAGGGCTATTCCATGGTAAATCTGTCAAATCAGTCGTTCTCAACCTGGGTTTCATGGACTTCTCAGTTATGCCCATGGCATAAAGAAGGTCAGCAACCCCTGATCTAAATGAATAATTTTGCAGTTTAGTAAGTCATTAGCGAGACTGCACTTGGATTATTGTGCCCAGTTTTGGTCAGCAATTTTATGGGAAAGACATGGTTAACTTGGAAAGCATGCAGAGAAAAATGTGAGATTGTTGCCAGGCCAAGAGAAGCTGAGTCATAGAACAATACAGCACAGTACAGGCTCTTCGGCCCACAATGTTGTGCTGACCCTTAAATCCTAGGGAGAAGTTGGCCAGGCTGGGTCTTTGTTCCTTGAAATTTAGGAGAATGAATCTGTGACCTTACAGAAATGTTACAATTATGAGAAGCATAGACAAGGTGGACCGAAACAGTGTTCCTCAGGGTGGTGGTGGCATCCGTCGGTCTTGAGTGACCATGGATCTGCGCCTGGAGTTTCCAGGGCGCAGGCCTGGGCAGGGTTGTATGGGAGACCGGCAGTTGCCCAAGCTGCAGGCCTTCCCCTCTCCACACCACCGATGTTGTCCAAGGGAAGGGCACTAGGACCCAAGCAGCTTGGCACCGGTGTTGTCGCAGAGCGATGTGTTGTTAAGTGCCTTGCTCAAGAACACAAACACACTGCCTCGGCTGAGGCTCGAACCAGTGACCTTCAGATTACTAGTCTGATGCCTTGCCCACTAGGCCACGCGCCAACACTCAGGGTTGAGGAGTCCAAAAGTAGTGGGCATAGGTTTAGGGTGAGAGGGAAAAGATTTAAAAGGAACCTGAGGAGCAACTTTTGACATGGAGGGTGGTGAGCATGGAACGAGCTGCCAGAGGATGTGGTAGAATTAGGATGATAGCATCATATGAAAAGCACATGGATAAATATATGGAGGGGGTGGGGTTCAGAAGAGATTAGAGCAGGGGATCCCATGATTACCCTTGATTAGTGGTAAGGGTCCATGGCATAAAAAAGGGTTGGAAACCCCTGGCTTAGACGAATATGAGCTGAGCATAGGAATTTGGGACAAGTTCAGTGGCTAGCATGGACCACTTGGGCCTAAGAGCCTGGACCCATGCCGTATTGCACTATGGCTCTGTCATTTCTGTTTCTTGGAAAAGTACCAAAAACACTGAAACTGTGCTGCCTAACCTACTGAGTGTTTGCTTCACAAACAACACAAAAAGAAACTTCAGGTACTGAGCAGGTCAGGCAGCATCTACAGAGGGGAATACACAGTCAATGTTTTGGGTTGAGACTCTTGGCTTTTCACCCAAAAAGAACTCTTTAAGTGCCATGGCAGCCTAGCAGTTAGCGCAGTACAATTATGGCTCAGGGCATCTGGTTTTTGAGTGCAGTTCTGGTGCCGATCTGTTAGGAGACTTTGTATGTTCTCCCCATGGAATTAATTCTTTTTCTGGGTTTTATGTTTCCTCGCACAGTCCAAAAAGATACTGGGTAGGTTAATTGGTCATTGTAAACTGTCCTGTGATTCGGTTTTGTTTATTTAGGTTTGTCAAGGGTTGTTTATCTCACAATAAACTGCATCATAGCTCTTCCACATTATTGTTTGCCTGCATGACACTTTCTCTGTAAATATAACATTGTATTCTGCATTCTGCTGTTGTATGCCCTTGGACTATTATGAAATCATGTTTCAATGAAATGATCTGTATGGATGGCATGCACAATAAAGCTTTTCAAGGTACCTCATGGAATAACACGACAATAACAAGCCAATCCACCAGTTTACCGGTGTTGTATTCTACTGGTGTGTCAGTCTGAAGTAGAGAGGGAAATGGTGTCACAAGGTGACAGTGCAAAAATCAAACTACTGGAGGAATTCAGTGGGTCAGGCAGCATCCGTCCAAAGAAAATAGACAAGGTCAGAGTCAAAGTAAGTTTATTATCGAAGTCCATATATGTCACCATATACTACCTTGAGGTTCATTTTCTTGAAAGCATTTACAGGAAAATCAAGAAATACAAGGGAATTTATTAAAAATCATACATAAACAAAGAAGACAAACAGCCAATGTACAAAAGAATACACATTATGTAGATAAATAATACTGAGAACGTGAGTGATAGAGTCCTTGAAAGTGAGTCTGTAGCTTGTGGAATCAGTTCAGAGTAGCAGTGAGTAAAGTTATGAGTCTGGTTCATGAGTCTGACAGTTGAAGGGTGATAACTGTTCCTGAAACTGATGTTGTTGGACCTCAGACTCCTGTTCCTGATGGTAGTAGCTAGAAGAGAGCGTAGCCTAGATGGTGGAGGTCCTCGATGACGGACGCTACTTTTTTGTGCTTAATGGTGGAGAAGGCTTTTTCTGGGATTGACTGGGCTATATCCAACACTTTTTGTTGTCTTTTCCGTTCCTGGGGATTGGTGTTTCCAGGATGTGATGCAACCAGGTCAATGATTCAGGTTGACTTCCTTCATTTGAACTGGATGTCAGGTCTTGGTCTGATATATTGACACTCCATTTCTCCCCACAAGTGCTGCTCCATCCGCTGAACTCTTACAATTTTTCTTCTTTTTTTGCTCCAGATTCCAACTTCTACAACCAGGTCAATGTTTCAGGTTGACATGCTTCACTTAAACTAGATGTCAAGTCTTGATCTGATATGTTGACTCTCCATTTCCCTCTACAGGCGCTGTTCGACCTGCCGAGCTTTTCCAGTAGTTTCCTCTTTTTTTGCTCCAGATTCTAACTTCTGCAGTCTCTTGTATTTCCAAGGTAACAGTGTGACAGTTAAACCAAAATTGTTTCTGAAATGAGAATAAATGCTGGTAAATCATAACTGAATGCCTGTCTTATTAATCTGACAAGTATTTATACACTTCATTTGAAATAAGTAAAGAGTTTCAAAGCGTTATTGTTAAAACTCTCCCAGCAGCATAGATTACAAAGGGCAAACATGATTAATTTTTCAATCAATAGCTGCAGACTACTCTTAGTTCAACTGACCTGTTAATTCATTGTAATATTTTTGGCATAGGTCCTTGCATTCCTGTTTTATTGTTATTTTAGTTCAAGTTATTGGAAAATTCAGATGTTCTTTGCTGCAGAAAAAGAGCATAGAAATGTCAGTAGTAAATTCTATTTTTATATTATCCATTCACACTTTAGAACTATTAAAACTAAAGCCAGGGCTACAGCTATAATTGAGCTGCAAGTTCTTCAGTTCCAGATGAATTCCAGTGAAGGCGTGAGTGGTCATTCATAGGGGATCGATATACTTTAACAAAGCAGTCTAAGAGGAATTCAGCAGATCAGGCAGCATCTTTGACATTAAAAATTTTGACAACATGACATCAAATTTCTATAGATGTGTATTTATTGGCTGCCTTATGGCCTTGTATGGGAACACGAATGCCTTTGATTGGAAAATTTGACAAAAGGATTTTGTACTTCAAACAAAAAGTGTAACCATGGGCACTTGAATGTGTCCCAGCTTTGCCTGCCTTCTAGTTGGTACATGGAACAGTCTCTGTTCCAAGCCTACACTGGTATCACTCCCCCACCACCACCACCCCCCCCAGCTTTTCCTATGCTACATTGATGTCTGCATTGGTGCTGCTTTCTGCACTCATGTGGAGTACATCAACTTCATCAATTTTGCCTCCACCTTCCACCCTGCTCTCAAATTTACCTGGTCCTTTTCTGACCCCTCTCCTTTCTCGATCTCTCTGTCTCTATCTCTGGAGACAACTTATCTACTGATATCTTTTATAAACCCACTGACTATCACAGCTACTCTTCCCATCCTGTTACTTGTAAAAAATTCATCCCTTTCTTTCAATTCCTCCGTCTTGACCGCATCTCCTCTCAGGACAAGGCTTTTTATTCTAGAACTGAGGAGATGTCCTACTTCTTCAAAAATAAGGGGTTTTTCTTCTTCCACTATCAATGCTGCCCTCAACCGCATCTCTTCCATTTGGCGCACACCTTTTCTCACCCCCGTCCTCGTACTACCCCACCAGGGATCGGGTTCCTCTTGTCCTCACCTACCACCCCACCTCTCTCCTTGTCCAGCACAAAATTCACCATAACTAGCCATCTCCAGCTGGATCCCACCACTAAGCACATCTTCCTCTCCCCCACCCCCCAGTTTCTGCTTTCTGAAGGGATCATTCTCTATGCAACTCCTTTGTCCACTTGTCCCTCCTCACTGATCTCTGTCCTGGTATTTCTTCTTGCAAGTGCAACAAGTGCTACACCTGCCCCTACTATTCCTGCACCTCCCTGCACCTCCCTCACCCCTCGTGACCCCTCATTCTGGACTTCCCCAACATTGGAAACAATCTTCCTGCATCTAGCCTGTCCAATCCTTTTGGAATTTTATACATTTCAATAAGATCCCCCCTCAATCTTCTAAATTCCAGTGAGTATAAGCCTAGTTGATCCAGTCTTTCTTCATATGAAAGTCCTGCCATCCCAGGAATCAATCTGGTGAACCTTCTTTGTACTCCCTCTATGGCAAGAATGTCTTTCCTCAGATTAGGGGACCAAAACTGCACACAATACTTTAGGTGCAGTCTCACCAAGGCCTTGCACAACTGCAGTAGAACTTCCCTGCTCCTGTGCTCAAACCCTTTTGCTATGAATGCCAACATACCATTTGCCTTTTTCACCGCCTGCTGTACCTACAGGCCCACCTTCAATGACTGGTGTACAATGACACCCAGGTCTTGTTGCACCTCCCCTTTTCCTAATTGGCCACTGTTCAGATAATAATCTGTTTTCCTGTTCTTGCAACCAAAGTGGATAACCTCACATTTATCCACATTAAATTGCATCTGCCATGAATTTGCCCACTCACTTAACCTATCCAAGTCACCCTGCATCCTCTTAGCATCCTCCTCACAGCTAACACCGCCGCCCAGCTTCGTGTCATCTGCAAACTTGGAGATGCTGCATTTAATTCCCTCGTCTAAATCATTAATATATATTGTAAACAACTGGGGTCCCAGCTCTAAGCCTTGTGGTCCCCACTAGTCACTGCCTGCAATTACTCCCACTCTTTGCTTCCTGTCTGCCAACCAATTCTCTATCCACATCAATACCATACCCCCAATACCGTATGCTTTAAGTTTGCACACTAATCTCCTGTGTGGGACCTTGTCAAAAGCCTTTTGAAAATCCAAATATACCACATCCACTGGCTCTCCCCTATCCGCTCTACTAGTTGCATCTTCAAAAAATTCTATAAGTTTCATCAGACATAATTTTCCTTTCACAAATCCATGCTGACTTTGTCCAATGATTTCACCGCTTTGCAAATGTGCTGTTATCACATCTTTGATAACCAACTCTAGCATTTTTCCCACTACCAATGTCAGACTAACCGGTCTATAATTCCCCAGTTTTTTTCTCCCTCCTTTTTAAAAAGTGGGGTTACATTAGCCACCCTCCAATCCTCAGGAACTAATCCAGTATCTAAGGAGTTTTGAAAAATTATCTCTAATGCATCCACTATTTCTTGGGCCACTTCCTTAAGCACTCTGGACAACAGACCATCTGACCCTGGGGATTTATCTGCCTTTAATCCCTTCAATTTACCTAACACCATTTCCCTACTAACATGTATTTCCCTCAGTTCCTCCATTTCACTGGACCCTCGGTCCCCTACTATTTCCGGAAGATTATCTATGTCTTCCTTAATGATGACAGAACCAAAGTAGTTATTCAATTGGTCTGCCATGTCCTTGTTCCCTATGATCAACTCACCTGTTTCTGACTGTAAAGGACCTACATTTGTCTTGACCAATATTTTTCTTTTCATATGTCTATAAATCTCATGCTTTCTCTCTATATCCCTTGATGGTCTGACCTATCAAGAATATATCAACCTTAAATATATCAGCCTTAAATATATATACATAAAGACTTGGCCTCCACAGCTGCCTCTGGCAAAGAATTCCACAGATTCATCATTCTCTGGTGAAAGAAGTTCCTCCTCATCTCCGTTCTAAAAGGGTGCTCCTCTGTTCTGAGACATAGGAAACATCCTCTCCACATCCACTCTATGAAGGCCTTTCAACATTTGATAGATTTCAATGAGGTCACTCCTCATTCTTCAGAATTCCAGTGAATGCAGTTTAGAGCCATCAAATACTCTTCATATGACAAGCGATTCAATACTGGATTCATTTATGTGAAGCTCCTTTGAACTCTCTTTCTAAGATAGGGGGCTCAGACCAGCTCACAATACTCCAATTGAGGCCTCGCCAGAGCTGTATGAAGTTTCAACATTATATCTTTGCTTTTATATTCTACTGTTTTTGGAATAAATGCTAACATTGTATTTGCCTTCCTCACCACAGTCAAGCTTCAAATTAACCTTTCGACAATCCAATACAAGGACTCATATTGTAATTCTCTTTCTATCTCCCATTGTAATTCCACATTACTACTGTTTGGGGAGTCTGTATACAATTTTCACCAGGGTCTTTTTGCCGTTACAGTTCCTTAGCTATGCTTACAATGATTCAACACCGTCCAACCCTATGTCACCTCTTTTCTAATGATTTGATTTGATTTTTTATCAACAGGCAACAATTCCACCCCCCCCCCACCTTCCTGCCTCTCCTTTCGATACAATGTGTATCCCTGGACATTAAGCTCCTAGCTATAATACATTCAGCATGATTCAGTGATGCCTACAACATCAATCTGCCAATCTGCAAATATGCTGCAAGTTTATGTATCTTATTCCATATACTACACGCATTTAGTACAACACTTTCATTCCTGCATTCCCCTTTTCCATTTTGTCTGCCCTTTATGATGCAACTCATCCTGTTGACTGCAATTTTGCCCTATCAACAACTTCTTCTCACTATACATTGCCTCTGTTTGTAAACCGGCTACTTCATCTTCAGCATTTAACCTCCTTTCCTACGGTACTTCCTGCATTGAAATATATGCAGCTCAGACACTAGTTGCACCATGCTCAGCTTTTTAATTCCTACCTGTCTGAGGTCTTACCAACATCTATCTTCACAACCTTTCCACTAACTGTTTCCACTTTCCACTCTGGGTACCAACCCCCCTGCAATTCCAGTTTAAATCCCACCAAGGGGCATTAACAAACCTCGCTAGGATATTAGTCTTTCTCCAGTTTAGGTCCAGTCTGTCCCTTCTGTATAGGTCCCACCTTTCCTGGAAGAGAGCCCATTGATCCAAAAATATTTTTCCCTCCCTCCTAGACCAACACCTTAGCCATGTATTAAACTGTATAATCTTCCTAGTTCTGGCCTCTCTAGCATATGACATAGGTAGTAATCCTGAGATCACAACCTTGGAGGTCCAGCTCTTTAACTTCGCACTTAACTCCCTGAACTCCCTACGCAAAACCTCGTCACTCATCCTGTCCGTAACATTGGTACCTACATGGACAACAACTTCTGCCTGTTTACCCTCCCACTTAAGAATGTTGAGGACTTGATCTGAAATATCTTGGGCCCTGGCACCTGGGAGGCAACATACCATCTGGGAGTCTCATTCTCGCCCACAGAACCGCCTGTCTGATTCCCGAACTAATGAATCCCCTGGTATCACAGCATGCCTCTTCTTCCCCCTTCCCTTCTGAGTCATAGAGGCACACTCAGTGCCAGCGAAATGCTCACTGCGATTTTCCTCAGATAGGTCATGCTCCCGGACAGTATTCAAAGTGATATACCTGTTGTTGAGGGGGTTGGCCACAGCGGTAATTTACACTGGCTCCTTAATCCTTTTGGCCATCCTGATTGGCACCCATTTTCCTGTGTCCTACACCTTGAGTGTCCTTAGGACCTCTCTCTATGTCCTATCTATCACCCCCTCTGCTACTGAATTATCCAGAGTTCATCCAGTTCCAGCTGCAACTCCTAACAGTTTGTTAGAAGCTGCAGCTAGATACACTTCTCGCAGTTGTAGTCGTCAAGAACACTAGTGCTCTCCCTGTCTACCCATATCTTGCAAGAGAAGCTTCCACTATCCTGCCTGACATCCCTACTGTCCTAGCTGAGCAGATATAAAAGAGAATGAAATAACTTTGAACTTTTCGATCTTTTGCTTTCTCTGACTGAAATCTCTCTTCTCTGAAGCCTTGGAGAGCTAAAGTCTCATGGAAGGCTATGGAGGGTTATGGTCCCGGTGCAGGTTGATGGGAGTAGGCCGTTTAAATGCCTCAGCACAGATTAGATGGGATGAAGTACCTACCTAGTTATGTGCTATCCTTCTCTATGACTCTCCAACTCTGCATTTTGGAAATAAGTCATGGACGATGTGGACAGTCACTGAGAAAGCACATTCGACAAAACAGAACATTGCAGGGAGGGAGTTCGTGCCTTTTTTTATTCCTTAAAGAACTACAAATTACACCTTTCACAGTGTCACTGCTCTACTTTGTACAGAAGATGTAACTGTGCAAACCATATTCTTCCCTGTCAGATCAAAGGCTATATTATTGGCAATTTCTTGCCTTTGGGTAACCATGGTTACTACATCATTAGAAAGCACTTTACTGGAAGTTCGACTCTCAGACAGTTAAAGGAAAAAAAACGAGGCCTCACAGATGGTAAATTAGATCGAGTTAGCTGCTGGGCACCTCCACGTTATGCAAGGGACACACGGTCAGAGCCTGGTGCATTTCTTTTATTTGACAATCTGTCACTTCTTGTGAAGCAAGAAAATTTAATGTAAACATGTCATGGCAAATCAATGTTTTTAGGCTTCAGGTTCTTGTTAATTTTCTTTCTGTACCTTCAATTCAATTCTACTTACACTGAACTCTCTTCAGTGCATTGAGCTCTTAAAGACTCATGTTGGGGTTCAATATAACTAGGTATAGAGAGGTACTCCCTACCTCTCTCCTGGCTTCACTACTCTGTGTTGGTGCGTGGCCAAGTGGTTAAGGTGTTCGTCTTGTAATCTGAAGGTTGCTAGTTCGAGCCTCGGCTGAGGCTGCGTGTGTGTCCTTGTGCAAGGCACTTAACCCCACATTGCTCTGCAACGACACCAGTGCCAAGCTGTATGGGTTCTAATGCCCTTCCCTTGGACAACATCGATGGTGTGGAGAGAGGAGATTTGCAGCTTGGGCAACTGCCGGTTTTCCATAAAAAAAAACCCTGCCCAGGCTTGCGCCCTGCAAACTTGCCAAGGTGCAAATCCATGGTGTCCTACATACACACTGTACTGCATCTTGTTGGATTTAGTGTATAAAGGACCCTCAGTAACTGGCTGACTTCTGCTGCAGTTCAGTTGCACAAGACCAGAGCAGCGGGCTTAGTTAGAATGCTCTACACTGTACATCTGTAGAAATTTGTGAGTGTCCTTGGTAAATATTAAATCTCCTCAACTCCCAATGAAGTATAGCTGCTGTCATGCCTTCTTTGTAACTGCATCGACAATCCTTGCTAAAGATCTAGACCTGGGGACAGAGACAACAGCAAAGGAGAGTCATAGTGAGCATGGAACTCATTCAGGTGTGTCTGTAATGGCAACAAAGGTAAAGGCAGAACGTTCTGCCTCAGTAGGATATGAAGATCTCATTCCAAGATGTCAACTGTTCGCTTCCCTCCACAGATGCTGCCCGACCTGCTGAGTTCCTCCAGCATTTTATTTGTTTTACTCCTCCTCTTCTGGGTTTTCGATTACTAGTGAATTTAATCATTCATGTAATTTCAAGTTCCTGGGTGTCAACATCTCTGAAAGGAGCAATCCTGGGCCCAAAATATAGATGCAGTTACAATGAAGATATGACAGCTGCTATATTTCATTAGCAATCTGAGATTTGATTGTCACCAAAGACACTCGCAAATTTGTACAGATGCACCATGGAGAGCAATTTAACTCGCAACATCACTGTCTAGCATGGTGGGGGAGCGGGGAATATAGCAGGGGACCCTGCACAGGATTGAACGAAGCTGCAGAAATTTGTAAACTCAGTCAGCTCCATCCTGGGCACTGCCCTCCCCAGTATTCAGGACATCTTCAAGGACCGATGTCTCAAAAAGGCAACATCCATCATTAACATCCCCTATCACCCAGAACATAACCTCTTCTCATTGCTACCATCAGAGAGGAAGCATAGGAGCCTGAAAGCACACACTCAGTGATTTAGTAACAACTGCTTCCCTATCAGAAACAGATTTTGGAATGGACATTAAACCTATGAGCACTTTTTTTTTCCCTCCCTGTTTGCATACTTATTTAATTTAACATTAAAAAAAATACATATACTTCTTTCTGTCTTTTATAGTATTGTGTACTACTGCCACAAAACACCAAATTTCATGACATATGCCGGTGATATTAAACCTGATTCTGATTCATTCTAATGTCCCTAATTCATTATATTACACCTTCCTTAAGACAATTCTCAATTTGACCAGATTGACCAGATTTTTGATCATCTACGTTGATATTTCAATATCAAATTTAAATGGTTTGGCATACACTAGATGGGCCAAAGGGTCTGTTTCTGTGCTATACTTCTGTATGACTCTATGACTCTAAATCTTTTTTGATAGACTTTTTTTGTGAAGCACTTCAGTGAATTTTAAGTTATCAGCTGCGCTTATACATTTTTAAAAATGTTTCCTTAAGGTTGTTATGGCTGGAAGTGGCAAGGGGCATAAACTCCCACTACCTATTAAACGCTCCCAATGGTGTGTTTCTCAAATAGCTTCTGACCACCAAGTCCAGCTCCTGGCCTTCACATGTGGCTTAGTTATTAAGTCTGGCTGAACTGGTTCTACTGACAGGAGAAGGGGTAAAGGTGGGCTACTAGCACCTTAAAACCAGTCACTTTGGGTGGTTGGGACTCATCTTGGAGGTGGGAAAACTCTGATCTCAAACCTCCTTTGCCTTGTGACTATACCCACTCATGGGGAAGGCTTCGGGAGTAAACCCTGAGGGAAAAATGGGGAACTGGAATCCTTAAGGCAGTCCTAAGTTGAGTTCAATGTAACCTGCGATGCTGCTGGTACCAGTCCTCTCTGCCCATCCTTTGGGTTCATCAGAGGTGTGGAGATGGGTAGCCTGCTACATGGGCCACAGCTCACTCACAGCTAGTTTGCAACACCCATGGTCGACCCTGACCAGCAGAGGCCTCAGTTTACATCGAAAAATGCTTTCACTTCAATTTTAATGAACTCTGTTATTGAGAAGCTTTTTTGGTACATTGGCCTTTATAAATCAAAGTATTGAGTATAAGAGTTGGAATGTAATGTTGAGGTTGTATAAGACATTGGTGAGACTGAATTTGGAGTATTGTGTGCAGTTTTGGTCACCTAATTACAAGAAGAATATTTAGAAAGGTTGAAAGAGTGCAGAGAAGGTTTACAAGGATGTTGCTGGGACT
Source organism: Hypanus sabinus (assembly GCF_030144855.1). Lineage (NCBI taxonomy): Eukaryota > Metazoa > Chordata > Chondrichthyes > Myliobatiformes > Dasyatidae > Hypanus > Hypanus sabinus. The sequence goes on from NC_082708.1 coordinate 13,657,611, forward strand.
TGAGAAACTGAGTTACAGAGAAAGGTTGAATAGGTTAGGACTTTATTCTCTGGAGCATAGGAGAATGAGGGGTGATTTGATAGAGGTGTTTAAAATTATGATGGGTATAGATAGAGTGAATGCAAGCAGGCTTTTTCCACTGAGGCTAGGGGAGAAAAAAAACAGAGGTCATGGGTTAAGGGTGAAGGGGGAAAAGTTTAAAGGGAACATTAGAGGGGGCTTCTTCACGCAGAGAGTGGTGGGAGGGTGAAATGAGCTGCCAGATGAAGTGGAGAATGCCGGCTCACTTTTGACATTTAAGAAAAACTTGGACAGGTATATGGATGAGAGGGGTTTGGAGGGACACTGCCCAGGTGCGGGTCACTGGGACTAGGCAGAAAAATGGTTCGGCACAGCCAAGAAGGGCCAAAAGGCCTGTTTCTGTGCTGTAATGTTCTATGGTTCTATGGTTCTAAAAATTTTAAAACCTCCTGAGGAATATAAAGCTTAAGAAGTTTCACAAGGGAGTTCAATAATTCACAAATATTAAACACTTCAGGAACATAAACTGTAAATTCATTGCAAATACTTTGTCTGCTTTTAACTGCAAATAAATCGTATAGCTTGTTTGTAAAACCTGATGATTATCACAAAGCGCACCAGAGCATGGCCTGGGTGCTGAGGATCTTTGATGACGGGTCCTGCTTTTCTATGGCAACATTTCATGTTGATGAGCTCAATGGTTGGGAGGGTTTAACTCATGATGTACTGGACCAAATCCATTATCTTTTGTAGGACTTTCCACTCAAAGGCATTGGTGTTGCAAAAGCAGCTTGAAAAAGTCTCTTACTATCAACAAATCATGTGTAGTACCGGAAGAACCAGCTCACTGAACCATTGTTATACTACCATCAAGTGTGCTTATCATGCCACACTTTGGAAAATCTGATCACCTGGCTGTCCTTCTACTCTCTGAATATAGACAGAAACTGAAGACGGCATCATCAGTGTTGGGGACCAAGAAGGTATGGACAAGGGAGGCACAGTAGTGATTACAGGACTACTTTGAATTGTGGACTGTTCTGAATTCAGGGATTCCTCCTCAAGTCTAAATGAGTATGCCACAGCTGTCACTGACTTCATTAAAACCTGTAGGGATGAGTTTGTGTCTATGTGTTCAATGTCCTGGGTATGTTACTCAAAATGGGGTCTTTGGCTTGTTACGAGTAGGAATGCTTCTTTGTCTGATAAATGTTTCTCTCGCCGTTGTTTCACTTTAGAATGGCTGATATGGTAATTGTATTCATTTGTTAATCAATGGGGAATGTTATTGTGTTTTGTGAGGCTGGGAACTTGGGGGAGGGGTTGCGCGGGCTGGGAGTGTGAAGGGAGTCGGGAGAAAGATGCCGAGGAAGGTGGACGTACACTCGGAAGACCACCGGGGAGTCCGGGGTGAAAGACGTGGAAGTCGGAGGCAAGCGACGAAGGGTCGAATGGTTCGATGGTTGAGCTCCAACGAGTGCACTAAACTGACTGAACTTTGATAAGTTGGCGCCTCTTGTTTTTTTCCTTATATATATTGTATTGCCTAATACTCTTTTAATTTTAGTAAACTCTTTAAAGTGTATTTCATAACGGTATTTGTTGTGGGTTTGATACTGTTGGCGGGCGCGAGGCATAAACTCGATTCTCACAGCACCTGCGCGTACGGGAGGTGGGTTGGTGAGTGGCTGGATCTCCTTTTCCCCAGACATATACCAGCATGTTGGGTAAGTGTTACATATGTGACCTTACTGTACATACCCAAATCAAAATCCGTGGATGACCCAGGAAGTTCATAGTCTGCTGAAGGCTAGATCTGTGGGCATTCAAGTCTGATGACTCATTTCTGCACAAGAGAACCACGTATGACTTGTGGAGAGATATTTCAAGGGCTAAGTAACGATTCCGAGCAAGGTTGTTAGTGACATCGGATGCACATCAACTCTGGCAGAGTTTGCAGGCCATTACTTCCCACAAAGTGAAACCCAACATCATGAATAGCAGTGATGCTTCAGTCCCAGACCTTTTATGCTCGCTTTAAAAGGGAAAATAAAAGCACAGCTATAAGGATCCCTGCAGCACCAGGTGACTCTGTGATTTCTGTCTCAGAGGCCAACAGCAGGCTACCCTTCAAGAGGGTGAACCCTCACAAGGCTGCAGGCACCAATGGAGAACATGGTGAGGCTCTGAAAACCTGTGCTAACCAACTGGTGGAGGTAATCAAAGCTTTTTTCAATCTCTTATTGCTACAGTCCAAAATTCCCACCTTCTTCAAAAGGGCAACAATTATACCGGCGCCCAAGAAGAGCAAATTGGGTGGACTTAACAACTACCATTCGGTAGCTCCCACATCAGTGATGATGAAGCACTTTAAGAGGTGGTCATGGCTATAATCAACTCCCCCCTCTGCGAGGAAGCAGACCCACTGCCACTTACCTATCGCCACAATAGGTCTATAGTAGACACAATTTCATTGGCTCTCACGGGGGGGGGGGGGGGGTGGGAACCGAAGTGATAGGACTGAGGAAGGGGGAAACAGAAATAAATCATTGATAGCGTGCAACGGAGATGATCGAAAGGACGGGAAGGAGATGAGGCATGATCACAGCCAGTGGGGTGATTTACAGGGGGATAGAGGCATGGTGCAGTTAAAACAGAAAAATATTGGACTGAAAGTGTTATATTTGAATGCACGCAGCTTAAGAAATAAAATGGGCGATCTTGAAATTCAGCTACAGATTGGCAAGTATGACATGGCCATCTCTGAAACTTGGCTAAAGGATGGCTGCCACTGGGAGCTGAATGTCCAAGGATATACGGAAAGATTGGTTATAGGCAGAGGGTCAGTGCAGCCCTGTGTATAAGAAATAGTATTAAATCATTACAAAGAGATGACATAGGATTGGAAGATGTAGAGTTTCTATGGGTTGAGTTAAGAAATGGCAAGGGTCATCATCATAGCTTGTCACACCAGACAGCTAGCCACTCTAGTGTTGTTCGGTTGACGTTGAGCAAGTCAGCGTCAGCTAATTCAAGTGAGATTGGGCAGTTGCGCAGAACGTGGTCAACGTTCTGCACCCTTTCACCACACTCACAGGATTCGCTGGACTTTAAACCCCACTTCACCAGATTGCCTCCCGACCTACAATCTCCCGCTCTTGCTCTGTTGAGAGTGCACCACTTCCGTCTGTCAAACAGTGTCCCGTCTGGCAACCTTTCTGTGGGGTTCTGGCTTCTGTTTGTTGCTAGAGGTCAATCCTATATGCTTGGGGGATGTTCCGTGTGGTAGTTCCTCCACTGTAGCAATTAAAGGACCCTAATGGCAGTTGTATACAGGCCTCCAAACAACAGCAGGGATGTGGATTACAAATTACACCAGGAGAAAGAAAAGGCATGTCAGTAGGGCAATGTCAAGATAATCATTTGGGATTTTAACATGAAAGTGGATTGGGAAATCTAGGCCAGTACTGGACCCCAAGAGAGAGAATTGATAGAATGTCTAAGTGATGGCTTTTTAGAACAGCTTGTTGTTGATCCTACTAAGGGATCAGCTGTGCTGGATTGGGTGCTGTGCAATGATCTAGAGGTGATCAGAGATCTTCAGGTTAAAGAATGTTTAGGGTACAGTGATCACAATATGATCAAGTTCACTTTGAAATTTGAGAAGGAGAAATTAAATTCCAATGTGTCTGTACTTCAGTGGAATAAAGGAAATTATAAAGCCCTAAGAGGGGAACTGGCCAAAGTTGACTGGAAAGGGACACTATATCAGGAAGGACAGCAGAGCAGCAATGGCTGGAGTTCCTGTAAAAAATGAGGGAAGTGCAAGACAGATATATTCCAAATAAGAAATTTTCGAATGGAAGAAGGACACTATTGTGACTGACAAATAAATTCAGACCAATGTAAAAGAAAAAGAGAGGGGATACAAGGAAGCCAAAGCCAGTGGGAAGATAAATGTTTGGGAAGCTTTTAAAAACTTGCAGAACAGTACTAAGAAGGTCATTAGGAAGAAAAAGATGAATTATGAAAGGAAGCTGGTGATAAGTATCAAAGAAGCTTTTTTAAGTATATAATGGGTAAAAGAGTTGAGGGTAGATATAGGACCAATAGAAAATGATGCTGGAGATATTTTAATGAGAAGTGTAGAGATGGCAGAGGAACTGAATACGTATTTTGCATCAGTCTTCACAGTGGAAGACATCTTCAGTATACCGGACATTAAAGAGTGTCAGGGAAGCTTTTTACTTGCAGTGAAATTTATGACTGAGAAGGTGCTCAGGAAGCTTAATGGTCTGAGGGTGGGTAAATCTCCTGGATCTGATGGAATTCACCCTCAGGTTCTGAAGGAAGTAGCTGGAGAGACTGCGGAGACATTAACAATGATCTTTCAAGAATCGATAGATTCTGGCATCGTACCGGATGACTGAAAAACTGCAAATGTTACTCTGCTATTTAAGAAGGGTGGGAGGCAGCAGAAAGGCAACTATAGACCTGTTAGCCTGACATCAGTGGTTGGGAAGTTGTTGGAATCGATTGTTAGGGATGAGATTACAGAATACCTGGAGGCACGTGACAAGATAAGCCACAGCCAGCATGGTTTCCTGAAAGGAAAATCCTGCCTGACAAACCTACTGCAATTTTTTGAAGAAAATGCAAGCAGGGTAGACAAAGGAGATGCAGTAGACATGGTGTACTTGGATTTTCAGAAGGCCTTTGACAAGGTGCCGGACATGAGGCTGCTTAGCAAGCCCATGGAATTACAGAGAAGTTACAAGCATGGGTGGAGCATTGGCAGATCAGCAGAAAACAGAGAGTGGGAATAAAGGGATTCTATTCTGGCTGGCTGTCGGTTACCAGTGGAGTTCCATAGGGTTTGGTGTTGCGACTGCTGCTTTTTATGATGTATGTCAATGCTTTGGACTATGGGATTAATGGTTTTGTGGCTAAATTTGAAGAAGATACAAAGATAGGTGGAGGAGTGGGTAATGTTGAGGAAATAGAGAGCCTGCAGAGAGATTTAGATAACATAGGGGAATGGGCAAAGAAGTGGCAACTGAAATACAATGTTGGAAAGTGTATGGTCATGAACTTTGGTGGAAGAAATAAATGGGCATACTATTATTTAGATGGGAAGGGAATTCAAAATGCAGAAATGCAAAGGGACTTGGGAGTCCTTGTGCAGGATACTGTGAAGGTTAACTAGGTTGAGTCAGAGGTGCAGAAGGCGAATGCAATATTGGCATTCATTTCTAGAAGTATAGAATATAGGAGCAGGGATGTGATGTTGAGGCTCAATAAGGCACTTGTGAGACCACACTTGGAGTGTTGTGTGCAGTTTTGGGCTCCTTATTTTAGAAAGGATATACCGACATTGAAGAGGGTTCAGAATAGATTCACAAAAATGATTCCAGGAATGAAAGGGTTACTGTATGAGAAATACCTGGCAGCCCTTGGGCTGTATTTCCTGGAATTCAGGAGAATGAGTGGGATCTCAAAGAAACATTCCGAATGTTAAAAGGCCTGAACAGATTAAATATGGCAAAGCTATTTCTCATGGTAGGGGAGTCTAGGACTAAAGGGCAAGACTTCAGGATTGAAAGATGTCCATTTAGAACAGAAATTCAGAGAAATTACTTTAGTCAGATGGTGGTAAATTTAGAATTTGTTGCTATGAACGGCTGTGGAGGCCAAGTCACTGGGTGTATTTAAGGCAGAGATAGATAGGTTCTTGATTAGCCAGGGCATTTAAAGGTGTGGGGAGAAGGCAGGCGAGTAGAGATGACTGGAAGAATTGGATCAGCCCATGATTGAATGGCGGACCAGACCCAATAGGCCAAATGGCCTATTTCTGCTCCCATACCTTTTGGTTTCATGGCCTTGGATTACCTGGATAATTCAAGTACCTATGCCAGGATACTATTTATTGACTGCAGCTCAGCATTCAACACCAGCATTCCTACACTCCTGATCAAAAATCTCCAGAACCTGAGCCTCTGCACCCCTCTCTGAAACTGGATCCTCAACTTCCTAACCAAAAGAATTGGAAATAACATCTCCACCCTGCTGATGATCAACTCTGGTGCACCTCTGGGATGTGCATCTAGCTGACCGTTCTACTCTCTCTGCACCCATGACTGTGTGGCTAAGCATAGCTCACACGCCATCTATAAAATTGCTGATGATGCAACCCTTGTTGGCAGAATCTCAGATGGTGAGAAGAGGGTGTACAGGAGTGAGATTTACCAGCTAAATGAGTGGTGTCACAGCAACAACCTTGCACTCAACATTAGTAAGACCAAAGAGCTGACGATGAACTTAAGAAAGGATTAGATGAAGGAGCACACACTAGTTCTCATTGAAGGATCAGAAATGAGCAGTCAGCAATTTCAAGTTCCTGAGTTGTCAATATCTCTGAGGACCTAACCTGGTCCCAATTTATCAAAACAGCGATAAAGGTGGGTAGACAGCAGCTAGATTTCAATAGGAGTTTGAGGAAATCAGATCTGGCGGCAAAAATTTCTACAGATGTGCCATGAAAAGCATTCCAACTGGCTGCATCACCATCTGGTATGGTAGGGCTACTGCACAGGATCAAAGGAAGCTGTAGAGAATTGTAAAATTAGTCAGGTCCATCAAGCGCACTAGCCTCCTTAATATCTGGAACCTCTTCAAGGAGCGGTGACTCAAAAAGTCAATGTCTATCATTAAGGATTCCCAACACCCAGGACATGCCCGCTTTTCATTGTTGCCATCAGGTAGGAGGTACAGAAGCCTAAAGGCACACACTCATTGATTCAGGAGCAGCTTCTTCCCCTCTGCCATCCGATTTCAGAATGGATATTGAACCCATGAATGCTACCTCTCTTTTTAATGTCTTTTTTTTGCACTGCTTATTTAATTTTGTATATTTATTCAATATATGTGTATTTGCCGTAATTCACAGTGTAGCCCCCTTTCTGGGCTCACATGGAAACTTGACTCATTGTTGGCCTCTCTAACAGCCATGGACACAGTAGTGAGAAGGCCACCGTTCATAAACAATAGGCATCTATGGTCGATATGATTTGAGGTTCAACCAAACAGGAACATTGTGATGTCCAATTAAAGAATTCTCGATTTGAGCAAATGCTATGTAAGTACTTCATTTACACAATTGTTGATTGGCACATAACATTATAAAGAAAGTATATTTACAGATTTCAGCTTTATCAACAGTAAGTAGAAAAAGAAAAGGGAAAAAATGAAAAAGGCCCATTCAATTTAAACCAGTCCAAATATGCACATCACTGGTGCTCATCTTGAAGATGTCTTTAACTCATGCACTGGACCCACGGACTGCACAAAAGCACACACCACATTCCAAATTTCACTTGAAATCCATCTTGAACCAATAAACTCTCTCCCAGGAGTATTTGTTCTTCCTCCTTGGAGCCATTCGTCTGCACAAAGCACCTTGTGCAATGGGGATGCCCCTTCCCATGGCATCTTCAGCCATCTTCCCTCCTGTCTTCTCCACAACTCCTACCAAAAGAAGCATACAACCTCCATCCCCCTCCCCCCCCCCCCCCTTGTCCATCACAAATCTCTCACTGGAACCTTCCCCTAATTCCATCATCTTGACTGCTTAACACAACATTCATAAGTTGGACATCGTAGCCCCTTACCTTTAGCAGAAACCCAAACATTCTATCAGCAGGACACTTCTACAAAAAGTTACTAAAGAAATACCCTGAAGCATTAACAATAAAAGTCTTAACCAGGGCATTACAACAGTCTTTTTTTCTATATTAGTATGTATTGCATTGTACTGCTGGTGCAAAACTAACAAATTTTACAACATATGCCATTGATATTAGGCCTGATTTTGGCTCTGATTCCAAAAAGAAGTCTGTATTTATCTGTATATCATTCATTGTGATGTGTATGGGAATTATTCTGGGTTTGACACTGTTTTGTAGATGACTGCTCATAGGGAAAGCAAGTCAGGTTTGGACTAGGCTGGACAGCAAACTATATCTTCAGCCAGCTGTGAAGAACAGAAAGAGATAGAGCTCATGTTCTGAAAAAAAACTGTTAACTTCATCACTTTAGTCTGATTAGTGGAATGGCTTAAAAATGCAAAAGAACTAGAAGAGCAACACACAGAAGTGCTGGAGGAAATCAACAGGTTAGGAAGCACTGAAGGAAATGAATAAACTGTTGACATTTAAGTATAAATTGACCATTCATCCAATGAAATTGTGGCTAATCGTTTGCTTTAGTGCAACTTTCCATATTAATTCCATCTCCTTTGATGTATTTAATAACCAAGCACTTTTCACTCTGTGCCTTGAACAGGTTAATCAATTGAGCCTCCACTGCTCTCTCAGGTAGAGAAACCCAAACATACTCTGCACTGTGAGTAAGGACATTTCTCCTCATCTCGCTTTTGAATGTGAGAGTGTGATTGTTGGTTTTAGTTGGCCTAGCCAAGAGACGTATTGACACGTCATCTACTTGTCAATTTATGTTAAGTTTAGGTTACTCAATAATTGTTATCATCTTGTAATGTGGTGTTTGTTGTTGCAATGAATAATCAATTATATGGCATTTTGTGCAATTTATTACTATTATTTTTCAACTCAAGCTGATAAAACCAATTTGATAATATTGTCCATTCTTCCCCCAATCCCTTCCTACCTATCTCCCTCCCAGCACTTATCCTTATAAGTGGAACAAGTGCTATGTCTGCCCTTTCACTTCCTCCCTCACCACCATTCAGGGCCCCAGACAGTCCTTCCAGGTGAGATAACACTTCACCTGTGAGTCGGCTGGTGTGCGGCCTTCTATATATTGGTGAGACCCGATGCAGACTGGGAGACCATTTCACTGAACACCTACACTCTGTCCGCCAGAGAAAGACGGATCTCCCTGTGGCCACACATTTTAATTCTATGTCCCATTCCCATTCTGTTATGTCTATCCATGGCCTCCTCTACTGTCAAGATGAAGCCACACTCGGGTTGGAGGAACAACACCTTATATTCCGTCTGGGTAGCCTCCAACCAGATGGCATGAAGATTGATTTCTCTAACTTCTGCTAATGCCCCCTCTCCTTCTTACCCCATCCCTTATTTATTTATTATTTTCCCCCTTTTTTCCTTTTCTCTCTTTTTTCTGTCTCTGCCCCTCTCACAATCATTCCTTGCTTGCTCTCCATCTCCCTCTGATGCTCCCCTCCCCCTTTCTTTCTCCCTAGGCCTCCCGTCCCATGATCCTCTTCCTTCTCCAGCTGTGTATCCCTTTCTCCAATCACCTTTCCAACTCAGCTTCATCCCACCCCCTCCGGTCTTCTCCTATCATTTCAGATCTCCTCCTCCCCCTCTCACTTTCAAATCTCTTACTATTTCTTCAATTAGTCCTGCTGAAGGGTCTCAGCCCAAAATGTAGAGTCAATGCTTCTTCCTATAGATCTTCTCCCTATAGATGCTGCCTGGCCTGCTGCGTTCCACCAGCATTTTGTGTGTGTTGCTTGATAATATTATTTTTTCTCTCAGCTCAAGCTGGTAAAAACCTAAGGTATAGGCATAGACAAGCACGCTCATTTCTCAGTTGCTGGGAACTTTCAGACTATTCTAGTGGTGTTTAGTATTGTGGCTTTCTGAAGACTTACATAGATGTTGCTGCACAGCTCTAATTGTTTAATGATATTATGTAGTGACTTTGGGTTGATACTGGTTGTAGATATTACTGTTGTGACAATGTATACCCTGTTCATGTTCTGAAGTCTTTGAATTTCCTCTTTTAATTCAGCGTATTTCCAGTGTTCTTCACCCATTGATTTCTGTATATTATGTGTGTTTTGAATGGCTATACCTATTTAGCAAGTTGTGCTTGTTTGTTTATCCTCTGTTATTATATCCGGAATGATATTATGGATTGTCCTATCTTAATAATGGATCAGTCATAATATAATTTGTGAGATTCTGACTCTAAAACTGGCCAGGCTGATATTTATAATAAGGTATAGTTTCTTTTATGAGTTTGTATTTTAAAGCAAGGTTTTGGTAAATGATATTTGTAAGTAAGTAATCAGTGTTAAACAGCAGTGTTAAACTGCTGCAGGATCCTGTAATGATTCCACGTCCCATTCCCATTCTGATATTTCTATCCATGGCCTCCTCTACTGTCAAGATGAAGCCACACTCAGGTTGGAGGAACAACACCTTATATACCGGCTGGATAGCCTCCAATCTGATGGCATGAACATTGACTTCTCTAACTTCCATTAATGCCCCTCCTCCCCTTCTTACCCCATCCCTGACATATTTAGTTGTTTGTTTTTTTCTCTCTGTCTGCCCATCACTCTGACTGTTCTCCATCTCCCTCTGGTGCTTCCCCCCTCCCCCTTTCTTTCTCCCAAGGCCTCCTGTCCCATGATCCTTTCCCTTCTCCAGCTCTGTATCACTTTCACTAATCACCTTTCCAGCTCTTAGCTTCATCCCACCCCTCCAGTCTTCTATCATTTCGCATTTCCCCCTCTCCCCACTACTTTCAAATCTTTTAGTATCTGTTGCTTCAGTTAGTCCTGATGAAGGGTCTCGGCTCGACAGTGCTTCTCCCTATAGATGCTGCCTGGCCTGCTGTGTTCCACCAGCATTTTGTGCGTGTTGTTTGAATTTCCAGCATCTGCAGATTTCCTCATGTGTGGATCCTGTAATGTGTTGGGTTGTTTCTGGTTGGTCTTGGCATTTTCTACATTTGTTGTCTTGAATTTGTTGGACTGTTATCATGTATTTTTGATATTTTTTGTGTTAATCATCTGGTCCAGTATTGCCAAAAGGAACACTTCTTTTTCTGGAAAGAGATCTCCAACTCTGAGCCAGATGTTTGATGCTTACTTGTTGACATCTAGTCTGTTCAGGTCACAGGATGTCTTCCATTGGGGGTGTCATGAATCAGCAGCAATGGATATGAAACTGAGACAGGGTTTATAAACAAATCCAGAGAGTTATTAACCTCTGCTCAAAAATATAGAAAAGTGAACAAACAACTAACTTAACTGGAAGTTAACAGTTAGGCGGCTATATCTAACAAATAGTCAAACTTAGAAACTGTTCTTAATAAGTTCTCATCCAAGCACAGACTTAAAGTGGTAAATTTAAAAGTCCATGTAATTTATACAGTCATTAAGGAGAGACTTCTCCAAAACAACGATTCCTTTGGAGTAATGACGAAACTGCCGATCACAGCTGGGAGATGCCTTGTCCAAAGAAATCACGAGGAAATAAAAGGAACGGACCTTTTGACTGGAGGGTGGTCACTGCCCAAACCTTCCTGACCTTGCAGGGGTTTAACTCAAATGTGCATGCCACAACTCCCGTACGAATTCAAAAAGGTCCATCGTTCCCAAGACGCTGAACAACATTAACTTTATCCAATCCTTTGAACTCAGATAACTCCAGTAATGCCTTCACTCTCCGATACTAGACTGTAAGGGAAAAATAAACATGCAACAAACAAAACCAACTGCGTCTCCAAACAGTCTGACTGCCTGGCAACACCACATTGCACCAAAAGTAGAAATAAGAACTGCGTCACAGTTGTGGGCTTTGGTTTAAATACCGTTTGGAACACGCCATCAGGTGACATTTCATCACCCCACCCACAAGACCATTGCATCATCCCACTATCCCATGATCAAACTGTGGGCATGTAACAGGGGTAATGCTCTTCATTAGTTAACTTTAGTTAGCTAATTCCTCAATAGTTATCTTTTAGTTAACCTCTTCTTCAATAGTGTTAGTCTTAATTTTTCTAGTTGTGCTTTCATTTAAGTTTTGTCATGTGTAATTATCAGAATTGTGTCTGCTCACGTGGAGTGCTGAACCTTGATGAAAATATATTCTTAGAACTTTTATCTGAGTATTGTGTAGATATCTATTGTCTGTTGTTCCTCTTCCCCATTCTCTCCTAGGTAGTGTTAACCTAAGAGCTTTAGAGTGTACATAATGTTTTCTGAAATTTGTCATTTCGGTTCTTATTTTTCTTTGTAAATTTTCCAGATTGGTCTTGAACGGAGATATTATGCCAAAAGATTACATTAATATGAGTATCTTGGAAGTGTTTATTGCCTTTGTTATATTTTTACTATTGAGCTCTATTTGGCAGATTTTTTTGTACCTTGAAGTAAATTCTGTCAGAAGTTTTTCCATTGTCACACTTTGATCTATTTTGTTTGCTTGTTGATATCCCAGATACTTGTATGTTTCATATTCATCCACCAGTTGTATTGTATCCTGCTGCTCGGTTTTGTATTCTATTAGCTCTATTGCACCTTTCTTTATCCAGTCCAATGTTCATATTTATATCTTTAGAAAACAGTTCTACTATTTGAATTAGTTGCTTTAGCTTTACTGATGAAGGAGCATATAATTTCACATCATCCATGTATTGAAGGTGTGTCAAGATATAATTCATTTTGTTTCTGATTTGATACCCTATTTTTGTCTGACTCAGTAAATTAGAGAGCAGGTTTAAAGCCAGACAAAACTATAGTGGGTTTAGAGAGTCACCCTGGAAAATGCCTCAGTTTATTTTGATAATGATGGTTATTCTGTTTTGGTTGTTAATAGATAGGGTGATTATAGTATGCCAATGCTTCATCAGATGTTGAAAGAATTTCACAAGTATTGGAACAACACACACAAAATGCTGGTGGAACACAGCAAGCTAGGCAGCATCTATAGGGAGAAGCACTGTCGACGTTTCGGGCCGAGACCCTTCGCCAGGACTAACTGAAAGATAGTAAGAGATTTGAAAGTAGGAGGGGGAGGGGGAAATGCGAAATGATAGGAGAAGACCGGAGGGGGTGGGGTGAAGCTGAGAGCAGGAAAGGTGATTGGCAAAAGGGATACTGAGCTAGAGAAAGGAAAGGATCATGGGATGGGAGGCCTAGGGAGAAAGAAAGGGGGAGGGGAGCACCAGAGGGAGATGGAGAACAGGCAGAGTGATGGCAGAGAGAAAGAAAAAAAAAAGGGGGGGGGGAACTAAATATATCAGAGATGAGGTAAGAAGAGGAGTGGGGGCATTAATAGAAGTTAGAGAAGTCAATGTTCATGCCATCAGGTTGGAGGCTACTCAGACAGTATATAAGGTGTTGTTCCTCCAACCTGAGTGTAGCTTCATCTTGACAGTAGAGGAGGCCATGGATAGACATATCAGAATGGGAATGGGATGTGGAATTAAAATGTGTGGCCACTGGGAGACCCTGCTTTCTCTGGCGGACAGAGCGTAGGTGTTCAGCAAAACATATCCAAGTATTGGATGTACTTTATATGTATTAAGAATTTCTATTAACCATGAGTGTCAAATGCTTTTTGGTAATCAATATAACAACAGGAAAGATTTTTGCTTTTCCACCAAGCATGATTTGGAATTACAGAATCTATTGTCAGTGGGACTTCACATCCTTTCATACGCTTAAGGAATCCTTTCTGCTCTCTGTCAGTATATCGGAGTTATCTAAGGTTAATGCAGTATGGTACAATTTTATATATTGTTTGTAAACAACTAATAGGACGATATTTTTATGGATCATTTGTGATTTCCCCTGTAGTTAAGAGATATGTTTTTGCTTCTGTCAAAACTCAGGCACCTTTTCAGGATTTTAAAGAAAATTGTTGATATGCATTAATAAGTACGGATGAATGAAAGTAAGCTTTTTGTATGAATAAAAAATTATTGGTTCACGCCACTTTCCCTGGAGAGGCTCCTGGTTCATGTCGCTGATGTCAGAGGGCCCACTGGTTCAGGTCATTGCCGCTGGTCCGAGGCACTGCAGTGAGAGGGGCAATAGTTCATGTTGCTGCCAATGGCGCAGCCACTGGTTCAAGTCTCTGCAGTAAGAGGGGCCGCTGGCTTGGGTCACTGCCATCGGAAGGGCCACTGGTCTGAAACGCTGCAGTCAGAGGGGCCGCTGGCTTGAGTTGCAGCCATCGGAAGGGCCACTGGCCTGAGACGCTGCAGTCAGAGGGGCCGCTGGTCTGAGACACTGCAGTCAGAGGGGCCGCTGGCTTGGGTCACTGCCATCGGAAGGGCCGCTGGTCCGAGACGCTGCAGTCAGAGGGGCCGCTGGCTTGGGTCACTGCCATCGGAAGGGCCGCTGGTCTGAGACGCTGCAGTCAGAGGGGCCGCTGGCTTGGGTCACTGCAGTCAAAGGGGCCGCTGGCTTGGGTCACTGCAGTCAGAGGGGCCGCTGGTCTGAGACGCTGCAGTCAGAGGGGCCGCTGGCTTGGGTCACTGCCATTGGAAGGGCCGCTGGTCCGAGACGCTGCAGGGGCCGCTGGTCTGAGATGCTGCAGTCAGAGGGGCCGCTGGCTTGAGTTGCAGCCATCGGAAGGGCCACTGGCCTGAGACGCTGCAGTCAGAGGGGCCGCTGGCTTGGGTCACTGCCATCGGAAGGACCGCTGGTCTGAGACACTGCAGTCAGAGGGGCCGCTGGCTTGGGTCACTGCCATCGGAAGGGCCACTGGTCTGAGACATTGCAGTCAGAGGGGCCGCTGGCTTGGGTCACTGCAGTCAGAGGGGCCGCTGGTCTGAGACACTGCAGTCAGAGGGGCCGCTGGTCTGAGACACTGCAGTCAGAGGGGCCGCTGGTCTGAGACACTGCAGTCAGAGGGGCCGCTGGTCTGAGACACTGCAGTCAGAGGGGCCGCTGGCTTGGGTCACTGCAGTCAGAGGGGCCGCTGGTCTGAGACACTGCAGTCAGAGGGGCCGCTGGTCTGAGACACTGCAGTCAGAGGGGCCGCTGGCTTGGGTCACTGCCATCGGAGGGACCGCTGCATCTCGGTGTTCTCGGAGATGTTATCAAAATTCTGAGATTTATGGATGGGACTGTAGTTCATAGTCACCTCTTTAGTTCTGTGTTCTTTTAGACCATAAAACCATAAGATATAGGAGCAGAAGTAGTCCATTTGGCCCATCAAGTATGTTCCACCATTCAATCATGAGCTGATCCAATTCTTCCAGTCATCCCCACTCTCCTGCCCTCATCACATACTCCTTGATGCCCTGGCTAATCAAGAACCTATCTATCTCTGCCTTAAATACACCCAATGACTTGACCTCCAGAGCCACTCGTGGCAACAAATTCCACAGAGTTACCACCCTCAGACTAAAGTAATTTCTTCGCACCTCAGTTATAAATGGACATCCTTCAATCCTGTGTTCTTGCCCATTCTTTCTTGTTGTGGATTGGCGGGCTGGGGGCTTTGGGTCATCTGTTAGTTTTTGAGCAAGGGAAGGGTTGGGGGGTGTTTGGGGCTTGTGAGCTTTTGTTTCTTTTTCTTTTCATGTGGGGGAAGAGATTGATGACTTTCTTTCAATTCCTTGTATGGATTTCTCTATTCTATGGCTATCTGGAGAAGACAAATTTTAGAGTTGTATTCTGCATATGTACTTTGATAATAAAATGAACCTTTGAATAATTATGAATATTATCGCTGCCAGTATTTTTCCAGTTGTGGGTATTTTTTATAACCTCTTTTAGCACATCCATTGTAACTTCAGGTATTTTCATTTTTTCAATTGAGTGTGCGTGTTCTTTTTCCTTCCTAATCCAGTTTGCTTCTTGATTGTGCGTCACCCTGCTTGACCAGATATCAGAGCACAAGTTCATTATCTCTGTGTTACTTAGTAATTCTGTTCTAGAGTTGATGACATTCTGGTGCACCAAATTTAGTTTCAATGTCCTGTATAAACCTTTTCATTGTTTTTGAACTGATAACTTTGTTTCCTCATCTCATGCATGGTATGTTTCCATTTAGTCTGGTCTTCTATGCACCAAGCTTTTGTTTTAGTGTATCTATAAACTCTACAATGTTTTTGTTAGGTTGTTCGTATCTTGTATGGACTTTATATTCCTTAGTATTTCCTTAGCTTTTTTCTTAACTTTCTTGCTCAGGTTATTTATTTTATGTTTCATTTGGTGGGCTATTTCTGCTCTTAAGGTTTCAATTTTGTTTTTATATTATATTCTGCAATTTCGGTGTTCTCGTTTTGTTACTCAGTTTTGAATTTCTGTTAATGAGTGCCTCTATTTTGGACCCATTGCATTGCACTGCCGGTAATGTTGTGCAGCATGTTATTGTGTGTGGCTCATCAAATGTTTCAAGTTTTCCTAAATGTTCTGGTAATATAATATTGTTGAGAGTATTAACAATTTTTGCAGTTTTGCTAACTTTTGCTTTCGTATGTGCGGTCTTTTTGTTGGATCAATTGCCTGTATATACTGTTAGTATGGTGTGAGACGTTAGGATAATTTTGTCTGTAAGTTTAACTTCATCATTAGCATTCTGCAGAGTCGCTTGATCTGCGTTGTTGCTGTTGATGTCCGACTGTGAAACAGTTGAAATAATTATATTTTTACCTGTGCTTTGATAGATTGCATCTTCATTATTTTCTTGCGTGGTATTACGGTGATCTTTAGGGGTTTTTTTTCTAGTTCTTGTGCAACCTCATGCTTTATTTAGTTTAACATGTCTATTGGGACTAAGTTATTTTTTACTGTCACTCCACATTGATCTGGTATTCATTGTGCATTTACTTACATGAAGGGATATTGTGTGATAAACTGTTGATGAAGTTTGTCCCTGTATTCTGTCATGTCAGCCTCAAATTCTGCTACTCAGTAATATACATGCTTTATGAACGTGTTTACATCTGACAACCATTTCATGCATGACTTTCTTCTCTTAACTGCTCGAGTGGTCTCAGTTGTAAGTGGAATGATCCCATGAGAAACACCTTCAGCAGTTGCAGCCTGTGGTGTTGGTGGGCTACTTTGAATACTGGCTGTATCTATTTTGGGTTTCCCAGAGCCTGTCCACCTATTCAAGTCAAGTCACTTTTAATGTCATTTCGACCATAACTGCTGGTACAGTACACAGTAAAAATGAGACAACATTTTTTTCAGGACCATGGTGCTACATGAAACATACAAAAACTAGACCAAACTACATAAAAACAACACAGAAGAAAACTACACTAGACTACAGACTTACCCAGGACTGCATGAAGTGTACAAAACAGTGCAGGCATTACAATAAATAATAAACAGGACAATAGGCACAGTAGAGGACAGTAGGGCAAGGTGTCAGTCCAGACTCTGGGTATTGAGGAGTCTGATAGCTTGGGGGAAGAAACTGTTACATAGTCTGGTCGTGAGAGCCTGAATGCTTCGGTGCCTTTTCCCAGACGGCAGGAGGGAGAAGAGTTTGTATGAGGGGTGCATGGGGTCCTTCATAATGCTGTTTGCTTTGCGGATGCAGCGTGTAGTGCAAATGTCCGTAATGGCGGGAAGAGAGACCCCAATGATCTTCTCAGCTGACCTCACTATCTGCTGCAGGGTCTTGCGATCCGAGATGGTGCAATTTCCGAACCAGGCAGTGATGCAGCTGCTCAGGATGCTCTCAATACAACCCCAGTAGAATGAAGCACTAGCGATTCACTTACTGTCACACCCAGTGCTAGCCCCAGGTATGCCCTGATGATCCCCAGGCAGTGGCCATATCACTCTATTCCACAGACATCTCTCCAGTTCTAAAGCAAAAGCATATTGCTTTTTATACCTACAGCCAGGCTTTGGTTTCAGCTGCCCCTAACATGGAGAACAGTTGTTGACCAGAGTGCCGCCCAGTCTGTGTCTGGATTTGTTTCTGGACTGGAGGGTGGGTGCAGCTGATAAATGTCCTCTCCTCGCACCTTGCATCCCAGCACCCCGGACTGTCCCACAGAGCCCGAGACTGAGCCCCGGCTCCTCACCTGCCATCCGAGTCCATGCAGCTGAGTGACTCGCCCTGCCACGAGTCTTCCAGACTCTGCCTCCTGTTGCTGGAGGCCGATACTTCCATCTCGCCCCCTCCATGCTGCTGCTGGCTGCCCCTGGTCCCAGTCTTTGGCCGGTGCCGGGCCTGCCCTACAGTCGAGCAGCTCGCCGTCCAACAAGCTGTTGCTGCTGGCCACACCTGGCTCCCAGTTTAGATAGACGTGCTCCAACTTTTCTCCATTTCGCTTGCTCCAACTCCGACTCCATCTCAAACATGCCTCACTTGACTTTGCATCACACCCACACACCTCGACCCTCAAGTCAGTCTTGCCTTCACTCACTTCTTCATTGTTTTCAGTGATAGTTTACCACAATTTTCCACAGAAAATGTGTCATTAATAAAGCCTTTAGTTGTGGTGTAACGTTCTCCTTCGCGTGTAATGAAACGCCGAATTAAACGTCGAGATAAACCACAGTTAATAAGAACCAGATCGCAGTAAGATTAACCATTTACTGTTCACTCTTCACATTAACATATGGTGAAAACTGTTGATAAAACAATACAAGATTGATACAGTATTTGTTCCTTCCTTAATATCACATTTCAATTGTAAATACTTGCAAAGGTGACTATAACTACATTACACTAAGGTGCAGTATACAGGGAGAGTTTACCTGCTCCATTGACTATTTTAAATACACTTCCATGCAAACTATCCGCGACTCTTTAACTAACGAAAGCATAAACATTATCTACCGTCGTTACTTCTAACAGGATCGGCATTAACATCTTAGTTCAATATATCGATTATCTATTAACTTACAGCGTTGCTCTCACTGTGATTTCTCATGCCTGCAAAACAACTTCTGCTCAGGTGAGCCTCGTGGTGAGCCCCCACCCTCGCGCTAATTTCAAACCGGTATTTTCCCACAAGACGCGGCGAAACCGGATGTGACGTCATCGCATGCCGATATATTTTACATGCAATGAATATACTTTAAACACTTCTAATTCTAACTAGAAAATACTATCGAATGAATTACTAAGCGAAAATATTATAAACTAAATAACTGTTGTAAAGACAGCACATGTGGTCTTCACTTTATGAACCGCTAGTAGGCTGTCGCTCATCTTCAGTAGTGCCATCTTAAACCAGGGAATTAAGGAAACACTAAAGAGACTTTCATTAGTCCTATAACAATGAGTTCGAAGCTGTCCTAGAGGATGGATGTACGTGCTTGCAGGCTTTTTTATCTTCTGAATGATGGTATGGGGAGAAGTGAGAATGTCTGGGATGGGTGTGGTCTTTCATTATGTTTGTTGCTTTACCAAAGCAGACAGAGTCCATAGAGAGGACACTGGTTCCTGCGATGTGCTGAACTGTGTCAACAACGCTCCGCAGTGTTTTTGCAGTCATGTGCAGAGCAGTTGTTATGCCAAGCCATTAACCACCCAGGTTTGATGTTTTCTATGGTGCATTGATAAAAATTGTTAGTGGTCAAAGAGGACATGGCAAATTTCTTTAGCCTCCTGAGCAAAAGGAGGCACTGGTGATCCAGTTACAGTTGACTTGTCTAGGAGTTTGTTCCTTGGAACGTAGGAGGCCAGAGAGGACCTTATGAAGGTGGGTAAAATGACGAGGGATCCAGGATTGGGTGAAACTGCATCAGCTTTTTCCCAGGGAAAGAAAACTTTAAACTAGAGGGCACAGGTTTAAGGTGAGACGGACAAGATCCAAAAGGGACCAAAGTAGAAACCTTTTCAAACATGAGGCTGTTGCAGAAATGGAAGAAGTTGACAGTGGAAGTGGGAGAAGCAAGTACAATAATCATATTCAAAGAACATTTGGGTAAGTCCATTTGGTCAGGCAGCATTTATGGAGTTGACATTTCAGGACTGATGAAGAGTCTTAGCCCGAAACTCCGATTCTTTATTCCTCTCTGGCGATGCTGCCTGACCTGCCGAGTTCTTCCAACACTTTGTGTGTGTTTGCAAAAGTGTAATCACTCCCTGCTTCCCCAGTTTGGAGGGAAAAGTTCAACGTCCTGAAGCATTAACTAGTTTCTCTTTCCATAGTTGCTGCCTGACCTGTTAAGTTCCTCCAACATTTGGTGTATGTAACTCTGGATGTTCAGCACCTGCAGAATCTCAAATGTTAATGGATTAGTAAATAGGCTTTAGAAGGACACGGGTTAAGTGCAGGACGAGATGGTCAGTATGGATGAGTTGGGCTGAAGGACTTGTTTCCATGCTGTATTACTCTATGACTCTATGACCCTGTGTATCTACTGCATATCTGTGACTCCAATAAACTTGAATTAGAAACCATGCAAATATTTGCATTCATCTCCCATTTTTGCGAATTCTAGAGAATAGAAATCCAGTCTTCTATATATTTCCTCAAGTGACAGTCACGTAAATTGAGACAGTTGAACTTTGTGACAAGCTTTCTATCACGAGAGTGGTGTTCTGGTAAGATGGTGGAGTGCTTGTTTGCAGCAACCTTTCCAAGTCTGAGGGTTTCTGATAAAATCAAAGCATGCTCAATCGCAGCGATCAACTGAAGGTGTTATGGTCCTTTTTAAATGTATTTTTTTATGATTGCAATGTCCTAATGGACATTAATGGACAGGGGAGTTGGTGCATGAAGGCGGTGTGCAGTCTAACAGTGGGTGATCGTTTTAGTCACTTTTCTTGTGATCGCAAGACCTTGTTGAACATTGTTAACATGGAATGCTGTCAGTCCGAATCAGCTGCGTGGCTTAGGTGGAGGAGAGGACCAGGCCTCAAGCCGCAGTGTTGCCTATTTCCAGCGGCCCAGGAGAGATACATTGGAGTCAGTCTGCTCCACTGTAGGCGGTGTGGTGCAGCCTCCAAGCTGGACTCAGAGCTGCGCCCAGTGTTGGCTCTGCAGAAGGTAAGCCATAATGTGTTCCATTGCAGATGCAGCAACATTACTAGACTCAGGGTCTTGGACTACATTTTCTTTGTGTGACTGATGAATTATGTGTGCTTGATGACTCACAGTATACATGCCATATGTGCCTTGTGCTGTATATGACTGCTGGCACTGTGTTTTGCACTTTGACCTCAGAGTAATGCTTTCATTTGGCTGTATTCATGAGTATTCATGTATGGTTGAATGATAATTAAACTTGAACTCGAACAAATGTGCGTTGTCAATGTGTTCCTTGTGGTCAGACGAACCTGATGGACCGTGGTAATACAAAACACTGCAAGTCCTGTTCATTAGTTCATTGGTGAGACCAACCACCGGGGGGGGGGGGGGGGGGGGAGCTGAGAGGCCTCTGCTGTTTCTCGGACCAAGCCTTCATGCCTTGACGTCACTTGTTGCAGCCTCCAAGGGGAGGAGGTGCTGGAGGCAGCAAGAGGGAGACCTGAAATGTGGCAGAGATGCTGGAATCCATGCTGGGGTTGGGGTAGACCCTGCAGGTCAGCTCCCCTGTCAGTGCCACTCTCCAGTGTTCACTCTGTGGAGGATAAGACCATAAGATCATAAGACAAAGGAACAGAAGTCGGCCACTCGGCCCATCGAGTCTGCTCTGCCATTTCATCATGAGCTGATCCAATCTCCCCTTTAGTCCCATTCCCCCGCCTTCTCACCATAACCTTTGATCCCCTGGCTACTCAGATACCTATCAATCTCTGCCTTAAATAAACCCAATGACTTGGCCTTCACTGCGGCCCGTGGCAACAAATTCCACAGATTCACCACCCTCTGGCTAAAAAAATTTCTTTGCATCTCTGTTCCGAATGGGTGCCCTGCAATCCTTAAGTCACGCCCTCTGGCACTAAACTTCCCCACCATGGGAAACAACTTTGCCAAATCCACTCTGTCCATACCTTTCAACATTTGAAATGATTCTATGAGGTCCCCCCTCATTCTTCTAAACTCCAAGGAGTACAGTCCAAGAGCGGTCAAATGTTCCTCATATGTTAACCCTCTCATTCCCAGAATCATTCCAGTGAATCTTCTCTGAACCCTCTCCAATATCAGCACATCCTTTCTTAAACAAGCAGACCAAAACTGCACACAGTACTCCAAGTGAAGTCTTACCAGTGCCTTATAGAGCCTCAACATCACATCCCTGCTCCTATACTCTATTCCTCTAGAAATGAATACCAACATTGCATTCGCCTTCTTCACCACCGACTCAACCTGGAGGTTAACCTTAAGGGTATCCTGCACGAGGACTCCCAAGTCCCGCTGCATCTCAGAACTTTGAATTATCTCCCCACTTAAATAATAGTCTGCCCGTTTATTTCTTCTACCAAAGTGCATGACCATACACTTTCCAACATTGTAATTCATTTGCCACTTCTTTGCCCATTCCCCAATCTACCCAAGTCTCTCTGCAGACTCTCTGTTTCCTCAGCACTACCGGCCCCTCCACCTAGCTTTGTATCATCAGCAAACTTAGCCACAAAGCCATCTAGTCCATAATCCAAATCGTTGATATACAACGTAAAAAGAAGCGGCCCCAACACGGACCCCTGTGGAACACAACTGGTAACTGGCAGCCAACCAGAATGGGATCCCTTTATTCCTACTCTCTGCTTCCTGCCAATCAACCAACACTCTATCCATGTATGTAACTTTCCCATAATTCCATGGGCTCTGATCTTGTTTAGCAGCTTCATGTGCGGCACCTTGTCAAAGGCCTTCTGAAAATCCAAATACACAACATCCACTGCATCTCCCTTGTCTAGCCTACTTGTAATTTCCTCAAAAAATTGCACTAGGTTTGTCAGGCAGGATTTTCCTTTAAGAAAACTATGCTGAGTTTGGCCCATCTTGTCATGCCTCCAGGTATTCCGTAACCTCATCCTCTCATCCTTGGCAATCGACTCCAACAACTTCCCAACCACTGATGTCAGGCTAACAGGCCTATAATTTCCTTTTTGCTTCCTTGCCCCTTTCTTAAATAGCGGAGTGACATTTGCAATCTTCCAGTCCTCCGGAACCAGGCCAGAATCTAACGACTTTTGAAAGATAAGTTGGATAGCTTTCACCTGCGGCTGACCCAGCAGGAGATGAGGAACTGCTGCATATTTGTTCTTGCAGAAACATCCTATGGGGCATCAATCTCCAGGTCATGCTATTCAGGGACTAGTGCTAATGTTATTTTTGTGTTTGTGTGTTCTATCATAACTATATGTGTTGCGTGCTGTGTGTGACTGTATCTGCTGTGATTTGCACTAATGGACCACTGTTTCATTTAGTTGTATACATATGTATGGTTGAATGGCATTTAAATTTGAGCTTGATCTATCTGTAGAAACCAGGTCCATATCCTTTTTGTCAATCAACTCCCAGCTCTTAGCTTCATCCTTCCCCCTCCTGTCTTCTCTTATCATTTTGGGTCTCCCCATCCCCCTCCCACTTTCAAATCTCTTACTATCTCTTTTTTCTATTAGTCCTAACGAAGGGTCGACTGTACCTCTTCCTATAGATGCTCCTTAGCCTGCTGCGTTTCACCAGCATTTTGTGTGTGTTGCCCATATACAATCTTTGAGCTACTGTCCTACTAGGGCCCAATCTTACTGATGCAACATTTCTTCCTTCTTGTACTTAAATCCTGTTTCAATAAAGACAAACAGACCATTTGCTTTCCTAATTACGCAGCCAATTAACTTCCAGTAATTTGTGTATAAGGATTCTCAGGTCCTGCTGAATGACAACTTTCAGTCTCTCATTGCAAAAGTACTCTCCGTTTCTCTTTTGTCCTCTGCAAAAGTGGGTGACATCATGTTTTTCCACATCATTTCTCTCTGCCAAGTCCTTGCCCCATCCCATTAGCCTTTCTGTGCCCTCTTGAAGGCTTTCTGCGCCCTCTTGAAGGCTTTCTGCATCATTCTTTCAAACCACATTTAGCATCGTCACCAAGCCCGATTACATTAGGTTTGGCCCTCTCATCCAAATCATTGTTATAGATTGTGAACAGCTGGGCCCCCAGCTGTTGAAGAAGTTGGTTGGAGGTTCAATATTGATGAGCATGTACTTCACAAACCTACAGCAGTCATTACTCTGCTGCAGATTCCCTGATACCTCAATTAGGTGAAGGGGTAGATCGTGTTGAGGAAGCAGGAAGTCTGCTGATGGTCTCAGATAGATTAAGAGAATGGGCAACGAAGTGGCAGATGGAATACAGTGCCAGGAAGTGAATGGTCATGCACATTGGTAGAAGGAATAAAAGCATAGACTATCTTCTAAACAGGGAGCAAATTCAGAAATCTGAGATGCAAAGGGACTTAGGAGTCCACGTGAAGGATTTCACAAAGGTGAATTTGCAGAATGGTACAGAAGGCTATTGCAATATTAGCATTTGTTTCACAAGGACTAGAATATAAATACAAGAATATAACAATGAGGCTTTATAAGGCACTGGTGATGCCACACTTGGAGTATTGTGAGCAGTTTTGGGCCCCTTACCTAAGAAAGGATGTGCTGAAATTGGAAAGTGTTCAAAGGAGGTTCTTGAAAATAACTCCAGGAATGAAAGGCTTATCACATGAGGAGTATTTGAAGGTTCTGAGCCTCTATCGAAAGGCCTAGATAGAGTGCACGTGAAGTCAATTCTTTCTATGATGGCGGAATCTAGGCTGAGAAAGAACAACCTCAGAATAGAGGGTCATCCATTTAGAAATGAGATGTTGAGTTTTCAAAAGGGCACATTGATGAATCTATGGAATTAGTTGCCATGAGACAGTAGTGGAGGCCTGGTCATTGGGTGTATTTAAGGTGGAGGTTGAGAGGTTAATGATGATTCAGGGCATGAAAGGTTTTGGTGAGAAGACAGGAGAACGGGGTTGAGATCAGCCATGATCAAATGACAAAGTAGACTCAAAGGGCGGATAGGCCTAATTCTGCTCCTATGTCTTATGGTCATATAAAAGCAAGCAAGTAATGCTGAGGCTATGTAAGACATTGGTCAGATGGCATGGAATATTGTCAGTAGTTTTGGGCCCCTTATCTAAGAAAAGATCTGCTGGCCATCAGAGGGTCCAGAGAAGCTTCACGGGAATGATCTCGAGAATGAAAGGGTTAATGCATGAGGACCATTTGAAAGATACAAGCCTGTACTTGCTGGAGTTTAGCACAACTAGGGTGGAAGTAAGTCATTCTCAATCATAATGGACTATGCTGATTGCACATTATGAATTGCCCTAGTAGATGGGTGATAGAATCTGGGGGCGGGGGGAGTTGGAAGTGTAAGTGGGTCAAGATTGACTCAATAGAAAGAACAGCCTTTTCCAAGAATATCTATCAATCTCTGACTAGACTTTTGTGTCTGTAGGCGCCGCCGTATCTCTTAACCCTCTCAACATCTCAATCAGAAGCAGTGATTTTGCTTCTTGCCAAAATTAACTTTTTCACTTTTTTTCCACATTATATTCCATTTGCAGAATTTTAGCCTCTCAATTTACCTCCCTATCTCCTTTTGTAGTCCACTTTGGCTCTCCTCACATCTACATGACTTTTGTGTCATGAACACATCTGATTGTAAATTCAATATCACCTTCCAGATAACTAACCGGTTAAGTTCAAAGTTGAAAGATCAAAAGTTCAAAGTAAATTTCTTATCAAAGTATGTATATGTCACCGGATACTACCCTGAAATTCCTTTTCTTGAAGGCATTCATTGTAGATACAAAAAAGCCCACAATCGAATCAATGAAAAACTCCACACGATAAAGGACTAACAATGTTAATCACTGCAGTTTAGCAAAACTATGACTACTTTGTTCATTTTGCACTAAAGCAGACATTATTTGGTCTGATTCAATGCACACAATATGCTTGAAAAACTCAATGGGTCAGGCAGCATCAGGAGAAAAAGCAGCTGACGTTTTGGGCTGAGACCTTTATTCCCCTCCATAGGCGCTTCCTGATTTGTCAAATTCCTCCAGCATCTGCAGAATCTGATCTTATTCCATTCTGTAAAAATATGTATAATCTATCTTTAACTTATGTTTTCCTTGTGCATGTTGTTTGTATGATGTTATGTGTCTGTGATACTGCTGCAAATTAATTTTTCATTGCATCTGTGCATATTTGCACATCTGACAGTAAGTTCATAGTCATGGAGTCATAGAAAAGTACCACACAGAAATAGGCCTCTTGACCTAACTATTCTATGCCAAACTATTTAAGATACCTAGTCCCATCGATCTGCTCTGGGACCATAGCCCTCCATACCCTTACTATTGATGTACCTATCCAAACTTATCTTAAATGCCGACCTTGAGCTCGCATGAATCAGTTACACTGATGGCTCATTTTGCACTCTCATGACCTTCTGACTGAAGAAGTTTTCCCTCATGTTACCCTTAAACAGTTCACCTTTCACCCTTAACCCATGACTTCTAGTAGACCACTCTGGCAAAAGACTGCAGGTATTTATCTATATTCCTCATGACTATGCATACCTCAGACAAATCTCCCCTCGGTCTTCTACTTGCCAAGGCATAAAGTTCTAACCTATTCAGTCTTTCCTTCTAACTCAGCAGGTCCTCCAGACCGGGCAACATTCTTGTGGGTTTCAAAACAGAACCTTGACCTTTCACTTTCATCCAAATCTTTTATATAAACTACAAGATGTTGAGGGCCCAGCAGCAGTCTTTGTGGTACATCAGTCATTACATCCTGGCAAAAGAAAAAAGCTCATTTTGTGCAGATTCACATAATCTCCAACCACAACCATATGTTACTTCTCCATGAAACTTCATTTTTTTCCAATATAACTTTGGATCTGCTGATCCAAAGCCTCAATTATTTTCTGTTTTCATTAAACATAGTAGAATCATAGAGTCATGGAGAACTACAGCACAGAAGGCAGAAAAAGGCCCAATGGCTCAGCTAGGCCATGACAAATTATGTTGCCTTGTCCCATTGACCCACACCCAGACTATAGCCCTCCATTCCCCTCCCATCTATGTATGTATCAAAATATCTCTTAAATCATGCCATCAAACTCTCATCCACCACTTCTGCTGGAAGTTTGTTCCACACTCTCCCCCCCACCCCCGAGTGTAAAAGTTCCCTTTAAACCTTTCACCTTTCACCCTTAGCCTATTGTATGACCTCTAGTTCTAGTCTCACCTTACCTCAATGGAAATAGCTTGCTTGTATTTACCCCAACTACAGTATACCCCACATCTCCCCTCATTCTCCTACAATATATAGGATTTTATTATAGTCCCATATAATGGACGATATATACCATCATCATCATTATGTGATGTAGCCATCATGGTCTTTCCATGACCATGATTGATCTTTGCAAATTTTTCTGCAGAAGTGATTTGCCATTGTCATCTTCTGGGCAGCGTCTTTACAGGTCACCCCAGTCATTATCAATACTCTTCAGAGACTGTCTGCCTGGCATCAGTGGTCGCGTAACCAGGACTTATGATCTGCACCGGCTGCTGATACAACCATGCCCCACCTGCTCCCATGGCTTCACGTGACCCTGATCGGGGGCTAAGCAAGTGCTACACCTTGCCCAAGGGTGACCTGCAGGCTAGCGGAGGGAAGGAACTCCTTACATCTTCTTTGGTAGAAACCTATCTCCACCTTGCCACCAGGAAGAAACATATAGACAATAGACAGTAGGGGCAAGAGTAGGCCATTCGGCCCTTCTAGCCAGCACTGCCATTCACTGTGATCATGGTTGATCATGCACAATCTGTACCCCGTTCCTGCCCTCTCCCCAAATCCCTTGACCCCGCTATCTATAAGAGCTCTGTCTAACTCTCTTGAATGCATCCAGAGACTTGGCCTCCACTGCCTTCTGGGGCAGAGCATTCCATATATCCAGCACTCTCTGTGTGAATAAGTTTTTCCGCATCCCTGTTCTAAATGGCCTACCCCTTATTCTTAAACTGTGGCCTCTAGTTCTGGTCTCACCCATCAGTGGGAACATACTTTCTGCCTACATTGTGTCCAATCCCTTAATAATCTTATATGTTTCAATCAGATCCCCTCTCATCCTTCTAAATTCCAGTGTATACAAGCCCAGTCGCTTCGATCTTTCAACATATGACAGTCCCACCATTCCGGGAATTAACCTTGTGAACCTACGCTGCACTCCCTCAATAGCAAGAATGTCCCTCCTCAAATTTGGAAATCAAAACTGCACACAATACTCCAGGTGAGATCTCACCAGGGCCCTGTACAACTGCAGAAGGACCTCTTTACTCTTATACTCAATTCCTCTTGTTATAAAAGCCAGTAAGCCCTATACTATTTTATCATTTCATGTCAATCACCTTATGCAAAGGCATTCCAGTGCCTAGTGTAACTCTATGGACATACAATCAATCTATGTATGGAAACAATCATATGTATCTATATTTATTGTGTATTTTTATTATGTGTTCTTTATCTTATTTTGGTATTTTTTGTGCTGCATCAGATCTGGAGTAACAATTATTTCATTCTCCTTTACACTTGTGTACTGGAAATGACATGAAACAATCTTAAATTTTTGAATCAAAGGACCATTTTCTGTGCTGTATTTATTCCGTGATTTAATCAAAGGGAAAAGAGTCAACTGGTACTTTAGGTCCAGCATGGGTCTGAAGGGAAGAAGGACCTGTTTCTGTGTTGAATGTCTTCATGGCTCTATAACTCTAAGGGCTCTGAGATAATCGACCTGTGTGTTACAATAAGTGCAGACATAAAAATAGAGCAGGGGAAATACACTTGATCGAGTGTGATCCGGCCCATTACCTCAGTATGAGCAAGAATAACTTCCCAAGCCGTCATTTTGCCTGAGCTGTCAAACGGCATGAAGTGCTGGGCACAACAGCCTGCTCTCCGTGTTAGTTAATAACCCCGAGAAGCCAGTCAACTGGAGTTTGTTACAAAGCAGCCAGCGCCTCTGCCCGTGATCTATCATTCACCTTACAGGTATGTCCTTGAAAAACCGCGAGCAAGAACCAAAGGACCAACAGATAAAAATAGCAAGAAAATTTATAGGAAAGAAATGTCGAACAAATAGAAGATAGAAAGTTGAAGAAAGGGAAAGGGGATATTAGAATGAAAGGATGATTAAAAAAAAAGAGAGAAAAGAAGAAGAAGAAACGAAGAAAGAGTTGCATACACAAGAAAACCTGTAGATGCTGGAAATCCAAGGAACACTCACAAAATGCTGCAGGACCTCATCAGGCCAGGCACCATCTATGGAAAAGAGTGAACAGTCCTTGTCTTGGGCTGAGATCCTTCATCAGGATCCAGAAGCGGCGTGAAAGGGTGCCATGTGTTCTGCAGTGAGCCATAGAGCGTTGGGGTTCTAGGTTATTTATTAATTGTTATCTTAACCAGCATCATTAGCCCTTTGTGTTCTGTTTAATCTGGCCATTTAATTGTGACTGGCATGAGCTTACCCACTTTCTATGATTATTTAAAGAGGACTCTCGTTCTGTGCCTTTGTGGAGTCATTGTGTTGGTGAGAATGATTTGTCCTGCAGAGTCGCTCAGTTGTTCCTCCGAGGCTCTGCTGGTATTCCGAAGCCTAACCTCTTGTTTCCCTCTCTTCATGGGGATTCCTCCATCCGTCCGTTCCAGTGGTCAAGCTGTGAGCC
The DNA here is from genome assembly GCF_030144855.1 of Hypanus sabinus. NCBI lineage: Eukaryota > Metazoa > Chordata > Chondrichthyes > Myliobatiformes > Dasyatidae > Hypanus > Hypanus sabinus. Next base: position 13,687,052 of record NC_082708.1, read on the forward strand.
TGTCGTCCGCCACTCCTGGGTTGAGCCGGTACCAGCGACCACCATGACAGAGACATCCTGGCATTCCTCCACTCTTGGGTCCAATCCTGCGAGTAAAGGTTGATTTGTAGTTCTGCCTATGGGCTACGCCTTAGGCCTGATTTATACTTCTGCGGAGATGTACGCTGTAGTGAGCGTGCGTTGGTGCGCGCCAAAATGCTAATTGGTGGTGGGGTTTCTATGCCACTGTGCTGAGTTTCTTCGTGAGAGACATAGACGAGGAAATGCAGTTCAAACATTTTCACATGATTTGTTTCATCTATTTCGCATCGGTGTACAGACATGGCGGAGAAGAAACAACCGGAAATGCATAGGAGGAAATGCGATGCTACCCAAGCGGACCAATCACAGTTGCTGCGGTCTGCGTCGCCGTGACACGTTAGTTACATTTTTGGGGAGGTGCACGTCACCCTACAGCGTAGGGTATGCGGTACCTACAGCGTAGCTGCGACGCAGAAGTATGAATCAGCCTTAAGGAGGATTGACACGTGTACAGACCTATTCACAACATCATAGCACAGAATCATAAAGCCCTGAAAGTCAGCACTGGAACAGATCCTTCAGTCTAGTTCGATCATGCTGACCTCATTACCTCGTGAGCTGATCCCTTCCACTCATTGTAAAAATGTAGTCCTCTAAATCTCCTCTATACTTCTTATCTGGTTGGCTTTTAGCTGCTGCTAACATGGTTGCCTCACCCACTATTTCCGGCAGATTGTTCCAAAAAATCACCACCCTTTGTGTGAAGAGGCTGGGCCTGCTGACTTTTTAAATCTCTGCCTTCTGATTGTAAACCCCCGACCACTTGTTTTGATCACCCCATAAATGGGAAAACGACTATGTGCCTTCCACTTGTCTGCACCCCTCATTATATTAAAAGACCATAAGACATAGGAGCAGAATTAGGCCATTTGGCCTATTGAGTCTGCTCCACTATTCAATCATGGCTGATCCTTTTCTCCCCTCCTCAACCCCATTCCCCAGCCTACATATATACCTCTATAAGGACACTCTTCAATCTCCATTCCAAGGACTAAAGTCCTACTCTATGCAACCTCTCCTTATAACTCAGGCTCCCAAATCCAGACAACACTCCCATCACAATCAGAATCAGGTTTAATATCGCTGGCATATGTCGTGAAATTCGTTAACTTAGCAGCAGTAGAGTGCAATAAATAACGATAGAGAGAAAAACTGTGAATTACCTTAAGTGTATTTTGTAGCCTGGGGAAAAGTACACACTGAGGACAACAAATACTTTTTCTGGTTTTAATTCCTTTATCTGTTTTAGTGCCGGAAGAGGGTCTTAAAACAAAGCAAACAAATTTACAACCAGTTCCTGACGTTACAACCTCAGTTTAATCTTCGATCCACACCCTTGTGTATCGAAGGATTGCATATGCAGTATAAAAATACATAAAGCAAACCACACAAAACTAACACGGTAGTGGCAATTCTGAAGGGACACAATACAAACAACATTAGAATCCCACCAACCCTCTACCTTATACACAGCAGCCAAAATGTAAGCGAATGTATCTCGTCTAAGATGTCCACTCCCACGCGTGCTTAACTTCCAGACAGAGACTAAACATTCACATTACCCGGTTACATTCACAATCAGTCATGATACAATAAAGTTAGACAAAGGGTACACTTTGGCACAACTCTTACATGATATTGCCTGTTAGTTACATTACAGGAAGACTGACCTACTTGAACTTCGCACAAGCCACGCTATCCAGCGCCGATGCCTTCACTCGTGAAAATCTAAAGCATCCACATGTAAAATGTGTCAAGTTACCGATACTTCCAATTCGCCAACAAGCATAAGCAAATTCACATGGATATCATCAATTAATACTCACTTTTCCTCACAATGCCCAGTATCTCTGGGAGGAACTTAATCCCAAAGCCCCACCAGCTTCCTCTGCAGAAAACAAAATGGTCTCCACACTACCCTGCGTGTGTGTAATGACATCACCGTCTCCACTTAAAGGCACAGACAACTATTCTAGCATTACCCAGCTGGATGCCTAAGTACACTTCTAACAATAATGAATAAGATTCGACGGTCACCCGGTTACATGTATATATATATATATATATATATATATATATATACACATACACATGTATATATAAATATATATATATAAAATAGTTAAATTAAAATATGTAGTGCAAAAATAGAAATAAATAAGTACTGATGTAGTGTTCATGGTTTCAAAGTCCATACAGAAATCAAACAGCAGAAGGGAAGAGTTTTGCTCCTGAATCATTGAGTATGTGCATTTAGGCTCCTGTGCCTCCCTCCTAGTTTCTTAAGGCTGTTATAACCAGGGGTGGTAGTGGGGACAAGCTCCCATGACCTATTAAATGCTCCCAATAGCATGTGCCTTAAATAGCCTCTGACAATCAAATCCAGCTCCTGGCCTTCACGTGTGGCTTAGCTACTAAGCCTGGTGGAACCATTTCTACTGACAAGTGAAGGGGCAAAGCTGGGTTACTGGTGTAATAGTCAGGTTCTGTCGGCTGTGTATGTCTAGGGAAGACAATCTCTTGCCCCACTTAACGTGTGAGATTGAGGTGTAAGCCCACCCGAAGCCTCCTGTTTGTGTGGATGCTGAGTGATTTGTTACTCTGTTATAAACCAGTACCACAAAATAACAGACAGTACACCACATACAATTAAATAATTTAGCTTTATAATTCTTAATTTGACTAAAGGGTTAGTAAAGAAAGAGCAAAAAGAAAAGGGCCCATTTTAATGAAGCTGTCTAATGTGCTCAAGCTCAGGGTTTCACTTTCAGTGATTCTCCATCAATTTCTCTGGGCTTCATCGACTCCTAGCCCAAGTCCAAGTCCACTCCTATGACCTCTCCTCTCTGGCATTTTCCCTCTCCATCTCCTGTCAAGCTCTTCAGTCTATCTAGTCCATGCCAGACTGTCAGATTGTTATTCTGCCTACTCCAATCACCACCCTTCCATCCACGTACTTATCCAACCTTCGAAATTCAACCAGCGTCCATCCGCAAACTTACTAACCCACCCATCTACACTTTCATCCAGGTCACTTAAATAATCACAAACAGCAGAGGTCCCAGCAAAGAACCCTGGGTAACTCCACTTGTTATAGACCTCCAGCTCGAATAAATCCCTTCTGTCTTGAATGCGCAAGCCAGTTTTGGATCCAAGCAGCCAGTTCGCCACAAACCCCTCCATTTTAATCTTCTGGATTAGCCTCCCTTGGAGGCGGAGGCAGAGTAATGACGGCACTAAATGCTAACTCCTTTGCATGCATCTTTGGAAACAGCTCTATTTCCAGCTTTAAATCTTTATTTTTACCTTTCAGGGTTTTTTCGAAGACCCTGACCTGGAGTTACGCGCTGACTTCGGTTCTTTTGCGGGAATGGGACCCGCTCTCGGGGTTTCATAACCAGCTGTTGTTGTTTGGCATGCCAAAGGCTCGGCCTAAGAGTCTGGCTCGGATTTGGAAGCCGAGAATCTCTGGACTCTGGAGGCGGGCTGATCGAGGGTCAGTGTCACAGCAGGAGGCCCGTGTGTTTTCAGGGTAAATTGAAATACCTACGGCTGTGCGCCCGGAGATCTGAAATCTTTGAGATCTTTTGGCACAGAGCTCAAAAAAAAGTGACATAATGGACATTTAACAGAAGGAGTTGTTTGTTATGTCTCCTTGCTCACTGGGAAAATGGAGACACCTCCTTCTCCCTTATTAGGGAGAGAGAGAGAGCCTGTGGAATGTCATATACTGTATAAAACGCAAAGTCTTTGGGGTAACTGCAAGTCTGTGTCTTTGCTATTGCTTTGCTCACATTTGAGTGCTCAGTGGCGGGTGCCGATGCCTTTTTTTTGCCGCGGGGGGGATTGTTGCTTGCTGCCGCTGCAGGAGGGAGGAGAGCTGGGGGGACTTTAGGGTTCTAACATTTAACTGTCGTTCATTCTATGAGGAACTCCTCTGTTTTCGTGTGAAGGAAAAGCATTTCAGGATGTATATTGTATAGATTTCTCTGACATTAAATTGAACCATAAAATTTTTGTACCATGAGCGAGTTTGTCAAACGCCTTACTAAAATCCATGTAGACAACATCCACTGCCCTACCCTCATAAATCTCTCTTGTCATCTTGTCCAAAAGACATAAAAATGAATAAAGGTTACAATAAAAATTATGATGCAAAAGAGGAATAGTGAGGTAGTGTTCATGGACCGTTCAGAAATCTGATGGCAAAAACCCTGCAGCGGATAGTGAGGTCAGCTGAGATCATCGGGGTCTCTCTTCCCACCATTACGGACATTTACACTACACGCTGCATCCGCAAAGCAAACAGCATTATGAAGGACCCCACGCACGCCTCATATAAACTCTTCTCCCTCCTGCCGTCTGGGAAAAGGCACCGAAGCATTTTGGCTCTCATGACCAAACTATGTAGCAGTTTATATCAGACTCCTCAATACCCAGAGCCTGGACTGACACCAACTTACTGCCCTATTGTCTTGCTTATTATTTATTGTAATGCCTGCACTGTTTTGTGCACTTTATGCAGTCCTGGATAGGTCTGTAGTCCAGTGTAGTTTTTTTCTGTGTAGTTTTTGTACTGTGTCATGTAACACCATGGTCCTGAAAAAACATTGTCTCATTTTTACTATGTACTGTACATAGCAGTTATGGTGGAAATGACAATAAAAGTGACTTGACTTGACTTGACTTGAAAGAAGTTGTTCCTAAAACATTGATTGTGGGTCTTCAGGCTACTGTATCTCCTCCCTGATGATAGCAATGAGAAGAGGAATTGCCCCAGATGATGTAATTAATGATGGATGTATTTTATTCAGAGATACAGCATGGAACAATCCCTTCCGGCCCAATGAGGTGCTTGTTCCAGCAACCCACCTATTTAACCCTAGCCCAGGGGTCAGCAACCTTTACCACTGGAAGAGCCACTTGGACCCGTTTCCCACAGAAAAGAAAACACTGGGAGCCGCAAAACCCGTTTGACATTTAAAATGAAATAACACTGCATACAACGTTTTTTTTGCCTTTATGCTATGTATAAACAAACTATAATGTGTTGCATTTATGAAATTGATGAACTCCTGCAGAGAAAACGAAATTACATTTCTGCATGCAACAAAAACATTTTGAACTCCGAAAAAAAGACGTTGGGTTGAAGGTTACTTTTAAGTAAAATACTCAACGTCTATTTGAGTCCTTCTTGTATTTATGAAAAACGCCAAACTTAAATTTGCTGCCAGCAGCAAACCAAAAATAACATCAGCCAGCTGTCAGCCTGAAAAATAAAAGGACTATTTCACTGAACAATGAAAAAATATGAATATACATAAAATAATAGGCAATTAAAATATTTATCATACTTGGTTAATGGGATTTCTGCTCCTGGACCTCAGCGCACAGCGTCTGCACATCAGGGCTGTATGACGTCACCTTCATCTTTACACAGGATCGCAAGCTGTCATCTGTGAGGCGTGCGCGATGTTTGTTTTTAATAAAGTTCATGTTGGAGAACACCTGCTCACATACATATGTGGATCCAAAGATCGACAGGACTCCAAGCGCATACTTTTTCATGTTTACATAAATGTCGGGCATAGCATTCCATGTTTCGAACACAAGTTTGTCCGGTTTTGGAAGGTTTTCAATATCACTCCATTTGTGATTCTGAGCAAGAACGGCCTTATGACGGGCAACATCTTCAAGGTCTGCTGTCAAGCGTCTAAACTTGGACACCCATATGTCTTTGTCGGCTATGTCGGCCAGTTCCATCTCAAGATCAGGTTGACTCACACCTGCCAATGCAGTCGTATTCAGTAGGGAAGGATCGATGCTTAAGGGAGTGACCAGGAAGGATAATGTGTTTTTTTCCTCTCTGAACTCACAGAGGCGTTTCCCAAACGACGTTTGCATTGCGATGATTGCAGAATGCAAATACTCCGAATTTATCATGTTGTGACCTTGTTTGAACTCTCTCAAATTGGAGAAGTGAGACAATGTGCCTTTCTGTAAATCTCTGGCAAGCACTGTCAACTTGCACTCGAATGCCAAAACATCCTCCAACATGTGCAGGGCAGTGCGTCCTTTCCCCTGAAGAGCTGTGTTCAGCGTGTTCAGGTGCGCTGTCATGTCTACCATGAAGTGTAGCTTTTCCAGCCACTCTGGCTGTTCCAGCTCAGGAAAGGTGAGCCCTTTGCTGCCCAGGAAAGTTTTCACTTCTTCCAGACACGCGACAAAGCGTTTCAGCACCTCCCCTTTGGACAGCCACCGGACTTTGTTGTGCAGCAGGAGATCAGAATATGCGCTTTCCATCTCGTCCAGTAACAAACGGAATTGACGGTGATTTAAACTTTTTGCCATTATTTTATTGACAATCTGAATGACAACATCCATTACTTCTGTGCATTCCGGAGGAAATGTTTGAGCGCACAGTGCCTCTTGGTGCAAGATGCAGTGAAAAGTCAGCAGCTTTCTGTCCAGCGACTTCTGCAGTAAAGCCACAAATCCCTTGTGCGTTCCCGTCATATTCGGAGCCCCATCAGTAGCTACTGACACCAGATGGGTGGTCTTTATTCCTTTGGCTCTTAAACAATTCAAGACAGCCTCACAGATGTCCTCCCCCCGTGTTTGGTCTTTTAGAGGTATCAACTCAATCAGTTCTTCCTGTGGCCCGGCAGAGTTTACATACCGGCAGAACAACGCTATTTGTTCAATATCACCTTTGTCTTTAGACTCGTCACAGGCAATCGAGTAGGCCACAGCTGAATTGATGTCTTTAATTTGCTGTCTTGTGATGTCTTCTGCCATTTTTATGGTTCTGTCTTTGACAGTCTTTGCAGAGAGGGGCATATCCCTGATTTTCTGCACAATTTCACTCTTGTTTTTAAAGTCCGTGAATAGATGTTCTGAAATCTTAATGAAAGATTCTTTTATATATTCACCATCTGTAAACTGCTTCCCGTGCCTGACTATTTCCTGAGCGGCAATATAACTGGCGTATGTCGTTGATTTTCCAGACTTCATCCATTTCTTGAAATGATTTTTGCTCAGATCAACCTTCCGCATCAGTTCCGAAACGGCTTTTTTTCTCTCATCTCCATCCGGATATTTTTGAGCAAAGGCTGCGTGTTTATTCTGGAAATGCCTTGCGACATTTGACTTTTTGTTGTTTGCTAGTTTCTCATTGCATATTAAGCATACCGGTAAACCAGTCTCGTCAACAGTGAAAGCAAATGAATCTGTACACGTATCATTAAACGTTCTGTTTTCTTCAGTCACTTTTCTTTTTTTAGAATTCTCCATAGTTGGCTTACCTTGGATCGAAAAATTAAAGAAATCGCGCACTGGCGGGTGTCAGGTATTGGCAGTGGTGACGTATATTAATAGCGATAAAAACACGTTGTAGCGGTGTGCTCACGCAGTCAGTAAACTGCAGTCGAATAACTTTATTCGAACTAAACAGCCTTGCTTTTAAGCCTCCCTCAACCCAGCCCCCATGGACGCAGATGCTGCAAAAGACGCGTACTCACAAACCCCCGTAGGCTATCTCCCTTAGCCGGAATGCTGGCTAATTGTGAGGAAATGTGTCGCCACACTTAGATTGTACAAGATCACCATAATCTTCAAATTTAGAATTACATTTCAAAAGCTAACAAACTAACATAAAATACATTTTAATTAAATACTGACCAATTATTTCCCAAAGCCACAGGGAGCCGCAGCACAGAGGTGAAAGAGCCACAAATGGCTCGGGAGCCGCAGGTTGCCGACCCCCGCCCTAGCCTAATCATCAATTACTGTAACCTACTAATCAGTATGTCTTTGGGTGGTGGGAGGAAACCAGAGCACCTGGAGAAAGCCCACGAGCTCACGGGGAAAATGTACAAACTGCTTACGGACAGCACCGGAATTGACCTCCGAATTCTGACACCCCGAGTTTTAATCGTGTCCCACTAACTGCCACACTACCATCTTGGGTGCTGCTGCATTCACTAATTCTCACATGCACATCAGTGAAGTGCATTGTTTGCCTCCATGACCCGATACAGTCCAAGATGTGCTGGGGGCAGCCCACAAGTGTCGTCACACTTCTGGCACCAATATATCATGCCCACAAGTTACTAACTCTAACTGGTATGTCTTTGGGATGTGAGAGGAAATCAGAGTACCTAGAGGAAACCCACATAGTCAGGGAGGGAGAACATAGAACCTCCTTACAGATAGTGGTGGAAATTGAACCCCAACTTATGGCTGGTGTTGAAAAAGTGTTACTTGAACTGCTATGCCTGCCTGCATTGCACCTTCTCCGGAATTGTAGCACACTGTTCTGCAATCCATTACTGCTTTCCTCTTGCCCCACCTCGATGTACGAATGTGGAGTATTGATCTGTATTGAATGGCTTGCAAAACAATTTTCTTTATTGTAGCTCAGTGTATGTGCCGATATTAAACCAATTACCGATGACCAATTTATCACCATTTGATGATGGCACCGCGGAGAGCCCGGTAATGTTTCTGCTTCATAGCTCCCAGAACCTGGGAAAGGAAATGCTTGAAAGCTAACATCAAAATCAGCCTGAAGAAATTTCAACATTACATCTAATAACTTGGAAGACATTGCACTCAATAGATGCACCTGGAAGAAATCTGTTCAAGAGGGAGCTGGGTTATATGAGATCGAGCTCCACTGTGCTGCAGAGAACAAGCAGCAGCTGCAAAAGGGGACATCCAAAAGACCCAACCACTAAACACAGCCATAACTTACTTTTGTCCACATGGGATATGTGCATCCCAGATCAACTTCTATAGCCACCTGAGGAACCTCCCACCAATTGCCAACACCTTGTAAGCAGATTGCTGAGTATTGATCAGAAAAAGCCAGCAAATGGTAGAGATATCAAGTCATAGAGCATTACAGCACAGAATCAGCCCCCTTGGCCCATCTAGTCCCATTCAATCAGCACTTGGACCATAGCCCTGCCCCACTCCCCTTCCATCTTTGTACTTAATCAAACTTCTCTTAAGTATTGACATCAAACCCACATCCATCACTTCTGCTGACGACTGGTTCCACACTCGCACCATCCTCTGAATGATGAAGTTCCACCTCATGTTCCCTTTGAATATTTCACCTTTCACCTTTAACCTATGACCTCTAGCTGTAGTCTCACCCAATGGCAGTCGGAAAAAAGCCTGGGTGCACTGTGCTGAGGTCTTTTCAAGTTGAAATCACGCCAAATACGATATTAGTCTGCATAGTTATATTCATATTAACCCGGCTGACACACCGCCAAAATGTAAATCGTAGGTTCCAAATGCACACAGCTCAGTGGTAGAATAATTTGGAAAGAAGAGGCAGTAAAAGAAGTTGTTCTTTGAACTGTCTGCAGGATGTCACCATTAGTCTCATTGTTTGCTGGCACTATCCTGAAATATTTGTGTACAATGTCTTGCGTATGTGACTCAAAATGGCTTCTTTGGTTTGTTAAGAGTAGGAATGCTTCTTTGTCTGATAAGTGTTTCTCTCGCAGTTGTTTAGCTTCAGCCTTGCTGATATGGGGATTGTATTCATTTGTTAACCAATGGAGAATGTTATTTTGTCTCGTGAGGCTGGGAACTTGGGGGGGGGTTCGCGGGTTTTCGAGAGAGTCGGGAGGAAGACGCCGAGGAAGGTGAACGTGCACTGCACTGCTTGGTTGACCACTGGGGGTGGTCCTGGGTGCAAAGACGTGGAGGTCGGAGGCAAGCGATGAGGGGTCGAATGGTTCGATGGTTGAGCTCCAATGATGTGCACTAAACTGACTGAATTTTGATAAGTTGGTGCCTTTTGCTTTTTCTTTTCTTTCATATATATTGTATTGCCTAGTACTCTTTTAGTTTTAGTAAACTCTTTAAAGTGTATTTCATAACGGTATCTGGTGTGAATTTGATACTGTGTGCGGGCGCGAGGCATAAACTCAATTCTCACAGCACCTGCGTGTACGAGAGGTGGGATTGGTGTGTGGCTGGATCTCCTTTTCCCCTAGACATATACCAGCCTGTTGGTCAAGTGTTACATTTGTGGGGGCTCATCCGGGATTGGATTGTCAGGTGCTGTGGAGTCGCGCAGGCAGCAGTGCGGAGATGGACAGAGATAAGATTGTTAGCTGGTGGGAGTTGGAAGATGTACCAGTGCAGTTTTCCTGTGTAGTGAGCGGGGTGGATTTTCGCATTTCCGGGGACGCGTTAGTGTGGGGCGTAAGTTTGGTAAAAGGTATTGGGCAGGTAGAATTGGTAGCTAGACAGTGTGGTAAAGAGGTGGAGTCTAGCTGGGTGTTGGTTCGTACGAGTGCTGACGTCATGACGTTGGAACGGTCAGTGTTCCGGAATTTCTTGTCTTTTGCTCATTGATTGCTTGTTAGTTTATGGTGACATATACACTCAGTGGCCACTTTATAGATGCACCAGTACACCAATTCCATAATGAACATCTCTAATCAGCCAATCATGTGGCAGCAGCTCAGTGCATAAAAGCATGCAGACATGGTCAAGAGGTTCGGTTCTTGTTCAGATCAAATATCAGAATGGGAAAGAATGTGATCTCAGTGACTTTGACTGTGGGATGATCTCAGAAACTGCTGATCATGTGGGATTTTCACGTACAACAGTCTCTAGAGGTTATAGGCAATGATGTGAAGAACAAAAAAAATCCAGTGAATGGCAGTTCTGTGGGCAAAAATGCCTCGTGAATGAGGGAAGTCAGAAGGGAATGGCCACACTGATTCAGGCTGACAGGAAGGTGACAGTAACTACACCTTACTACGGTGGTGAGTATCTGAACATACAAGTCGAACCACATAGTGGATGGGCTACAATAGCAGGAGAGCATGGACATACACTCAGTGACAACATTATTCAGTAAGTGAGGGACATAATAAAGTGGCTACTGACTGCATGTACTTAGATAATAAACTTAATTTGAATTCTGAACTTTGATCCTAAGTGGATGATTCTATACTGTTTCTCTTGAAGACTATATGAATGTCACGGAATCAATACACTGGTTTCACACAGAGATCATATTGCTCTGCCTTAACGCTCTCTGTAAACCTTTGCACACAGGAGTTTTTGGTTTTAGGGAAGTCTCTTACATATGCTGAATTATTCAAGCCTATTGTGGTGGGACAAGAGAGGTGCAATCTGTGATAAACCAAGATAAGTGTTCTTTTAATCCTTTCATTTTCCTTTTCAAAAGTCTTAGCATTAAATCAATTATTGTTAATTTAAGAGGAACATGGTGCTTCCGGCAGTTTGCAGGCCATTGGCGTTTGCCTGTAATTACTTGGTTACAAATGAGTGAGCCCAATTAATGCAGCCAAAGAATTTACGTGAGCAAATCTTCACTCGGTCATGCCTGCCTCAGCTGCTCTGAGAAACGACACAGTAGCATTTAGCATGACACAATAGCATAGCTATTAATGTAAAACTACAGCACCAGTGACTCAGGATCAATTCACGCCACTGCCTGTAAGGAGTTTGTACGTTCCCTCTGTGATTCAGTGGGCTTCCTTCAGATAGAAACACAGAAAACCTACAGCACAATACAGGCCCTTTGGCCCACAATGCTGTGCTGAACATGTCCTTACCTTAGAAATTACCTAGGGTTACCTTCTATCTTTTAAGCTCCATGTACCTACCCAGGAGTCTCTTAAAAGACCCTATCGTATTTGCCTCCACCATTGTCACCGGCAGCCCATTCCACACACTCACCACCCTCTGAGTAAAAAACTTACCCCTGACATCTCCTCTGTACCTACTCCCCAGCACTTAAAACTGTGTCCTCTTGTGGCAACCATTTCAGCCCTGGGAAAAAGCCTCTGACTATCCACATGATCAATGCCTCTCATCATCTTATACATCTCTATCAGGTCACCTCTCATCCTCCGTCGCTCCAAGGAGAAAAGGCCAAGTTCACTCAACATATTCTCATAAGGCATGCTCCCCAATCCAGGCAACATCCTTGTAAATCTCCTCTGCACCCATTTTATGGTTTCCACATCCTTCCTGTAGTGAGGCAACCAGAACTGAGCACAGTACTCCAAGTGGGTCTGACCAAGGACCTACATAGCTGCAACATTACTAACATTACCAGATGTTCCAGTTTCTTCCCACATACGATGACGTTCAGGCTCGTAGGTTAATTGGTCACGTGGGTGTAATTGGTTGGTGGGGTTCATTGGGCTGGAAGGGCCTGTTACCATTCTAAATCTCCAAATAAAACTTAAAACTCAAAAACAGTGGGTTGAAGGCCCTATACAGTGCTGTAAAGTTCTAATTCTATTTTCTATGGTCTATGTTCAATATGCTATGTTCTGTAGTCTATGTTATATCCTCTAACACATTTTACTGTATGTTTCAATGTATATTTATAACATATATCTGAAATTTGAAGTCTAATGGATTGCAGAGTTCAAGGATCACACACAAAATGCTGGTAGCACCAGTGGAGGCAAATGAACGTTTGAGGTTTTGACCCAAGTTCCTTCATCAGCACTGGAATGGAAGGGAAAAAAACCTCAAAAAGAAGGTGGTGGGGAGGGGGGAAGATTCAGGTTCCTGTGTCAAAGTCTTGAAAATCAACAATAGAAGCTGAGGGAGTTATCCTCCATGTCCTTGTCAACGTTAATCTCCAATCAATATCACAATGACTATTTCCCAGAGTTTATCATGGAGTATGCTGTGACAGAATTGTTTGCTGCATTATAATATTGAATAAAGTTTGATGTGTCACTTTGGTTTCAGAGCACGTTGGAACGTTCTGAAAAGGACGCACAAGCCCAAGGATGTAATGCTGAGGCTTTATAAGGCACTGTTCAGACTGCACGAGCAGCATTCTGAACAGTTTTGGGTGCCTTTTTTGAGAGGGGATATGCTGGCATCAGGGAGGGTTCACAAGAATGAAAATTGGGTTAAAGTATGAGGAGCATTTGATGACTCTGGGACTTTACCTGTTGGAGTTAAGAAAAATAAGGGGGTGGGAGAAAGGCCTAAATAGTGGAAATTGAGAGAATGTTTACAATTGTGAGTAGGGGGGGGGGGGGGGAGTCTGGTGACACACTCAGAATAGAAGAACGTCCCTTTAGAGCAGAGATGAGAAGGACTTTTTTCTTTAGCCAGAGAGTGTTAAATCTGTGGAATTCATTGTCAAAGACGAAGGTGGAAGCTAAGTCATTGGGTATACTTAAAGCAGAGATATTGATAGGTTCTTGAGTAGCCAGGGCATCAAAGATTAAAGTGAGAAGGCAGGTGAATGGGCTTGAGAGGGATCAGCCATGATTAAGTAGCAGACCAGACTCAATGGGCTGAGTGGCTTAATTTTGCTCCTACAAAATTATGGTCTTATGGTCTTTTTTTTTCTCTTACACAGACATTATTACACCATGTAGCAAGCAGAACCATGCAGCTTGAGTGAAACAATGCTAATTGTTCAAAACTGATTTTTTCACACAGCAACTGAGCCATAATGACAGCAAGGTCTCAGATTCAATCCCAATAAATTCAAAAGTAGACAGGACATGGGATGGGAATAGAATCGTAGGTTGAACTCTTGGGATTTGCTTCACGCTTGATGAAAATTAATCGAAAGCTATAATGACCTTAATAACTTACACCCACGCTCTGTAGGATCCACAAGGAGGGAAAGAAATGGAGTCATTTAAGAAAAATATCTTGCTACTTGGCAGAAAAAGTCAGACTGATGAGGACAAATCTTTCAAGACCATAAGACATATAGAGAGATGAATCTTCAAGAGCAAAGATAAACAGAAGATTCTCAGCATCAAAATGTTTTGCTTATAGACAATATATTGCATATAAACAGACAGCAATAATAATGAAATGGGAGAATTGGTGGAGAAATCGATACAGTAATATTTCCACTTAACAGCTTCAGTATTATAGTGTGTTGAATGGCTGGTTACAGATAACTTGTTTGTACTATCAATGCACTGAGGCATTATTGGCCCTGCAAGACATGAAACAGAGAACAGTTTAAGATTTAATTGAAGTGTTCTATATTGTGCAGGATTTTAGACCACAAGACCAGAAGACCGTAAGACATAGAAGTAGAGGTAGTCCATTTGGCCCATCAGGCATGCTCTGTCATTCCATTATGGCTGATATATTTTCCATCTCAACCCCTTTCTCCTGTTTTCACCAGATAGCCTTTGACACCCTGACTAATGAGGAACCTATCAACCTCCATGTTAAATATACCCAATGACTTGTCCTTCATTGTCTGGGACAATGAATTCCACAGATACACCACCCTCTGGCTAAAGAAATTCCTCCTCATCTCTGTTCTAAAGGGATGTTCTTCTATTGCGAGGCTGTGCCTTCTGGCCCTTGAATCCACCACTATAGGAAGCATCCTCTCCAAATCCAGTCTATCTAACCTTTCAATATTCAATAGGTTTGAATAAGATCGCCCCTCATTCTTCTAAACTCCAGCAAGCCACCAAACGGTCTTGACACATTAACCCTTTCATTTCTGGGACCTTTCTCGCAAACCTCCTCTGGACCCTGTACAGTGCCAGCACATTTTTTCCTAGATAAGGGGTCCAAAACTGCTCACAATATTCTGTGTGCCCTGACCACTGCCTTACAAAGCCTCAGCATCACATTCTTGCTCTTATATTCTAAGTCCTCATGAACATAATATTTGATTGTTTTCAATGAATACACCCCTCATTCTTCTAAACTCCAGTGACCATTGGTCCAAACAAATCAAACGTGCCTCTTGTGTTAACCCTTTCATTCCTGGGCTCATTCTTGTGAGCCTCTTCTAGACTCTCTCCAATGTCGGCACATCTTTTCTGAGCTATGGAGCTCAAAACTGCTCAAAAGTAATGTTCCCTCAGGAGGTAGACAAGGAATAATGAATGGAGGGCTTATTCAATCCCTCAAAAACATGGCCTTGCACTCCATTGTCTACCTGCACTATATTATCTCCGTGACTGTAACACAATATTCTGCACTCTGTTCTTGTTTTACCTTGTTGGAATTGGAATAGGAATTGTTTTAGTATGTCACAAATGCACAAGCCCACTGGAGGTTTGAGGCCAGAGGTGGCATCTCCTGAGGTTGGAGTACTGCCTGTGTGTTTGCATGAGTGACAGGAATAGAGCTTGCATTTTGTTTTGTTGCTCTTGTCCCTTCAACACAGAGTTAAAGGTCTGTGTCTATGCAAGCATTGCAGGGAAAAACAAGGCTTATTTTGTAACATCCTCCAAGAGGACCACAACCTTGTCATAGGGTTTGGAGGCTTGTGCGCCTCAATGACCTGGAGAGCTATATTGGCTGGAGATAGGGCTTTATATTTTGGCTATTGATAGGTTCACCCATACCAAATACGTCAAAGTGTAGAGGCCAGACTTAGAGTGGGACAATCGTCTTCCATTTTCAGGGGTTCAACTCTGGGCTAACAACCCCAAATGGTCAAAAAATTGTTAGGGAAAAACATTGAAGAATCCTTCTACGTCTGAGTGCAACGGTATTCCTGAGTCTCCAACTGGAACTTGCATGACCGACAGTGGTGAAAACCAAGAGGAAGCTACTGACACAGTGAAGGAAGTCCTGAACACCCCCAGAGATGGAGGACCTTCACTGATTCCCTAAATGACAGCAGTGTAATGGGCAGTAAGTAAGTTTTGTGCTTAATATTTGTGTTCTGTGTTGTTTTGCCAAGCATTGTGGTGTTACGTACCCCGTAACTGGGTCATTTACCAGCAAAGATAGAGAGGTCCGTTGAAGTCTAATGGTACTATTTTTAACAGTATTTATTAATAAAAATACACAAAAATAATATCGATGCAAACATACAGATAATATACGTCGTCAATACTAAATCTCAAAGCGCGGGTATAATAAAAATCAATAAGGAATAGCTCAATCGTTGTCTAGGGGATAATGTATTGTCAGATGGAAATATAAAAGTCACTTTAGTTCATTCAAGCTGCAGCTTTTTTGGTTGGAGAGAAAGACGGGTTAAAACTTGCCCAGTCCTTTTATGATCTCAATCCTTTGAGAGTCGTTGGGAGCTGATTTCCCCGTTGTTAGCTAAAAACTGTTCTTCCATGGTAAAGGACTACCGATTCCGGGGCAAATGGAAATGGACACACGTGGCCTTCCCACCAGCTTTCGCTATTACGGGATCGCTAGCATTTCTTCTGGTGCGTCTGAGGGGCTGTTCCCACAGACCCTCTTTTATCCTGACTCACAGGGTCTCAGATGTCAATCAGGTTGGGATGATGCAATCCCTCCACCAACCTCCCCCTCGGTTCATTGCCTGGGGGCTTCGATGCATCGTACCGGATTCAATACACAATTCTGTCTCCAAGAGACAATAGCCGGTATCAATGGTTCCGCCTTTCGGAGGCCAGGACACATTCCAAATTCTTTGTGGATTCTGCATGTCTTTCTCTCATTTCCTGGGTCTCCTGAACTGACTCAATAGTGATCTTGTGATTCTCAAAAAGGAGGGGGCCATGGGCGTAACAGTGGGCTGTGTTGGTGCTGAAATGTGTAGTGACACTTGCGGACTGCCCCAGCACATCCTTAGGTTTTGTGTTGCTAACCACAAACAATGCATTTCACTACATGTTTCAATATACATGTAATAAATGAATGAATCTGAATCTGAAGATACAGTGTAAAGCTTGTCTCGCATGCCCTTTATACGGATCAGATCATGACACGGTGCACTGAGGTTGTGCAAGGCAGAATACCCTGGGTAGGTGAGCCCAAAATGAAATTCAAAGTTCAAAGTAACTTTATTATCAAAGTCTACATATGTCACCATATACTATCCTGAGATTCATTTTCTTGCAGGCATACTCAACAAATCAATCACTAAATAAATTCGAATCAGTGAAAGACTGCACCAGCTGGGTGTACAACCAGTGTGTGCAAAAGACAACATCATCATAATTATGATGTGCCATATCATATGACATAGGTGACCTAGCCTTACCATGACTGTGATTGCTCTTGGCAAACTTTTCTACAGAAGTGATTTTCCGTTGCCTTCTTCTGGGCAGAGTCTTTACAAGACAAATTACCCCGACCATTACCAATACTCTTCAGAGATTGTCTGCCTGACATCAGTAGTTGCATAACCAGGACTTGTGATATGCACCAGTTGCTCAGACAACCATCCACAATCTGCTCCCAGGGCTTCACGTGTCTCTGATCAGGCGGGGCGGCAAAGCAGGTTCTCCATCTAGCTCAAGGGTGACCTGCCAATTAGCGGAGGGAAGGAGCACCTTACACCTACTTTGGTAGAGACGTATCCCCAAACTGCCACTTGAAAAAGACAACAAATTGTGCAAATAAAAGAACAGAATGTAAATTGATCATTCATCTTATCCATTCCCCTCATAAGCACAGGTCTATCCTTGTGTGAGGGAGGAAAGTGGCTTGCTTTGGCGCTGTTGTTCTGTTGTTGTTGGATGTTGTGTTGCTCTGCTGAGCATTGTGGTATGCTAAGTTGGCGCCAAAA
The DNA here is from genome assembly GCF_030144855.1 of Hypanus sabinus. Taxonomy (NCBI): domain Eukaryota; kingdom Metazoa; phylum Chordata; class Chondrichthyes; order Myliobatiformes; family Dasyatidae; genus Hypanus; species Hypanus sabinus. Next base: position 13,704,660 of record NC_082708.1, read on the forward strand.
TCTGTAGCATCACTTGCCGGCTGCCCCCCCGAACATCCTTAGATTGTGATGGTTGTTCAAAGTACATTTATTATCAAAGAATGGAAAAATTATGTTCACACAAATGAAGCGTTTCACTGTATTTTTAAAGTACACGCGATAGATAAATGGATCTGAATTGATGCCCTGACTGATGAAGGCCAGATTACCACAAGCCTTCTTCATCACCATGTCTACCTGCGACATCACTTTCACTTCCCCAATTTTGATGAAGTAACTTCAATTTAAAACATGAAGATTGTTTCCCTCTTCTGAAGTTCTGCCTGTCCTGCTGAGTAACTCTCTACGTTTTAGATCATAGAGCATTAAAGTACAATATAGGTGCTAAGCCCACGATGTTGTGCTAAACTTTTAACTTACTCTAAAATCAATGTAACCTTTCCTCCTACATAGCCCTCTGTTTTTCTATCATCCATATGCCTACCTAAGAGTCTATTAGATGTCCCTAATGCAATTGCCTCTACTATCACCCCTGGCAGTACTCTCCATGCACCCACCACTCACTGTGTAAAAATGTTGTCTCTGACTTCCACCCTATACTTTCCTCTAATCACATTAAAGTTATGTCCTGTCATATAAGCCACTTCCACCCAGGGAATATGTCTCTGGCTCTTCTCAACTTGCACATCTGTATCTGTAAAGACACTGCCCAGAAGAAGGCAATAGCAAACCACCTCTTTAGAAAAATTGTAAGAATAATCATGGTCACGGAAAGACCATGATTGGCACATCATACACATGACACATATCGAATGAATGAACGCTTCTATCAAGTCACATCTCATCCTTCAATATTGCAAAGAGAGAAGTGCTAGCTTGCTCAACCTATCCTCAAAAGGCATGCAGTCCATCCTGATAAACCTCCTATGTGCCCCCTCAAAAGCTTCCACGTCCTTCCTATAATGATATGACCAGAATTGTGTTCACAATACTCCAAGTGTGGTTTCACCAAGGTTTTATAGAACTGCAACATTACCTCACAGCTCGTGAGCTCAACACCCCTGACTAACAAAGGTCAACAAACCTGTCAACTTGTGCTGCAACTTTTCGGGATTGATAGATCTGGATCTATGGGGCCCATAGGTAATTGTTGAGCTTGCATGGTGTATCTTTCTACAGGAGTAAATTCTGATCAGATTTTTTTTCTACATATTGCAGTGTGTGGGCTGTACATACCTGGATGCTACTGTTTGAGAAACACAAAGATTTTGCTGAAAACAGATAGCTCACTGGGGCATTTACTGGTGTCTTCTTTTCCTGAATAATATAGATGCAAAGAAAAACCAATTTAGCAGAGATCTGGGCTATTGACTCTTCAACCAGCACAACAGGCTGTTTACCTTATTGTTCTTCAAGGGAACCTGTCATGTGTAAATATCTCTAAACAACACTTCAAAACTAATTTATTAGTTGGGTCATGCTGAAGACATGATGAGTGCTTTAAAAATACAATTTCTTTTCTTCTGGAAAAGATAAAAGATCATACAACACAGATAACGAAATCCGCTGCAACACCGATATAACAAAGCAGAAATTGCAAAAAGTATTTAGCAGGTCAGGTAGTATTTGTGAAGAGAGAATCAGAATTGGTGTTTAAGGTCGATGATGTTAGATCAGGATGGCTTTAAAGTCCTCCAAATGAAGAGGTACTGGAAGCGGTAAGGTACATAATCGTGGGTAAATCTCTGGAGCCTGACCAAATGCATTGTGGGAGGCAGGCCTTTGTCAGAAGCAAGCAAGAAAATTGCTGAGGCCCTGGCAGAGATTTTTTTTTAATCTTCTTTAGACTCTGATGAAGATCCAGAAGACTAAAAGGTGATTAATGTTGTGCACCTTTCTGTTGTTTTGTGCTAGGCAGTGTATTTCTCATTGTATTTATTAATACCATGTGTACTGTTTACTCTTTGAGCAAGGAATTCCATTGCACTCTGGTGCATATGACAATAAACTAACCTGAATCTAAATTTGACTAATAGACCATTATACCACCCCCCAGTTACTGGCTACATCTGTGTATTGTCCTTCTGCACCTGTATACAAATAAACTTAACCAACATGACTCAGTCTCTCTCCGTTTAACAAATAATCTGATCTTCTGCAATGTGCTCCAAAGTTGATAATCTTACATTTTTCCACGTTATACAGTAATGTGCATAAGTCTGAGAAATATTCAAAGATTGAAAGAGCATTTATTATCTAAGAATGTTTAAGCTACACAACCTTGAGGCTTGTCTGCTTACAGACAGTCGCAAAACAAGGAACCTGAAAAAAACCTGATTTTAAAAAAAGACCATCCCTCAGTGCGCACAGAGAAAGCAAAAACAAAATGTGCAAACAATAGAAGCAAGCAACAACAGCAATCCAAACCAAATTGAGTCCTTAGATCCAAATCCCAAGAGCAGCTCAGAGTAGGCCCAAAGCCTCAGTAGTCACTTCATCATATCAGTGGGGCAAGTCACTACAAAATGCGCATACACGAAGCACAGCAGCTATATATATAGCTAGGGGGTCTAAGAGTTTTGCACAGCACTGTATTTATTTATGCATTGCACTGTACCGCTGCAGCAAAAAAAAACAAATTTCATGATATATGTGGGTAATGATAAACCTGGTTGTGATATCGGTTTAAATGGTTTCAGAATGGACTAGATCAGCCGAAGGACCTGTTCCTGTGTTGTACTTTTCTGTGATTCCGTGACTACAGATCTCTGTTGTGGACTGAGAGTGGGACGGGGTCAGAGAGAGGGAAATCATGGTTGGGAAAAGGGGAACTGAGAGGGGAGGGAGCAGGAGGCACCAGAGAGAGACATTCTGTAGTGATTGATAAACCAATTGTTTGGAATCAAATGGCCTTGCCTGTTGTCTCAAAAGCACCCCCTCCCCTCTGCCCATGGCACTCCTTCTCTGCCATCTGTCCCACACCCTTCCCATGGCACTCTAGCCTCACCTTTCCCAACAGTCTCTGCTCCCGCCAGATTTACAAACACACTCTCCACTCCACATTGACAAATACTGTACTGTGGAAAAGTCTTAGGCACCCTAGGTATGTAAATACATACCTAAGACTTTTGCACAGTACTGTATGAGACCATAAGACTTAAAGGAAGGCCATCAAGGCCAATTTATTATCCCCTCAACCCCATTCTCTTGCTTTCTCCCCATAACCTTTGAAGCCCTGACTAATCAAGTACTTCTGCTTTAAATATACTCAATGACTTGGCCTCCACTGACATCTATGGTTATAAATTCCATTGTTTGGCTAAAGAATTTCCTTCTCTTCTCTGTTCAAAAGGGACATCCGTGTATTCCGAGGCCGTGCCCTCTGATCCTATACTCTGCCATTATAGGGAACATCTTCGCCATGCTCCATACTGTGTATTTATCTCCTATGTTCTGACCCACTCATCCAGTCCATTCTGACTCAAATGAAGTCTCTTTACATCTTTTCTGCCTGCATAATCTTACCCAGTAAAGAGTCAACAGCAAATTTTAAAATGTTATTTAATTTGCTCAACCAAATATTTGATGAAGTTTGTGAATAGCTGTGGCCCAGGCACAGAAACCAGCAGAAAATGATTAGTCACAGGCTGCTGACCTGAGAAAGATGAATATAATCCCATTTTCTGATTTCTGCCTGGCAAATGGATCCATATCAGAGGATTATCAACAGGTCAATCTGCTCTAATCTTGTTAAGCAAAGCTTTCAGGGGAGAGGCAGAAAGTTTAAGGGCGGTATGTGGGTCAGGTTTAATTTTACACAGAAGGCTGGGTGCAGGGAACACTCTGCCAGGGGCAGTAGTGGAAGCAGATATGGTGGTGGCATTCTAGAGGCTTTTAGATGCAACATGAGGTGGTCGTTCATCGTGTCCAATGATGGTGGTCATTTTTGTGCATTTCATCTGTTGTGGGCCCAAAGGTGGCTGTGGAGTTCAAATCCTGAGGGACAGTGGAAACTACTTTGAGTCAGATGGAGCCTAGCACAATACAGCACAGTATAGGCCCTTTGGTCCACAATGTTGTCCCCATCTTTTAAATGACTCCAAGAATAACCTAATCCTTCTCTCCCACATAGCATTCCATTTATCTATCATCCGCGTGCCTATCTAAAATCACAATCAGATTAATATCACTGCCATATATTGTGAAATTTGTTGATCTACAGCATCTGCAGTTGTATTTCTGTGTTGTGAAATTTGTTGTTCTGTGGCAGTGGCACTTTGCAATATATAGTAATAAAATTTATGTATATATATAATTCAATAAGTAGTGCAAAAAGAGAAAAAAAGTAATGAGGTTGTGTTCATGGGTACAATGTCAGACATACAGACAGACAGACATACTTTATTGATCCCGAGGGAAATTGGGTTTCGTTACAGTCGCACCAACCAAGAATAGTGTAGAAATATAGCAATATAAAACCATAAATAATAATAAGTAAATTATGCCAAGTGGAAATTAGTCCAGGACCAGCCTATTGGTTCAGGGTGTCTGACACTCTGAGGGAGGAGTTGTGAGGTTTGATGGCCACGGGCAGGAATGACTTCCTATGATGCTCAGTGTTGCATCTCGGTGGAATGAGTCTCTGGCTGAATGTACTCCTGTGCCTAACCAGTACATTATGGAGTGGATGGGAGTCATTGTCCAAGATGGCATGCAACTTTCCATTCAGAAATCTGATGGAAGAGGGAAGAAGCTGATCTTGAATCATTGAGTGTATGTCTTCAGGCTCCTGAGCCTTCTCCCTGATGGTAACAATGAGAAAAGGATGTGTCCTGGGTGATGGGGTCCTTGATAATGGATGATGCTTTTTTGTGGCATCACTTCTTGACGATTCTCCTTAACGTCTCTAAAGTATCTGCCTCAGCCATCACCCCTGGCAATGTATTCTATGGGCCCACCACTCTGCGTAAAATACCTACCCCTGACATTCCCCAATCCTCTCCTCCAATCACATTAAGATTACATACTCTCACCTCGGGAAGAAAGTGCTAATTGTCTGCTCGACATATGCCTCTTATCATCTTGTACACCTCCTTCAAATCACCTCTCATCCTCTTTTGCTCCAAAGAGAAAAGCTCCAGCTCACTAAAACTTTCCTCAAAACTCATGCTCTTCAATCCAGGCAGCATCTTGATTAATCTCTTGCACAGCCTTTCTAAAGCTTCCACATTCTTCTTATAATGAAGCAACCAGAACACGACTGATCAGCTGATGTTTATGCAGAGCATGGAGGGAGACAGGCAGAAGGGATAAGTTTAATATGGCATAATGTTTGACAGAGATATAATGGGCCAGAGAGCTTCTTTCTCTGCTGTACTGTTCTGTGTTCTATGAGTGGGATCTTGTCAAATGTTCTTTTGAAACACAAACATACCACGTTCACAAGCTCTCTTGTATTCATTATATTCATCAGTGGAGAAGGTGTAGAGAAGATTCCCCAGAGATTCCACACATGAATGAAAGGAAAAGAGAAGATTAGGTAAGAGAGAAGGGTTAGATTGATCCTAGAGTACGGTGAAAGGTCAGCCAACATTGTGGGTCAAAGAACCTATACTGCACTGTACTATTTTATAGTGCCTCAGATGTACCTCACACAAACCAGCCTCCCCATCCCCCTTAACTCCTCTATGCTTCCCACTGTTGTGGAAAAGCAGCCAACATAATCAAGGAGACTCAGAGGTAGTGGGGTGGAGATACATTTTGACCAATGGAGGTGTAAGACACTCCTTCCCTCTATTATCCTGAATATCACCCTTGGGCAAGGGAAGCACCTGCCTAGCCCCCCTCCTCCCCCGATCAGGGTCATATGAAGCCCTGGGATCAGGTGGTTGATGGTTGTATGAGCAGCTGGTGCATATCACAAGTATTGGTTATGTGACCATTGAGGACAGGACACTGCCCAGAAGAAGGCAATGGCAAACCAATTCTGTAGAAAAATTTGCCAAGAGCAATCATGGTCATGGAAAGACCATGGTCACCCACGTCCTATGAAATGACACATCATGATGATGAGGGATTAAGTTTTGTAACTTCAAAATATTAAACTAAGTTGAAGTAAGACATGGGAGTCTAAAACGTGAGTCTAACTTTGACTTACTTTGAACAACGCATGCATGTGTCACATGGTAACGTGTTAACCAATGCAATTAATGTATTATTACATAAACATGTAATTAATTATTTAATTGAAAAGCATGCTTAATTAACCTATATATATATACACAATGTTACTCAAACATTACTTAAATATTAAATACATAAAAGGAGGCCTAAATTTGTAATACAAAATAATGAAAATTATCGGCAAGATGGACAGTGAGAAATCTTCCCCATTTGCAGAGAGGTCTACAAGTAGAGGCAAGAAGTTGACAGTAAGAACAAGAAATCTAGAGAGCATTTATGGAAGCTTTAATTTCCACCAGAAAGGAGAATCTAGAACATATTACCTAAGGGCGTGGTGGAAGCAGGTCTCTCACAACAGTTAATACGTACAGTTAATATGTGGCCTATCACAGATAGAAGGCTATGTGGCCATAAGTAAGTATTCAAAGACCAGTATGGGTATGATGGGCCAAATGGCCTATTACTATGCTATATGGAATATCTGATTAGCTACACATAATTTTATCTTCATAAACCCTTTTATTTACTTTACAGTGCTCATTTATTCCATCCTTCATTTTGGATCCCAGAAAGAAGCTGTTCCCAAATCTGACCAGAGAGATGTGGGACAAAAAGTGTGTTGGCTGGGTGGGTTGTGTCCTTGATTATCCTGGCAGCACTGCTCTGACAGCGTGCGGTGTAAAGTGAGTCCAAGGATGGAAGATTGGTTTGTGTGATGTACTGGGCTATGTTCATGACCTTCTGCAGCTTCTTCCGGTCTTGAACAGGACAACTTCCATACCAGGTTGTGATGCATCCTAGAAGAATGCTTTCTACGATGCATCTGTAAAAGTTAGTGAGGGTTTAGGGGACAAGCCAAATTTCTTCAACTTTCTCAGGAAGTAAAGGCGCTGGTGGGCCTTCTTGGCAGTGGACTCTGCTTGGTTAGACCAAGTCAGGTCATTTGTGACATTCAGAATGGGATGCGACAGAAGGTATATAAATACTTCTATTTCTTTTTTCTGCCAAGACCACCAAAGAAAAGGCAGGCTGAGCTTCTAGTGCGAAGCATTGGTTGCCTTGGGAAAATGAGATGGTAGTTGTCCTTGTAACTCTGCAAAGGCTGTTAAATTGTTTGGTGGGCACCTAGATCATCATGTTACCCCTTTATCCAAGTTTCATTGAGTGGCCTTTCATTCCAACATAATACTGTCACTGGATTTGAATAATACTGTCCTGCTGGATTTGAATTTAAATCATTATTTTTATCAACTCTAACTTTGTCTGTGCTTACCTATATTCTTATACAATCACCTTTTGTGTGTAATTATGGGGTGTCTTTCAGTGAATTGTCAGTAATTGTAGTATAACTGATTCCGTATTTTTCTGGAAGTTTCTCTGCAGCCTTTACCTTGTCACAGATCGTGAATATTTCATTTTTTTTTAATCACTGGAATGTGCTTTATCAGTCTAGTTTATGGAAGATTTCTTCATTCTTTTTTTCTTTGCTTCTGTTTGTTCAAAGATTCAAGGTACATTTATTATCGAAGTATGCATACAACATACCACCCTGAGATTAATCTTTCCCACAAACAGCCACGAAGCAAAGAAAACCATGGAACCTGTTCAAAGAAGACATCAACCCCTCCCTAATAATACCCTATAAGACCTAATATAACAACAATTATTGCCAAGATGTATGCTTTGTTTTTGATTTCTGAAGAACATCTAGATCACTACATCTCCAGATGCAATAACTGTCTTCAGTGTGTTGGTTTGAATTGAAATAGTTGACATGACGTAGCCATTCACTGAAAACCAAGCAAGTTGCAGATATTGAATATGAAATTAAAATAGCAAATGCTGGAAATTCTCAGCAGGTCAGGCAGCATCTGCAGAAGAAGAAACTTATACAGCTGGCCCTCCTTATCCGTGAGTTCCGCAGGTGCGAATTCAACCAACCGCAAATTGAGAAAACCCGGAAGTGCTCTTCCAGCACTTGTTGTTCGAGCATTGTTTGCCTCGCGTCTCATTCATTCGCTACTTTGTTCCTGTGAAAAAATGGCTCCTAATTATATGGTCAAAGCGAAGGCTAAGAATCAGCATAAAGTGCTACCTCACGCCGAGAAAGTAGAAATATTAGATCTTTTGAAAAGTGGAAGTGTTAGTGCTGCCCCTACAAGGGCAAAAATGGACTCTCTGGTTTGTCATAAAGTGCTTGTGAAGACTGAGAAAGCATTAAGTGTGTGGCTAGAGGACATGTCACAGAAGCATATCCCTGTCGATGGCCAAATCATACGTGAAAAAGCTCTTAATCTCTATGAGCATCTCTGTGATGGGGTTGATGAGAGCGCGAGTAAAGAGCTTAAGGCTAGTAAGGGATGGCTGGCTGGCTATGTAAAGCGCTACAGCCTCAAGAACGTAAAGATCACGGGAGAATCGGCATCGGCTAATGCCGAGGCTGCAGCAGCATTCCCAAAGGAGCTCAAGAAACTCATAGAAGAGAAAGGCTACCTTCCAGAGCAAGCCTTCAACTGTGATGAAACGGGCTTGTTCTGGAAGAAGATGTTTTTCAACAAGCACAAGTGTTAAAGCATATGATCCTCGACTATGATGATTCGATGGAATGAAGCCACCATGTCACCTGAGGTGTGACAAAATGCCTACAACCACTGCAAGATTTGTTTGATGATGCAAAGAAAAAGAAGAGACAGCTTCTTATAACAACGTTTCTGACTAAAGCATCTGCAATCCTAAAGTCTCGATGTTCAATAGTTGAAGATCCTCAGCCCTCAACCTCCACAGTTCCTGACTTTAGTATTATTGAGCCTCATCCAAAGCGTCCTTATTCCCTAAACAAGACAGTGTAACAACTATTTACATAGCATTTCCATTAGGTGTTATAAATTCTGTAATCCAGAGATGATTAAAAGTTTTACTCATTGTTTGATCATTGTTCTCCTCATGTCTTGTTCATTTGCTACTTGCGAGCGAGAGGACCATGTACAGTTTTTTTCTTGTCAATATTCCCTAACCATTACAGTATAACAACAATTTACATAGTATTTACATTGTATTAGATATTATAAGTAATCTAGAAATGATTTAAAGCATACGGGAGGATGTGCGTAGGTTATATGAAAATTCTATGATATTTTATATAAGGAACTTGAGCACCCACGTTTTTTAGTATCCGCGGAAGGTCCTGGAACCAATCCCTTGCTGATAAGGAGGGCTGACTGTACTGTTCTCGTTCAAAGTTCAAAGAACATTTCGTATCAAAATATAATGCAACCTTGAGATTCATCTTCTTACAGGCAGCCACAAATCAAGAATCCAGAAAGAACCCAATTTAAAAAAAGGCTAATGCCCAATGCACAAAGAGAGAGGGAGAGAGAAAGAGAGAAAAAAAAACACAAATCATGCAAACAATAACCGCAGACAGCAGTAACGGCATTCAGAAGGAAAGTGAGTCCAAAGACAGAAAATCCAGGAGCAGGCAGAGCAGCTCCATAACCTCAGCTTCGGTTCATCACACAGTGGCGCAAATCGTGACGAAGCTCACAGATACGAAGCCTGGAGCCACTGGAGCAGGCCACAGTCTCAGCTTTGGCACAGTGAAGAGTGGGGTCCCAGGACCCTTAATCAGAGCCACCAATGTTTTCTCTTTCAGCAGGTGTTTCATTTTCTGTTTGTAAACTCTCACACAGCCATAGAAACAAGCCTCCCAACTCAATATGCTTATGCTGGCCATCAATTAGAACATAGAATGGCAGCACAAGAATAGGCCCTTCGGCCCACCGTATCTGTGCACAGCACAATGCCAAATTGATATAATCCCTTCTTTCTGTACACAATCCATATCCCTCCATCACTGTGTATTCATATGTTGATCTCAAAGCTTTTTCAACATCACTAGTATGTCTGCTTTCACTATGCACTCACCAATCCCCGTGTAAAAAAACTTGCCAAACACATCTCCATTTAACTTTCCCTTCTCTCTTAAATCTATGTTCTCTAGTATTCAATATTTTATCCCTGGAGAGAATATCTCGGCTGTCTACCTCAGCTACTTCTCTCATTTTCATATAAATCTGTCTGGTCTCCCTTCAGTCTCCGACACTCCAGAGAAAGCAACCTAAGTTTGCCCAAGCTCTCCTTTTAGCTCGTACCCTCTAATCCAGACAGCATCCTGGCAAATGTCTTCTGCGTCAGCCCCAAAGGCTCCACATCCTCCGTGTGACAGAACCACACACTGCAATGTGGGCTAAACAGAGGTTCATAAATCATTACACGTCCATATTGATTCTATCGGCCCATCCAGATGTTTCTTCAGCATTGGCTCAGTCCTTTAGCTAATGCGTTCTGGATTCAAACCATCCTCCAGGTGGAAGAATTCTCCTCAGATCACCCCTCAACCTCTCCACATTGCCGTATTGTCCTACCATTATATTGTCTAATTATGACAATATTAGACATTTCTAAATCTGAGGCTAAGTAAGGTGATCAATAAACACAGGAGCTTCTGCAGTTGCTGGAAACCCAGAAGGAACACACAGAAAATGCTAGAAGAACTCAGCAGGTCAAGCAGGATCTATGGAGGGGAATAAACAGTTGACGTTTTGGGCTGAGATCCTTTAACAAGACTGGGACTGAGGCAGAACAAGCCAGAATTAGAAAACGGGGGAGGGGGGAAGGGAAGAGGTACAAGTTAACAGGTGATAGGTGAAACCAGGACAAGGAGAAGGTAGGTGGTTGGGACAGTGGAGTTGAACTAAAAAGCTAGGAGGGAATAGATGCAGAAGGTTAAGGGTTGAAGGACAAGGAATTTAATTGGAGAAGACGGTAGAACATGGGAGAAGGGGATTGAAGAGGGGTACCAGAGAGAGGAGATGGGCAAATGAGGTAAAGAGAAGGGGTAAAAGGGGAGCCAGAATGGGGAATGGAGAAAGAGCAAAAGTGGAGTTCCCAAAATTATCATAAGTTAGAAAAATCATGGCATAAATTAGAAGACTATCCATATAGGATATGAGGTGTTGCTTCTCCAACCTGAGTATGTCCTTATTGTGGCAGTAGAGGATGTCATGAACCAACCTTTCAGAAAGGGAATGGGAAGTCAAATTGAAATGGGTGGCCAGTGTATGGAAGAAGAGGCAGTAAAAAGGTTAATGAACTTAGTAGCTGACTTGCATTTTGCTATTTGAGCTTCGTAACCCAATAAACTTTTGTAACCTAATGTCCTAAGCTTAGATCTGCAGACAGCAAACAGTCTTTCATAATCAGGATGCAGCACTGAGTGCAGATGGCTGAAAAAGAGGACCATTCCTTCATATGATCTAGTCACCGTCTGTTCTATGATTAAAAGTATCAAGATCAACCATGGTTGTTGCATCCTAATTGTCTAGAAACGCAAGCCTGGCCAGTACAATATGGAGAGCAAGCTGTTTTCCAAGTAGCCGGCACCACCTCTCCACACAAGACAGTCAAGGTTTGAGAACAGAACTTTCCTTCTCGTAGATCAGCTGCCAACCATGGCTCATGAACCCCATCTGCCCAAAGTCTATGACTCTAAGAATCTATGATATTGAAGAGAATAAAGAATATTGGGGATATATTGTCTTCTTGAATCTGGTGCCTTGATCTATGACAGAAACGCTGGGAGTTTGATAGAAAATCCAGGCGGCATGGTAAGTAGCAGTTATCATAATGCTATTACAGTGGCAGTGATCACCAATCAATGTTTGATTCCTGCCACTATCTGTAACGAGTTTGTACATTCTTCCTGTGACAGTACAGTTTCTTTTGGGTGCCTTCCCACATTCTAAAGGATTAGAGCTAGTGAGTTATGGGCACAGTATGTTGGCACCTGTAGTATGGAGAAGCTTGTAGGGTGAGAACATAAGAACTTAAGAAATAGGAGCAGGAGTAGGCTATCTAGCCCATCGAGCCTGCTCCGTCATTCAGAGATCATGGTTGATCTGGTCATGGACTCATCTCCACCTACCTGCCTATTCCCCATAACCCTTAATTCTCCTACTATGCAAAAATCTATCCAGCCTTGTCTTAAGTATATTTACTGAGGTAGCTTCCACTGTTTCATTGGGCAGAGAATTCCACAGATTCACCACTCTCTGGAAAAAGCTGTTCCTCCTCATCTCCGTCCTAAATCTACTCCCCCGAATCTTGAGGCTATGTCCCCTAGTTCTCGTCTCACCTACCAGTGGAACCAACTTTCCTGCCTCTATTTTATCTATCCATTTCACAATTTTGTATGATTCTATGAGATCTCCTTGCATTCTTCTGAATTCCAGCATGAACAGTCCCTGCCCAACACAATCCCCACTGATCTGATTTGACACAAAGTATGCATTTCACCATATGTCTGATGTACATACGACAAATAAAGCCGATCTATTTTATTATACATTACTTCATCTGAACGATGGAAGTTGTGCTGGCTAACATCCCTGAGATATTTTACAGGTGTTTCATAAACACAGATCCTCGTTCTTCCTTTGAATCAAGCCTAGAGCGGTATTACATAATCTGAAGTATTATCTCCATGGTTATCATAATGGTTGGTGCGACTCTTACAGCTCGTGGTGTTCCACAGCTTGGAGTTCAAATCCGATGTCATTCTATAAGGAGTCCTCTGGGTTCCATACACAGTCCAAAGATGTACCAAGTTACTTGCCCACATATTAGGCTGGAAGGGACTGTTACCGAGCTGCATCTCTAAAAGAAAAATCAAGGCTCAAACTAGATATATGAAGAAATACACTCAACTTGCCTAGTTGAATAGAGGATCAGCAATGCAAATTGTTCCGTGATTAGGTTAGGGTTAAGTCATGCTTTTTGAAGGTTGCTGGGGCTACGTGGCTCGAAGGGCTGGAAGGGCCTACTTTATGTGATTTCACTAAATAAAATAAATAAATAAACATCCAAGACTTGGTGGAATGGATCAGCTCTGTTACTGCTTGTGGGAATTTGTTCTACTGTAAATGCCTGCAAGAAAATTAACTTCAGGATAGTATATGGTACTTCGATAATAAAAGTTGGTGCCAGCAAACAATGCTACCAAAGGCAGTTTCCTCAAGATGGTTCACAAAGCAATTCTTTACACTCGCTAACATTGTTTTATTTCAGATATGGTTCCACTAGTGTTAGAGCCTGTAATCTACATTCTAGCAGTGTGATTTCGGGCTGATTGGGTGATCTGGAATTTTGCTGTATCCGACAGTGTTCCACAAGGCTATGACCAAAGTGTACGGCATGGAGGCCAGGAAGCCAGGAGATAGGGCATAGGCCCATGATTGACAGCATCGCTCGCTGATCTCGCTGATTAAAGCACCGAGGAAGATTCAAACCACTGAGCCGGGTGCAGAGGTGAGCGAGTGTTCAGCAGCATTTACCAGCCTCTCATTCACTGCTGCCAGAGAAGGCCTCCTGTGTGTGATGGTCTCCCTCTCCTCCCACTCGCTGCTCCTGAAGGAAGATTCTTGCATCGAGTTTTCTCTCTCTCTCTCTCTGCTTCGATGCTGTTGGCAGATGGTGCCAGAGCAATGTCTAATCAGTGCAGATTGTAGCTTTGTGTAGTGGAATGTTCACCACTCGCCTGGATGAGTGCAGCCCCATCAGCACACAGGAAGCTTGACTCCATCCAGTACAAAGCAGCCCATTTGATTGGTACCCCTTCCACAAACATCCTATCACTCCATCATCGATGAACAGTTGCAGCAATGTGTACTACCTACAAGATGTACTGTAACAGCACACCGAAGTTCATAAGGCAGCACCTTCCAGACCCACAATCACTACCATCTAGAAGGATGAGAAGAGCAGATACCTTGGAACCCCACCACTTGGAAAACCCCCTCCAAGTCACTCACCATCCTGACTGGGAAACATATCACCGTTCCTTCATTGTCGCTGAGCCAAAATCATGGAATTCCCTCCCTGACAGCACTGTGGGTGTACCTACACCTCAGGGATGGCAGCGGATCAAGAAGGCAGATCACCTTCTCAAGGGCAACTAGGGATGGGCAATAAATGCTGGCTTAGCTGGCAATGCCCACATCCCACAGACGAATAAATAAAAAAAATTAAAATAAAAATTCAGTTTTTATGATGTGTTCTATTTCCAGTTCTGGTGCTGGTTGCTCTCATTTTTTATTACCGTTTTGGCGATGTTTGAAATCGGGCCACCCTGTGGATAATGAGCACTGAGCTGAAGTGTACCGAAAAATGCCTTTTGATTTTGCATCTTATATTCTGTGTTTCCGCTTGTTTTTTTTTTCTTGCCAATTGCGCGATTTTCTTTGCGCATGGGGTTGGATGCAGGTTTGATGCTTGTTGTTTTGCTTTGAAAGGATTGGTCCCATGGTTTTCTTTGTTTCGTGACTATCTGTGGCGGAAGACGAATTTCAGGGACGTATACTGCATGCGTACATTGATAATAAGCATACTTTGAATCTTTGAATTTACTTTGAAATTTGAGATAATGGAGAGGCTGCTTCACAGCTCCAGTGACCCAGGTCCAATCTTCTCTACGTGGGGCTTGCGTGATCGCCGGTGACAGAGGGGGAAACTCTTCAGCCTTCTCGTTTTCTCCCACATCCCAAAGTAGATTAAATGCATATTGTCCCAGTGCGTAGGTGAGTGGCAGGCTCCACAGGGGAGCTTTCGTTATTTTTGTCTATTCATTCCAGGGATGTGGGCAAGCACATCTAAACTAACCTGGATGGTACAAACTGGAGTGGGTACCTGTAGACGGGGTGCCAATCCTGTCTTCAATGTTGTTGAAGTATTCTTGAGTGTCGTTGAAGCTGTATTCAACCAGACAAGCTGAGAGAATTCCATCGTATTTCTGGTTTGAGCTTTGTTTATTTAAATATTTTTTTTAGAGATACACCATGGTACAGGTCTTTCATGACCAACATACACACTGCGCTCATTTACACCCACCTGAATAATTAACCTACTAACCCATACATCTTTGGAATTTGGGAAGAAGTGGATCACCTGGGAAAAACTTTTTTGGTCATAAGAAGAACGTATAAACTCACCGCAGACATTGAACCTGGAGTGCTGACATAGTAATAGCATTACACTGACAGCTAAGCTCTACACACACCCCTTTGAATAGGTGGTGGCAATCTGTCTTCTTCCTGTTGTGGTACTTGAGTTGTAGATACACCCGCAGTGCTGGTAAGGAAGGATTTCCAGGATTTCAACCCAGTGATGGTGAAGGAGCAGCGTTGATTTTCAAAGTCAGGATAAAGTGTGGTTTGGAGGGTAATTTCAGGGCAGTAGTGGTTCGATATTTTTTCTACCATTACATTCTTCTGCCTGCTCGAACATAGAACATAAAACACTATGGTACAGTAAAGGCCCTTTGGCCCATGATGTTGTGCTGACCTTTTAACATACTCTGAAATTAATCTAAACCTTCCTTTCTACACAGTTCTCCACTCCAGCACTGTCCCACTCCAACAACGGCCACTCTACTTAAGGCACACTTCTTTTTATAGGCCTTTACCGAGATCCTAATAAATGTAATTTCAAAACTGCCAGAAAGGTCAAAGAGGCTGAGAGTTGGTGGGTTTGGAAGACCAATTGCTGCACTCATTTTTCAGGCCTGGCCTGAAAGGTAATGCTGCAACGCTCTGTAGAGAGCGAAGGGAATGACAAGGCACAGAAGATGTCATGGTCATCTATTGCAACCAAGGAACAACCCAGTTCTGCGATGCTTGTTCATACTGTTGGACCCAGACTTCGGAGGTCGAGAGAGTGGAACTGGCCCAGTGCAACGGCTTTTCCACTTTATGAACTCTCCTGCGCAGGTTTCCTGTCATCGTCGGACGCAGCAGACAATCAGCCATGTATCTCAGAGACAAGCTTGGGATTCATCATCTTACTGACAGCCACAAAACGAAGAAACATAATAGAATCCATGGAAAGCTCCAAACAACAAAATCTGTCAGACATCCAATGTGCAAATAAAAGAACAAGTCATTCAGACAATGCATAAGAAAACAAATAATACACAGAACACGAAGCATTGAGTCCCCGAAAATGAGTCCACAGCCATGGAAACAGTTCAGCACTGAGGCGACACCGAAACCCAATGGCTACAGGCCACTGCTGCGAAGTCAGTTCAGTGCTGAGGTGAGTAAAGCCTCACGAAGTAGTGAAGTGATCACCAGTTTGTCCTTTTCCTTCAGCTTCATTGCCTTAATTGTTTGAGAGCGGCTCAGTGCTTAGATTATCTTAACATCGGTTCGCTTTTCAATGTCGGGCCCTGCCATTTCAATCCAGCCCAAAGACTGTTCTAGGAATGGTCGCCACGGCCATACCTGCATTCGCAGGAGTCCAGTTCACTCCCTCACAGTAGCACCTCACTTTGAAATATGATATTCCTCGGTTTGCTTTTGGACTTCTGCAGGTTGCAAACAAACTGCATAGAGATGCGAGGCTTTTAATAACTGTGAGTGTTGGGAAAACAATTGAAATTTTCTTGACTTTTCTTAGTGGTTTCTTCTGGGTGAATGCATCTAATGACTGGAAACAAAGCAGAGAAACAGAGTTGAGTCAGCCAAGAACGGCTCTAATCATGTGAGGAATTCAAACCTCTGAGTAGCATCCCGCTATGCCTCAGAGTCTGCATTCTCAGGTGGCTGGTTGGGGGGCATTGTGTTCCACAAGCAGTCATTTCATGGATCGCTTCCCTTTGCGTCAGAAAGCTTATTTTATTTCTCATTTTGTTCCCGCAAGGACGTCTCTGATGGGAAATATTTTCTTCTTTGAAGAGAAATCTCTTGTGAAATCTCCCACAAACGAATCAATACTTCTGCTTCCCCCCCACACCTCCTGCCAGGGCGAACAAAACCAGACTGGACTGCAATTTAATTGAACCCTTTATGGAAATAATTCACAAAATTTTTAGCTCCGGTGGTTGAGGGTTGGGTTACAATGTTCTCCAATCTTGGCAACTTATTTACAAACTTGGAGTCAAAAGGTTTGCAAGTAAATTGCCAAAACCAGAAAACATTTCAAACCAACCATGATCCCCATATATTTCGATAGGATATCCCATTTCTAATGGTCATGTAGGCTCTGTCTTGAATGTTGCATGCTGGTAGACAATGACAATTAAAGCCAGATAGCAAATAGTACAGCCTCCAGAATCCATGCAGATATTATAATTGCAAAGAGCTTAAAACTTAGAATATAAAAGTACAGATGTAATGCTGAGACTTTATAAGAATTGGTCAGTCAGCACCTGGAGTGCTGTTAGCAGTTTTGGACTCTTTATCTAAGAAAAGATGTGCCGGCATTGGAAACGGTCCTGAGGACGTGCATGATGATTATTTTGGAAATGAAAGGGTTAGTGTGTGAGGAGCATTTGTGGCTCTGGGCCTGTACTCGCTGGAGTTTAGAAGAATGAGGGGATCTCATTGAAACCTATTGAATATTGGAAGGCCTACGTAGAGTGGATGTGGAGAGCATGTGGGGGGGGGGGGGGGGGGGAGTCTACAGCCCTAGAAGAGAGGGATGTCCATTTGGAACAGGGATGAGAGAAATTTATTTAGTGAGATGGCTGTGAGTTGCTGGAATTCATTGTCACAGACAGCCCTGGGGCCAAGCTACTGGATATATTTAATGGAGAGGTTGATAGGTTCTTGATTAGTCAGGGCTTCAAAGGTTACAGGGAGAAAGCAGGAGAATGGGGTTGAGAGGGAAAACAAAACAGCCAAACCAGAATAGTGGAACAGATACAAAGGGCTGAATAGCTTAATTCCCCTCCTGTGTTTTATGATCTTATGGTCTTAAATTCATTAGAGCCTATCACATTTGCTCTGCCATTCTACACTTACCACAATTACTGAGATGCAGTGGAAAACCTGTCTTGCAAAAGACATAAAAGCAGAATTAGGCCATTTGCCCCATCAAGTTTTCTCCATCATCTGATCATGGCTGATTTATTTTTTTCCTCTCAACCATCTTCTGCCCGTAACCTTAGACACCTTTACTAATTTAGAATGTTTCATCCTCCACTTTAGATGTACACAAGTAATTGGGCTTCACAGCTGTCTATGGCAACTAATTCCAAAGATTCACCACACTTTGGCTAAGAGTTGTATCAGAGGACCAGTGATTCTGGACTTAAGAATATTGCTGTGTTCGAATTCCCACTGTGAATCTGTCCATCCAATTAGAATTAATTTAATTTAACTAATAACTGAGTGAAAAAACGTTGGAAGTTCTCCATACCAAATACCTTGGTTTGGAGCAATTTTCACTTTAATGTATACATTTGAATTAGGGATCAGCTATATTTTTATGTAATTTAAAAGCATTATTTATGCATTTGGCATTTCAGTAATACTTGATTGTTTTTTGTGTATATTGTTTGATTAAGCATCCTCGTACACTTGGTTGATTGATTGCAGGTTACGTGTGTTGGTGTGTAGGTTGTATGTGTCCTCGCATTATCAGATGATGTGTGCATGCCTGGCTTAGAATAAACACTAAGTTGGACCCATATTCCTCGGTTCCAGAGTCCGCCTTTGAATTAGTTTAATGTTTTGAAGATACAAAACATAACAATTACTCATGTACACAAGAGTTTCTACACAGAGCAACACACAGAAAATGGTGGAGGAAAACAGCCAGTCAGGCAGCATCTATGGAAATAAATAAACAGTCAAAGTCTCGAGCTGAAATCCTTCATCAGGACTGGAAGTGAAGGGGGAATTACCCTTATGATATGCCTATTTCTTCACCCTTTGCAATCTCAACCCCACGTCCTGGCTAATATTTGGAGGGCTATATATGATTCCCATAGCGCTTTTTTAACCCTTGCGATTTCTTAACTCCACCCACAAAGATTCAAGATTCTCTGACCCTATGTCACCTCTTTCTAAAGATGTAATTCCATCTCTTACCAATAGAACCACTCCACCACATGTGCCTTCCTGCCTGTCCTTTTGATACAGAGTATATCCTTTGCTGTTAAGCTGCCCAACTCTGGCCTTCTTTCAGCCATGACTCAGTGATCCTCACAACATCATATCAACCAATCTCTAATTGCACCCCAAGTTTGTTCACCTTATTTTGAGTGCTATGTGCATTTCAATACAGCACCTTCAGTCCTGCATTCTTTGCCCTTTTCAATTTTGCCTCTGTGGTACAATTTAATTCTTTGCTCTATCTGCATTTGGACCCAATCATTGGCTTGTCCTTCCTTACAATCATGCTACACCTGTCATCTACTTGTAAACCTGCTTGCTGATCCTCAGCTCTGTCGTACTGGTTCCCATCCCCCTGCCATATCAGGTTAAATCACTCCAAACAGCCCTAGTGAATCTGTCCACAAGAATGCTGGTCCCCCTCAGGTACAAGTGCAAGTCATCTCTTGTGTATAGGTCCCAACTGCCCCAGAAGAGGACCCCATAGTCCAGAAATATGATCCCTGCCCCCTTCTCCAAATCCTCAGCCACACATTTATCTACGGGCTTATTCTATTCCTATCATCACTGTCACAAGGCACAGGCAGCAATCTTGAGATTGCTACCTTCGAGGTCCTGCTTCTCAGCTTCCTTCCTAACTTCCTGTATTCTTTTTTCAGGACCTCTTCCCTTTTTCTTCCATGTCATTGGAACCAATCTGTATCACGACTTTTGCCTGCTCGCCCTCCTTTTCCAGAATATTATGGATGCGTCCAGAATCATCCCGAACCCCAGCACCTGGAAGGCAAACTACCATCCATGTTTCGTTTTTGCATTAACAGAATCACCTTTCTGTGCCTCTGACTACAGAGCAGATAGGTGGAAAATGTATTAGTCATTTCATATTTTATAAGCATATGCTATGTAGCAATGTAAAACCTGTTAAAGGCGTATTTAACACACTTCTTAACATTTGGAAATATTTTCTGAAGTTTGTTTCTCAAAGTTCAGCTTTTCTAATACTTCAAGCTTTTGAATATTGAGACTGGAAGACTTGTCTTTACAATGGTAATGATCAACCAAGATCTGGTTGTCTCCGTAGTTGACGCTTAATTATCACCAACTGTCCTAGTGCAGTTAAGAATGGGGAGTACACATGGACCTTACCTCTGGAGTTTAATTATTGCCTAGACTTTAGACCCATTTGCACACTGTCAGTCAGCCCATTGAATACAAGAGTTGGTAGGACACAATATTATAGAAAACTTCAGTCCATCTTCTTCATGCTGAACTGTTACTCATTGACGAGCACCTGGGTCATAGCCCTCTATACTTCTCAAATCAAATCAATTCTTCACTAAAGAAGATATAGTACTAGCAGTATGGGGGACATTCCAGGTGGCAGGGGTCAATGAAGTATGTGAAGTTACCATAACTAGAGGGAAGGTTCTTAGGAAACTGAAAGGTCGGAAGGTAGATAAGTCACCTGGACGAGATGTTGGATGCACCAGCATTCTAAAAGAGGTGGCTGAAGAGTTCATGGAGACATTACTGATGACATTTCAAGGATCACTAAATTATGGAATGGTTCCAGAAGAGTGGAAAATTGCAAATGTCACACCACTGTTCAAAAAGGGAGAGGAAGAAGAAAGGAAACTATAGGCCAGTTAGTGTTTGGAAAGATGCTGGAGTTGATTATTATGGATTATTATTAAGGTCTCAGGGTACTTGGAGGCCCATGATAAAATAGACAGCAGGATAGACAAAAGAGAATCAGCTGATGTTGTGTACTTGGATTTTTGGAAGGCAATTGACAAGTTGCCACACATGAGGCTGCTTAACGTGATATTACAAGAAATATTTTAGCATGAATAAAGCAGTGGCTGATTGTCAGGAGACAAAGAATGAGCATAAAGGTAGCCTTTTCTGACTACTGCCAATGACTAAATGTTTTCCACAGGGGTCTGTGTTGGGGTCAGATCTTTTTAAGTTATGTGTCAATGATTTGGATGATGGAATTGTTGGCTTTGTTGCAAAGTTTACTGACAATATGAAGATAGGTGGAGGGGTAGGTTGTTTTGAGAAATTAGAGAGGCTACAGAAGGACTTAGACAGATTAGGACAATGGGTAATGAAGTGGCAGATGCAACTTGCACTTTGGTAGAAGAAATTAAAGGGTTGATTATTTTCTAAATGGAGAGAAAGTACAAAAACGGAGGTGCAAAGGGACTTGGGAGTCCTTGTGCAGGATTCCCTAAAGGTTAATTTGTAGGTTGAGTCTTCAGTGAAGAAGGCAAATACAATGTTAGTATTCATTTCAAGAGGACTAGAATATAAAGTATGCGATGTTCAGACCTATAAAGCACTGGTGAAGCCTCACTGTGAGTATTGAGCAAGTTTGAGCCCTTTATCTTAGAGAGAATGCATGGAAACTGGATAGGGTTCAAAGGACCTTCATGAAAATGATTCCAGAACTGAGTGGCTTGTCATATAAAGAGCGTTTGACGGCTCTGGGTTTGTATTCACTAGAGTTCAGAAGAATGAAGGATGTCCTCATTGAAAGCTATTGAATGGTAAAAGGCCTTGATAGAGTGGGTGTGGAGAGGATGCTTCCTATGGTGGAGAGTCTAAGACCAGAGGACACAGCCTCAGAATAGAGGGGCATCCTTTTAGAACGGAGATGAGGAGGGATTTCTTTAGCCAGAGAGTGGCGAATCTGTGGAATTCTCCACCACATGCTTCTCTGGAGGCTAAGTCTTTATGTATATTTACAGCAAAGATTGATAGATTCTTGACTGGCCAGGGCATGAAGGGACAAGGGAGAAGGCAGGAGATTGGGTCTGAGAGGAAAATTGGATCAACCATGATGCAGTGGCAGAGCGGACTTATTGAGTCAAATGGCTGTACTTCTCTATGTATGAGCAGTGAGGGTACAGTTACAATGAAAGCATACTTGTAGCAGCATTACAGAATGTACACTATACTCTGTGTTCTGTTATTTTTTTCCTTCTATGCTATCTCAATATATTTATGTAGGTGCAGAAAACACACACAGCATAAATTATTCATAAAATATTCATAACTTATAGATAAATTATGGAAAACAATGAAGAAAAAAGACAGTTCCAAAAGAAAGACATTTGTACAAAAATATTCGGAGATAATTCCATGACAGTGCATATTTTGGTCCATAGAATTTGGTTGCTGAGGTAGGGTATAGGCTGTGCAGATCATTTCAAGAATCTAATGGTTGTAAGGAAGCAGCTGTTCTTGAACTTGATGGTGAGGGACTTCCGGTTTCATACCTCTTGCTTGACCGATGCAGCAAAAAGAGGGCATGGCTGTCTGGAGAAGATGAATCCCAGAGTTACAAACTGCATACATACGTCAGTAATAAATGTACCTTGAACCTTGATCTTCATCATCAAACCACACCCCCATGTGCAAAACAACAAATCATGTAGATAGCAACAAGAACGTCAAATCCCCAAGACTCAACGCCCATGCAAAAATTAAAATAAACAAACAAATCATGCAAACAGCAACAATGGGCAAAAACAGAGAATATAAAGCACAAAACAGAAAGATTCCAAATGAGCTACAGTCCAATTTGTATACCTTACATCTGGAATTTCTGCATCATCCTCCAACAGAATCACTGGAGAGAGAAATCACTAGATTGTAGGGGCCTACTCCTGGGAAAAGTGAGTCTATCAAATGGAGACCCCTTCTTCCCGCGGCTTTGAGCAAGAGGCTGGCAGATGACACTGAATACTCGTGAGCCTTTTGCATTCACCTCAATGTCTCAATCTTTCTCAATACTTTCAAGGTGAGGAGGGCTCATGGACGGAGCCTCCCACTCCCTCTCCCTCTGAGAACCCTCCTCCTTTCCTTGCTTCCTTCCTAGTTAGCCCATTCCCTCTCCTTTCCCCTCTCGATTCTTAGAATCTCATTCCACCTCCAATGCTTTACAATCAAAAATTACTTTGTATTAAAACCTATTCGCTTCACTAATGTTCTCAAAGAGGGGGAAATCTGAAGTATTACCCAATCCTGCTTGTTTGGAAGCTCCAGTGCAATCAATGTTGTTGACTTAACAACACTCTTTCTTCAGAGTCAACTAGAAATGGGACATCTATGTCAACACATACAAAATCCTGGAGGAACTCAGCAGATCAGGCAATGTCTATGGAGCTGACATTTCAGGCTGAAAACCATCAGCATTGGAAAAGAAGGGAGCAGAAGACAGAATAAGAAGGGGAAAGCAGGGAAGGATAGCAAGCCTGCAGCAGACCCTCTCTCACTGCTCTGCATCTGTTTTCTCTGCTACTCTAATACTCTTCAACCATGTATTCACCCAGACTCACCTATCAACTTCCTCTTCACCCACCTGCTTATTCTGGCTTCATCCCCATTCTTTTCCAGTCCCAATGAAAGGTGCTGATCTGAAACATTGACCCTTTATTCCTTCCCATAGATGCTGCTTGACCTGCTAAGTTACTCCAACATTTTTTGTGTGTTGCTCCGGACATCCGGCATCTGCATAATCTTATTATTATTATTTATTGTCACCAATTCATATTACGGTGTACAATAATCATAGTGATATTTGTTTCTGCGCTTCGCCCTCCCTGAAGTACAAATCAAAGTAAATATAAAAAAATTTAAATTATAAATCATAATTAGAAAATAGAAAAGGGTAAGTAAGGTAGTGCAAGTCAGGTCCGGATATTTGGAAGGTACGGCCCAGATCCGGGTCAGGATCCCTTCAGCAGTCTTATCACAGTTGGAAAGAAGCTGTTCCCAAATCTGGCTGTACAAGTCTTCATGCTCTTGAACCTTCTCCCAGAGGGAAGTGGGACAAAAAGTGTGTTGGCTGGGTGGGTCTTGTCCTTGATTATCCTGGCAGCACTGCTCCGACAGCATGCAGTGTAAAGTGAGTCCAGGGATGGAAGATTGGTTTGTGTGATGTGCTGGGCTGTGTTCATGATCTTCTGCAGCTTCTTCCAGTCTTGGACAGGACAACTTCCATACCAGGTTGTGATGCACCCTAGAAGAATGCTTTCTACGGTGCATCTATAAAAATTAGTGAGGGTTTTTAGGGGACAGGCCAAATTTCTTCAGCTTTCTCAGGAAGTAAAGGTGCTGGTGGGCCTTCTTGGCAGGGACTCTGCTTGGTTAGACCAAGTCAGGTCATTTGTGATATTCACCCCGAGGAACTTTAAGCTTTTGACCTGTTCCACCTGCGCACCACCAATATAGATGGGATTGTGCAGTCCGCTACTCCTTCTGAAGTCAACAACCAATTCCTTAATCTTGCTGACATTGAGGGATAGGTTATTGTCTTCGCACCATGCCACCAGGTTCTTAATTTCCTCTCTGTATTCAGACTTATCATTACCCAAGATACGGCCTACAATTGTGGCATCATCAGCAAACTTATATATTGAGTTTGTTGGAAACTTGGCTACACAATCATGGGTGTACAGTGAGTACAGTAGGGGGCTGAGTACACAGCCTTGTGGGGCACCGGTGCTCAGAGTGATTATAGAGGAGAGCTTGTCCCCTATTTTTACAGCCTTGGTCCTGTCTGTGAGGAAGCTGAAGATCCAGCTGCAGATCTGAGTGCTAAGACCCAGGTTCTGGAGCTTAGGAATTAGTTTATTTGGAATGATGGTATTAAAGGCAGAGCTGTAGTCAATGAAAAGGAGCCTTACATATGTGTCTTTATTCGCCAGGTGTACTAAGGAGGAATTTAGTGTCAGAGAGATGGCATCTGCCGTTGACCTGTTGCTCCGGTAGGCGAATTGCAAAGTGTCAAGGTTGACCGGTAGGTTATGGTTGATGTGTGCCATAACCAATCGCTCGAAGCACTTCATAGCAATTAATGTTAGAGCCACAAGTCGGTAGTCATTCAGGCATGCCACCTTGCTTTTCTTCGGCACCGGGATTATTGTTGCCTTCTTAAAACATGAGGGGATCTTAGACTGAAGCAGGGAGCAGTTGAAGATGTCAGCAAACACTCCAGCTAGCTCACTTGCACAGGCCTGGAGAACCCATCCTGGGACGCCATCTGGGTCCGTCGCATTCTTTGGATTTATCTTCAGGAAGGTTCTTCTAATGTCTTCCTCAGTGACGATGAATCTCGATGCCACCAGGTCTGGTTCATCCGGAGGGGGCGGGACGCTCCTCTCCTGTTCAAATCTTGCATAGAATACATTAAGCTCATCAGGAAGAGAAGTGCTAGTTATTGATATTCCCAGCCTTTTCTTTGCGCCCAGTGATCTCATTTAGACCCTGCCATAGTCTACTGGCATCCCTCTGGTTAGCTTGGTCTTCCGACTTGGCTCGATATTGCCTCTTGGCGCTCTTCATGGCTTTCCAGAGTTCACGCCTGGATTCCGTGTAGCGACTGGTATCCCCGGACCTAAAAGCCACAGATCTAGCCTTCAAAAGGGACTGGACCTCATAATTCATCCAAGGTTTCCAGTTAGGGAAAACCCGGATTGTCTTGTGAGACACACAGTCCTCTGTGCATTTCCGGATATAGTCCATGACAGCTGAGGCATACTCATCGAGGTTAGCTGCCGGGTCCTTGAATACTAACCAGTCTACCGATTCAAAGCAGTCACAGAGGACACCATCCGTTTCCTCTGTCCAACGCGACACCACTTTTGACACCGTGACCGCCCGCTTCAGTTTCTGTTTGTAAACTGGGAGGAGGAGTACGGCCTAATGGTCCGATTTTCAGAAGTGTGGTCTCTGGATGGAACGGGAGGCATCCTTGACTGCTGTGTAGCTGTGGTCAAGTATATCTTACATCAATGGACATTAAATCTTTGGACACTACCTCACTTTTTAAAAAATATACGGTATTTCTGTTTTTGCACGTTTTTAATTATTCAATATACGTAATTGATTTACATGTTTATTTATTTTTAAAATTTTATTTATTCTTCTTCTTCTTCTCTCTTTTAGATTATGTATTGCATTGAACTGCTGCTGCTACGTTAACAAATTTCATGTCACATGCCTTTGATAATAAACCTGATAGCTAGGAGGGCCATTTTGTTGAAGTGGAAGGATATGTCGGCTCCCACTCTGTCACAATGGTTCTCTCAAGTGATGTTATGTCTTAGTTTGGAGAAAATTAGAAGTCGAACCTTCGAACCTATGTTTGATTTTGAGAAAAGGTGGGGTTTATTTGCTCGTTACTACCATTTGAGTTAATTGATAGATTTCCTCCACAATCTAATTATAAATTTTGGTATTTTTTTTTGCTGGCGGTTTGATGTTTATCTTTAGAAGCCTTTTGTATGACGCATGGCTCCGGGGTTGAACACCTAATGGGTTCTTCTTTTTTCTCACTTTTTTCTTGCTTAGTAAGGTATTTTTTTCTTTTGTTTTGCGTCATCATATTTTCAATCCTTAAACATTGTTTTTTTTTCCTTTTGAGACATTGTGTTACTGACTTCGATGTACTCTTGTTATTTTGGATAATAATAATAATAAAAAGATTTGAAAAGAAAGATAATAAACCTGATTCTGATTGTGATGTCATTATTCTCTGTATGGTCAAATGCACTAATTTAGAAGGAAAGCCCCAGTTTGCACGCTCAAGATACTTCACAACAATGTTACCAACAATTTAGCCCTGAGATATATTAGGATGTACTGAAATAAGGGGTATAAATAGGATTCATATAAGCAGGCTTTTTCCATTGCGTTTCAGGGGAACATCTTCACTCAGCGGGCAGTGGGAGTGTGGAATGAGCTGCCAGCAGAAGTGGTGAATGCAGGTTAAGTTTCAACATTCAAGAGAAATTTAGATAGGTACCTGGAATAGGTGGGGTATGGAGGACTATGGTTGAACTGTAGATCAATGGGACTAGGCAGGTTAATAATTCGGCATGGACCAGATTGGCCAAACGGCCTATTTCTGTGCTGTAGTGTTCTTTGACACTATGGTAAGTGCAGGAATAGCTATGAACAGAAAATGCTGGAAACACTCAGCTGGTTGTGCAACATCCATGGAAAGAGAGACAGAGTTAATGTTCATCAGTCAAGTAAGACTATATTATGAAATACCTAAAATTGAGAGACGGAGAGAATTTGAGAGCTCAGTGCCTGAGCTGAAATGGTAGTCAATGATGGTGGAAACTGGAGATGAGATCAAGGTTGGAGAAGATCAGAGTGCTCAAAGATTATAGAGATAAGGAGTTTTCCTTGTTGTTGCTGCATTTTGTAATCTCTCTGTACATTCCTGTCTCCTCACAGCCTCTCTCTGATCTTTATTCACTTGGAACTACTGGTAGTGCTTGGCAATACTGCTCAGCCATTATTAACTCTAGCAGATAATTCAGCCATGTTTCAGTATTTGTAAGAAACATAGAAAATAGGTGCAGGAGTAGGCCATTTGGCCCTTCGAGCCTGCACCGCCATTCAGTATGATCATGGCTGATCATCCAACTCAGAACCCTGTACCTGCCTTCTCTCCATACCCCCTGATCCCTTTAGCCACAAGGGCCATATCTAACTCCCTCTTAAATATAGCCAATGAACCAGCCTCAACAGTTTCCTGTGGCAGAGGATTCCACAGATTCACCACTCTCTGTGTGAAGAAGTTTCTCCTCATGTCAGTCCTAAAAGGCTTCCCCTTTATCCTTAAACTGTGACCCCTCATTCTGGACTTACCCAACATCGGAAACAATCTTCCTGCATCTAGCCTGTCCAATCCCTTTAGAATTTTAAACGTTTCAATAAGATCCCCCCTCAATCTTCTAAATTCCAGTGAGTATAAGCCTAGTCGATCCAGTCTTTCTTCATATGAAAGCCCTGCCATCCCAGGAATCAATCTGGTGAACCTTCTTTGTACTCCCTCTATGGCAAGAATGTCTTTCCTCAGATTAGAGGACCAAAACTGCACACAATACTCCAGGTGTGGTCTCACCAAGGCCTTGTACAACTGCAGTAGAACCTCCCTGCTCCTGTACTCAAATCTTTTTGCTATGAATGCCTTTTTCACCACCTGCTGTACCTACATGGCTGGTATACAATGACACCCAGGTCTCGTTGCACCTCCCCTTTTCCTAATCAGCCACCATTCAGATAATAATCTGTTTTCCTGTTCTTGTCACCAAAGTGGATAACCTCACATTTATCCACATTAAATTGCATCTGCCATGATTTTGCCCGCTCACCTAACCTATCCAATTCACCCTGCATCCTCTTAGCATCCTCCTCACAGCTAACACTGCCGCCCAGCTTCATGTCATCCACAAACTTGGAGATGCTGCATTTAATTCCCTCATCTAAATCATTAATATATATTGTAAACAACTGGGGTCCCAGCACTGAGCCTTGTGATACCCCACTAGTCATTGCCTGCTATTCTGAAAAGGTCCCGTTTATTCCCACTCTTTGCTTCCTGTCTGCCAGCCAATTCTCTATCCACATCAATACCATACCCCCTATACTATGTGCTTTAAGTTTGCACACTAATCTCCTGTGTGGAACCTTGTCAAAAGCCTTTTGAAAATCCAAATAAATCACATCCACTGGCTCTCCCCTATCCACTCTACTAATTACATCCTCAAAAAATTCTATGAGATTCGTCAGACATGATCTTCCTTTCACAAATCCATGCTGACTTTGTCCGATGATTTCACTGCTTTGCAAATGTGCTGTTATCACATCTTTGATAACTGACTCTAGCATTTTCCCACCACCGATGTCAGGCTAACCGATCTATAATTCCCCGGTTTCTCTCTCCTTTTTTTAAAAAGTGGGGTTACATTAGCCACTCTCCAATCCTCAGGAACTAATCCAGAATCTAAAGAGTTTTGAAAAATTATCACTAACGCATCCACTATTTCTTGGGCTACTTCCTTAAGCAGTAAGACCTTACTGCACTGCATCGGGGAAGAAGGCCACCGTGATGTACAGGGAGATTTCTCTGAAGTGTGTGTGTGTGTGTGTGTATAAATGCATGCTTGTGTGCGTGTGTATGTTTGTATGGTGTATGGGGGGGGCATACTTGCACGTAAGTGCATTTAAATTTGTTTAATGAGATGAAGTGTGGAACAAGCCCTTGTGGCCCTTTGAGCCAAGCCACCCAGCAATCCCCCCAATGAAACCCCAGCTAATCACAGGCCAAGTTACAATGACCAATTAACACTCCAACTGATACATTATCTGGATTGTGGGAGGAAATAAGAGCACCTGGAGGAAACGGGTTCACAGACAGAACACACAAACTCCTTACATGCAGCACCTGGATTACTGCTATAGTAAAGTGTTGTGCTAACACTGTGTTACCATGGTGCCCTATAAGTGTATGTGTGTGCGTAACTCTGCATGCGTACATGAATGTGTGCACACATTAATGAGTGTGTCTGTTTTGTGTGTTGCATGTGTGGATATATGTGTGTGGCTGGCATATTTGTGTGTGTGAATCTATAATGTGTGCATGTGGGGGGCATACTTTAGTGATGCTTGCGTGTGTTTGCATGCATAAGTGTGTGTGCACGAATGCATGTGCATGTGTGCACATGTGTGTACTCGTACTATTGTGAACAATTTAGACAACTTATCTAATAAAAGATGTACTGACATTGGAAAGGGTTTGGGGAGGTTCACGAGAATGATTCTGGGAATGAAAGGTTTAATGTATATGGATTGTTTGATGGCTCTGGGCATGTGTCCCCTGGATTTTAGAAGAATGAAGGGGGAGTTCTCATTGAAGCATATGGAATGATGAGCAGAGAAGATAGAGTGGATATGGAGAGGATGCTTCCTACAGTGTTGGAGTATCTTGGACCAGTCAGCACAGCATCAGGATACAAAGATGTCCCTCTAGAATGGAGATGAGGAGGAATTTACATAAACGATTTAGATGAAGGCATTGAGAATAACATCAGCAAGTTTGCTGATGATACTAAGCTGGGTGGCAGTGTGACATGTGATGAGGATATTAGGAGAATTCAGGGTGAGTTGGATAGGCTGAGTGAGTGGGCAGATGCTTGGCAGATGACATTTAATGTGAATAAGTGTGAGGTTATCCACTTTGGGAGTAAGAACAGGAAGGCAGATTATTATCTGAATGGTGTAGAGTTAGGTAAGGGAGAAATACAAAGAGATCTAGGAGTACTTGTTTATCAGTCAGTGAAGGTGAATAAGCAAGTGCAGCAGGCAGTGAAGAAGGCTAATGGAATGTTGGCCTTTATTACAAAGGGAATTGAGTACAAGAGCAAGGAAATTCTTTTGCATTTGTACAGGGCCCTGGTGAGACCACACCTGGAGTATTGTGTACAGTTTTGGTCTCCAGGTTTAAGGAAGGACATCCTGGCTATAGAGGAAGTGCAGCGTAGATTCACGAGGTTAATTCCTGGGATGTCCGGACTGTCTTACGTAGAGAGGTTAGAGAGACTGGGCTTGTACATGTTGGAATTAAGGAGATTGAGAGGGGATCTGATTGCAACATATAAGATTATTAAAGGATTGGACAAGATAGAGGCAGGAAATATGTTCCAGATGCTGGGAGAGTCCAGTACCAGAGGGCATGGTTTGAGAATAAGGGGTAGGTCATTTAGGACAGAGTTAAGGAAAAACTTCTTCTCCCAGAGAGTTGTGGTGGTCTGGAATGCACTGCCTAGGAAGGCAGTGAAAGCCAATTCTCTGGATACTTTCAAGGAGCTAGATTGGTATCTTATGGATAGGGGAATCAAGGGATATGGGGACAAGGCAGGAACCGAGTATTGATAGTAGATGATCAGCCATGATCTCAGAATGGTGGTGCAGGCTCAAAGGGCCGAATGGTCTACTTCTGCACCTATTGTCTATTGTCTATTTATGTAGCCAGATGGTGGTGAATCTGTGAAATTCATTGCCACAGACAGCTGTGGAGGCCAAGTCACTGAGTATATTTAAAGTGGAGTTATCTGCTCCAGTGATAAAGATATCACTGATATCTTTAACCTCTCACTTTGGCAGTCTAGGGTACCCCACCTGTTTCAAGCAGGTTACAATTATACCGATGCCTAAGAAGAACGTGGTAACCTTCCTCAATGATTATCGTCCAGTAGCACTTACATCCACTGTCACGAAGTGCTTTGAGAAGTTGGTAAAGAAACATATCAACTCCTGCCTGAGAAGCAGCTTGGATCTATTCCAATTTGCCAACCAAAGGTCACCAAAGGTCAACAGCTGATGCCATTTCATTGGCTCTCCACTCATTCCTGGAAAATTGGGATAGCAAAGATACTTACATCAGGATACTCATTGAATACAACTTACAATACAAACATGCCCTCAGTACTAATCAATGAGCTTCAAGTCCTAGGCCTTTATATTTCCTTGCGCATCTGGATCCTCAATTTCCTCAGTTGCAAACCCCAATCATTTGGGATTGAAAGAAACATCTCCTCCACAATCTCCCTCAGCACGGGCTTTTTGCTTAGCAGCCCCCCACCCCCCCTCCCCGCTCTACATACTTTACAGTTATGACTGTGAGGCTAGGCACAGGTCCAGTGCCACTTTAAGTATGCAAACAACACCATTGCTGATGGCTGAATGAAAGGTACTGATGAATCAGCATATAGGAGGGAGACTGAAAATCTAGCTGAGTGGTGCCATGACAACAACAACCTTTCACTCAATGTCAACAAGACCATGGAGATGATCATTGACTCCAGGAGGAGAAAATTGGATGTTCATGAGCCAGTCCTCATTAGGAGATAAGAGGTGGAGAGGGTCAGCAACTTTAAATTCCTCAGTATTATAATTTCAGAGGTCCATTAAGAAGAAAGTATGGCAGTGCTTCCACTTTCTTAGAAGTTGGCATAGATTCAGTATGTCATCTAAAACATTGGAAAAAACACATCTATTGATGTGCGTTGGAGAATATATTGACTGGTTGTGTTATGACCTGGCATTGAAACATCAATGCCTTTGATTGGAAAAGCCTACAACAAGTACTGGACACAGACAGTCCATTATGGGTAATTCCTTTCCCACCAATGAGAGCATCTACATGAAGCACTATTGCTGGAAAGACCCATTATCAAAGACCCAACCATCCCGGCCATGATCGCTTCTCACTGTTGGCATTAGAAAAAAGGTACAGGAGCTTCAGGACTCATGCCACCAGGTTTAGGAACAGCTAATACCCCTCAGCCATCAGGGTCTTGAACTAGAGAGGATAATTTCACTCAATGTCACTAATGCCATCACTGAACTCTTCCTACAACCAATGGACTTACAACCAATGACTCTTCATCTCATCTTCTCAATACTTATTGTTTATTTACTATTTATTTATTTATTTGTCAGTTTGTTTATTATTTATTTTGATTTCTCTCTTTTTGCAGTTACCTAGCTGAATACTTTTTGCACGTTCATTGCTTGTCCGTCCTGTTGTGTGCTTTAATCGTTTCTATTGTGTTTCTTGCATTAACTGAGATTGCACACATGAAAATGTATCTCATATACATACTTGAATTATAAATTAACTTTGAACTTTGAGACTGATAGGTTTTTGATTAGTAAGGGTGATGACGGGGGGAAGGCCGCAGAATGGGATTGAGAGGGATAACAAGTCAGTCATGGTGGAATGGTGGATCAGACTCAATGGGCTGAGTGGCCTAATTCTGCTCCTCTTACTTATGATCTTATATGCATGTGTGTACTTAAATCTGTGTGTACGCATTAGTCTGAGTGTACATATGTTTTTGTGTATGTACAAACATGTATCTGTGTTTGTCTATCTGGGTGTGGGTATGTTTGTGTATGTGAGAAACAGAAATTATAAGGGGAGAAATAAAGAGCAAAAGAAAGAGAAAGGAATATGATTTACATTAATTGGAGATAAATGCCCTTTTCTTTCTGACAGCCAGCTTTACTCATTCCTGCAGTTGCACTTTGCCATCATTATTTCTCAATGTGGACGCTGACAGAACATTCACTCTGACCCACTGATGCTTGTTGACATCAATGCTGAAGCCCCAAGAATATCAACACAAGATACAATCTGCATTTGATTACAGGGAACCAGTTTGCATATTTTATCTTGATTGTTTAAGAAGGCGATGAGCAGTGCCTTGTCACATCTCAAAAGGCTTCGCAGGCATTCAATTATAAAGATCTATAGCTCAGTCAGTAGGCATAACAGGCAAAGCATGGGATCTCCCAGTAGACACCCACTTCAATTCGACTTCTTTCCTCTTTCTGACATGTCTCTCCATTGCTCCTTCTAACTCCGTTTAAAACAGAAAAGAGGAGGAATTTCTTAAGCCAGAGGGTAGTAAATCTGTGGAATTCATCGCCAGAGACTGACATGGAGGCCAAGTCACTGGGTGTAAATAAAGCAGAGGTTGATAGGTTCTTGATTAGTAAGGGTGTTAAAGGTTACGGAGAGAAGCCAAAGAACGGGGGTGGAGAGGGATAATAAATTAGCCATGATAGAATGGGGGAACAGACCTGGAGGACCAAATGCTCTAAAACTGCTCCTATGTTTTATGTCATATGGTCCATGATGAGGACCAACTCCAGTCGGAGGAGCGACATCTCATATTCTGCCTTTGGTAGCCTCTAATCCAAAGGCATTGACATTGATGTCACCAACTTCCAGTAATTTCTCCCTTTTACATCCTGCTTGGTATTACATTATGGGCATGTTCACCTGTTCCCATCACCTTGCTCTCACATATTTATCCAGTCGCCTCCTGTATACATATTCTGAATGTCATCTCAACTAAATGTGCTGCTATTTTCTCAGTTCCCTTTTCGTATCAGCCTCTATCAAAGGCCTTTGCTGAATACAATTTATTTGTACTGTTCCAGCGCATCCTAAGTTCACCATTTTAACATACAGTTTGTTTGTTCATTATGTGCTGTGTTGTATGATGTGGGCAGTTATGGTCTTCCCATGCATGATTGTTCTTGGCAAATTTTTTCCACAGAACTGGTTTTCCATTGCCTTCTTCTGGGCAGTGTCTTGACAAGACGTGTGACCCCAGCCATTATCAATACCCTTCAGAGATTGTCTGCCTGCTGCTAGTGGTCGCATAACCAGGACCTAAGATATGCACCAGCTGCTCATATGATCATCCACCACCCATTCCCATGGCTTTGTGTGACTCTGATCGAGGGGGATATGCAGGTGCTACACCCTGCTAATGGAGTGATGGGGCGCCTTACATCTCCTTTGGTAGAGATAGGTCTCCACCCTGCCACATACTTTTCAGTAAAATTTAATGGGAGCAGGAAATGATTTCCAAATCCTAAACTGAGCTCTGTATCAGTAAGACTGAAGAACTGATTGTTGACTTCATGAAGGGGAAGAAGTGTCCACATGCATCAGTCTACTTCTGGGGAACAAGTGGTGGAGAGACATGGCAGCTTTCAATTTTTCTGATATTAGCATATTGGATAACTTTTGATGGGCCCAACAATTAGAGGTGAGCACAAAAATGGCAAACATAGAAAACCTACAGAACAATACAGGCCCTTTGGCCCACAAAGTTGTGCCGAACATGGCCTTACCTTAGAAATTACTAAGCTTACCTATAGCCCTCTATTTTACACCGGCATCTTTTTTCTTTTGGGAGGTTACCAAATACTGTAATAATCTTCAACAGATATACTGTTGAAAATATCTTGACTGGTTATATCATGGCCTGGTACAGCACTACCAATGTGCCGAAATGTAAGAAACTGCAGAGAGTAGTGGAATCATCCCGATATATCGCAGGCACATCCCACTTCACCATTGGCAGTATTTACAAGAGGTACTGTCGCAAGAAGGCAACGTCCATCACCGAGATGTCCCCACCATCCAGGCTAGTCTATCTTCTCATAGCTATAGGCAGGAGCCTGATGTCCCATGCCACCAGGTTCAAGCTCAGCATTTACTACCATCATTCCCACAATCCTGATTGAGAAGTTGCAGAACTTGGGCCTCTGTACCTCCTAAACTTCCTAACTGGAAAACCACTATCTGCATAGATTGGTGATTACATATCCTCCTCGCTGACGATCAACACTGGCCTACTTCAGGGGTGCCTAGCCCACTGCTCTACCATCTATATACGCATGACTGTGTAGCTAGGTGTAGCTCAAATACCAGCTATAAATTTGCTAACCATTGTTGGTAGAATCTCAGGTGGTGACAAGAGGGCGTACAGGAGTGAGATATGCCAACTAGTGGTGTGGTCCCACAGCAACAACCTGGCACTCAGCGTCAGTAAGACGAAAGAACTGATTGTGGACTTCAGGAAGGGTAAGGGGAAGGAACATGTACCAATCCTCGTAGAGGGATCAGAAGTGGAGAGAGTGAGCAGCTTCAAGTTCCTTGATGTCAAGATCTCTGAGGATCTAACATGGTCCCAACATATTGATGTAGTTATAAATAAGGCAAGACAGCAGCTATACTTTACTAGGAGTTTGAAGAGATCTAGCATCTCAAGAAATACACTCAAAAACTTCTATAACTGTACGGTGGAGAACATTCTGACAGGCTGCATCACTCTCTAGTATGGAGGGACTACTTCACAGGACTGAAAGAAGCTGCAGAAGGTTCTAAGTCTAGTCAGCTCCATCCTTGGTACCAGCCTACAAAGTACCTAGGACTTCTTCAGGGAGCAGTGTCTCCAAAAGGCAGCTTCCATTATTAAGAATCTCCAGTACCTAGGGCAAGCTCATTGTTACCATCAGGTAGGAGGTACAGAAACCTGAAGGCACACACTCAGCATTTCAGGAACAGCTTCTCCCCCTCTGCCACCTGATTCCTAAATGAACATTGAATCTTTGGACACTACCTCACTTTTTAAAAAATATACAGTATTTCAGTTTTTGCACATTTTTAAAAAATCTATTCAATTTATGTATACCATAATTAATTTACTTATTTATTATTAATATTTTTATTTAACTTATTATCTTTTTCCTCAGCTAGATTATGTATTGCATTGAATTGCTGCTGCTAAGTTAACAAGTCACATGTCGGTGATAATAAACTTGATTTTGATTCGGGGAAAAAAAACAGCTATACCCCTCCTACCATTTGGTTCTTCAACAGTACAATGCTAATCACTGTTTCGTTATAGCAACACGATGATCACTTTGTACTAAGATTGATTTTGCTCTTTTCCTGTTCTTCATTGTGAGCCTTGGGCGTCATTTATATTAAGTGACACCATGTGCCTGAGATGCTGCTTCACGCAAGGTGTTTGCGTACAGCAGTGAACACGTGTACTTGTGCATCTGACAATAAACTTGACTTTGACATTGACTTTCATACATGGCATGACTTGCAAATATGTGGATGAGTTGTCCGGATTTCTGAACAATATCCAGTCCGCAAAGTCTCTATTGAGTTTCTGTAGGATGTGGTAACATCCCACTTGTTGACCGTAGATTCTTCTCTCTTGTGAAAGAACAAGAATAGTAGATCATCTTCATCAATCCAAATTCAGCAGTTCTCACTCCTGTCCATTACAGCTTCATCATCATCGTTCTGTACTATGTTGTATGATGTGGGCGATCATGTTCTATCCATGACCATGACTGTTCTCAGCAGATTTTTCTACAGAAGTGATTTACTGTTGCCTTCTTCTGGCCAGTGTCTTTACAAGATGAGGGTGACTCCAGCCGTTATCTATACTCTTCAGAGATTCTCTGCCTCGGTCAGTGATTGCATAACCAGGATTTGTGATATGCAGCAGCTGCTCATACGACCTGTTCCCATGGCTTCACGTTACCCTGATCGGGGGTGGGAGGTGGGGTGTGTGGTGTGGTTTTGCTAAGCATGTGCTACACCTTGCCCAAGGGTGACCTGCAGGTTTCTGGAGGGAAGGAGAGCTTTACAACTCCTTTGGTAGAGACGTATCTGCACTCTCCCACCCTGCATTATGGCTTATAGAAACTATTATAAAAAAAACTGTAGAGGAAAGATATTAATAAGTTTGAAAGATTGCAGAGAAAGTTTACAAGTATGTTGACAAGACACGAGGACATGAGTTGTTGAATAGGTTAGAACTTTATTCCCTGGAACACAGGAGAAGGAGGGGAGATATTATAGAGGTATACAAAATTAAGAGGGGTACAGATACAGTCAAAGCATGCAGTTGTTTTTTCACTGAGATTGGGTGAGACTAGAACTAGAGGTCATAAGTTAAGGGTGAAGTGCTACATTTTGGTATGAATACTCAAAATAGGACATACATGGTAAATGGTAAGGCATTGAAGAATGCAGTAGAACAGAGTGATCTAGGAATAATGATGCATAGTTCCCTGAAGGTGGAATCTCATGTGGATAGGGTGGTGAAGAAAGCTTTTGGTATGCTGGCCTTTATAAATCAGAACATTGAGTATAGTAGTTGGGATGTAATGTTAAAATTATACAAGGCATTGGTGAGGCCAAATTTGGACTATTGTGTACAGTTCTGGTCACAGAATTATAGGAAAGATGTCAACAAAATAGAGAGAGTACAGAGGAGATTTACTAGAATGTTACCTGGGTTTCACCACCTAAGTTACACATAAAGGTTGAACAAGTTAGGTCTTTATTCTTTGGAGCATAGAAGGTTCAGGAGGTACTTGATAGAGGTATTTAAAACTATGAGGGGGATAGATAGAGTTGACGTGGATAGGCTTTTTCCATTGAGAGTAGGGAAGATTCAAACAAGAGGACATGAGTTGAGAGTTAGGGGGCAAAAGTTTAGGGGTAACACGAGGGGGAATTTCTTTACTCAGAGAGTAGTAGCTGTGTGGAACGAGCTTCCAGTAGAAGTGGTAGAGGCAGGTTCGATGTTGTCATTTAAAGTAAAATTGGATAGGTATATGGACAGGAAAGGAATGGAGGGTTATGGGCTGAGTGCAGGTCGGTGGGACTAGGTGAGAATATGTATTCGGCACGGACTAGAAGGGCCAAGAGGGCATGTTTCTGTGCTGTAATTGTTATATGGTTATATATGGTGAAAGGTGGAATATTTAAGGGGTATCTGGGGGGGGGGGACTACTTCACAGAGGGTGGTGTAAGGGCAGAATGAGCTGCCAGTAGAAGTGGTAGATTTAGGATTGATTGTAACATTTAAGGGAAATATAGATATGTACCTGGTGAGGCAGTAAGGAGGGCTAAAGTCCAGATGCATCTATATGGGAATAGACCAAGACCAAGCTAGCATGGACTAGATTAGCCGAAAGGCCTGCTTCTGTGCTGTAGAGCTCCATGTTTCTGCGGGAATTGAGTGTACACTTTGTACACCGCTGATGCTTTGTAGTACCTGCCTTCAGTAAAAGTTGTTAATACTTCTACTTCTACAGCTCGGACAGAAAAGAGCCAACAGACATTAAATGACAGTGTTTATTCTACTGAGCAGTTCCTGTCATATGTTGCTGAGACAGCTCGGAATTTTTCAATGATATAAGATGGCATTAATGCGTAGTGACTTGTTGCAAGATGCTCTCTGTGGATTTATTCAGTCCTTCTACTGCAGTGGCTGTTGCAATGAATTGTATGGAAGACAAGATTTGTTTGAATGGTATGCTAGACAAGTTCAGAATCAGGTTTACTATCACTGACGTACAATACTGTGCAAAAGTCTTAGGCACATATATATAGCTAAGGTGTCTCAGACTTTTGCACAGTACTGCAGTAATGTTATGTATTGCAATGTACTGCTGCCGAAAAAAAAGTTTCATGACGTACATGAGTCATGATCAACCTGATTCTGATATGGGTCTCTATTGTGGACTTGAGAGTGTGAAGGGGGCAGGGAGAGGGGAATGGCGAGGAAGGGAGAGGGGAGGGAGCAGGAAGCACCAGACAGACATTTTATAATGAGTTTGGAATGAAACAGCCTTGCCTGGTGTCTCAGGTCTGGGTGGGTCTACACCCGTACAACTCCCTCTGCCAATGACCGGCCTCCCCAGCAGCCAGTAGTAATGAATTCTACAGAATTACCACCCTCTGGCTAAATAAATTCCCTCTCACTTCCATTCTAAATAGACGTTCCTCTATTCTGAGGCTGTTCCCTCTAGTCCTAGACTTCCCCACTGTAGGAAACATCCTCTCCACATTCACTCTATCTAAGTCTTTCAACATATGATCGTTTTCAATGAGATCCCCCCCCCATTCTTCTAAATTCCAGTGAGTACAGAGTCAGAGCCATCAAACACCCCTCATTTGATAAGCCTTTCATTCCCAATAGAGGGGCCTCCTCACCCAGATCAGCTGCTCCCTCTCCAGCAGCAAAAGAACATTACACTGTCATTATACCCCATCAAACCCTTGTGGTGGCTATACCAAACTTCAGTGCATCTCTCAGCATGTACTCCTGCAGCCTGCGATGTTATTCCTTCGCAGAGGATACCTCAATGTGCTGCCAACAAGTTTTGGGCAGATCAAGGGACATTTTTCACTGTTGATGAGCTGCCAGCAGCACCTGATGTTTGACTCAGTGCATGTCCCTGGGAACAGCTCACAGATCAGAGTCCTCTGTAAAACAGCTGCTCAGTATGAACTGTGACACAGGCCCTTGCATCTCCACCACACTCTCTTTGTAAGCCAACAGTCTGCAAGGAGATGAGCAACTGTCCAACCTGCTATACTGTCATCACTTGGGCAGTGCGAGGTGGGGTCATAGTCTGGGCATGTGGGAAGTGGAGCACTTTAAATGCCAGCAGGGCAAGGCCTTTGTGCTGGTCCCCTTTGGCTATAACTTTACCAGAGCTTGAGGCCATGCATGGTAAATTGGTGATTTGAAGTGAAGGATACTTTCACCTCACAATGCCACTCATTTCTAGCTCTTGGTGAGTAGCACAGTTCAATAATGACCTTGTAATAAGAAAGTGCAGTGGAATGAACCTTCACGGAGAAGTAGATTAAGACATAGTGCTCCCTAATGAGAAGTGACACTTGGTTTGACACTTACTGTGGCAGAGTTATCATGGATTTGACCCTTCATCAAATGAACATGCAAAAAGGTAAAAGCAGACAGATTGGGGAGAATGGACTTGAGTTCTCTGGAGTTCAGAAGAATGAAAGAGATCTCTATGAAATTTAGACATTTTCACGGGGCTCAAAAAGGAGAACACTTCTGAGTAAGGAGAGGAGAAATAACAAGCACATTCTCAGGAATGGGGTAGGCCATTTAGGACTGAGATGAAGAGAAGATTCATCATTCAGTGGATGGAATTTTCTTTTTCAGAGGGCTGTGGTGGCTTGATCACTGAATTCAATCAAGACAGTCATAGACTGTTACACTACATGTTGCATCCGCAAAGGAAACAGCATTATGAAGGACCCCACGCATCCCTCATCCAAAACTCTTCTCCCTCCTGCCGTCTGGGAAAAGGCACCGAAGCATTTGGGCTCTCATGACCAGACTATGTAACAGTTTCTTCCCCCAGGCTATCAGACTCCTCAATACCCAGAGCCTGGATTGACACCTTACTGCCCTATTGTCTTGTTTATTATTTATTGTAATGCCTGCACTGTTTTGTGCACTTTATGCAGTCCTGGGTAGGTCTGTGGTCTTGTGTAGTTTTTTTCTGTGTTCTTTTTTACGTAGTTCAGTGTAGTTTTTGTACTGTGTCATGTAACACCATGGTCCTGAAAAACGTTGTCTCACTTTTACTATGTACTGTACCAGCAGTTATGGTCGAAATGACAATAAAAAGTGACTTGACTTGACTTGACTTTAGGAAAGGGAAGTCAGGAGATCCCAGACAATCCTCATTGAGGTGTCCGCAGTGAAAAAGAGGAACAGTTTCAAGTTTCTAGGAGTTAACATCTCCGAGGATTTATCCTGGGTCCACAATATTGATGCAATCACGATGAAGCTATACTATATTAGGAGCTTGTGGAGATTTGGTATGTCACCAAAAACTCCAGCAAATATCTACAGATGTATCATGGAGAACATCCTAACTGGTTGGATCACCGTCTGCTATGGTGTGGCAAAGTACAGGATTATAAAAGGCTTCAGGCTCAGCCAGCTCCATCATGGGCACAAGCCTCCCCACACTCAATGATATCTTTAAAAGGTAGAGGCTCAAGAAGATGGAATCCATCATGAAGGATCCTTTCCATCTGGGACTTTCCTTCTTCTCATTCCTACCATAAGGGAACCTGAAGACCCACACTCAACATTGTAGGAAGAGTTTCTTCCCCTCCGCATCATATTTCTGAACAGTCCATGAATTCATGGAAGCTACCTTGTTATTCTCTCTTTCGCTCTACTTATTTTTATTGTAACATGTGGTAATTGGTTTTGCCTGCACTATACCACTGCCACAAAACTACAAATTTCATGACTTATGTCAGTGACAATATATCTGATACTAATTCTAGTGTCACAGAGCTATAGAATATGGAAAAGAGGCCTGTCAGCCCAACTTGCCCATTGTTACATACCCGTGACACGTGACAGTGGTGTACTTGTCACATGACAGGTGCTGAAGCTATACTGGACTTGAGGAAATGGTCTTGTGATGGTGGAGTGATGTCATTTTCCCACCAGTAGAGGTCATGTGACTGGTTTTTTTTTACAGGGTATAAAAGGAGGACCCCTCCCTGTGAGGAGGGGCAGTTCGTGGCTGGATTTGCCATGTTGACTTCATGCCACTACGTCATTTAATGTTATGATGCAGTTTAGTTGAAGGATAAAGATTTATTTAATGCCTAAAGTTTAAAAGGTCATTTGCCAGCAGTTTCTGTATAATACTGCTAGTTGAGAATCATTGGAGAGTGAAGATCGGAGTTCGGGAGTTAAAAGATCGAAGAAAGTCGATTTCGACAATGAAACAGGTTCGACTTTGTTTGATCCTCATTCGGAAGGAATTCGTTGACTGTGCCCATGTTAATCCCTGTGAATAATAGCAGAAAGGATTGGGAACAGTTTTGCAAAGGAAAGGTCAGTGCCTTTAAGCCGTTACATATCACCTTCGT
This sequence comes from Hypanus sabinus, assembly GCF_030144855.1. Lineage (NCBI taxonomy): Eukaryota > Metazoa > Chordata > Chondrichthyes > Myliobatiformes > Dasyatidae > Hypanus > Hypanus sabinus. The sequence goes on from NC_082708.1 coordinate 13,746,699, forward strand.
AAAATTCTTCATGGGAAAAGTAGTTCGACTGGGAACTGCAACAACATGACATGAAAGAGAATTTAAATCATCTTAAAAAGTCTCTCCTTTTAATGGACTGTAAATATTTTTAACTTTTGCAATACTACTTTGAAGAACTGTTTTTGCAACATCACTTTAAGAACTGTTTAATCTGCCGCACAGCAGCTGATTTCCGGTTATGTTAGTGATTTGTTTACTTTTGGTGTGTTTGTTTACAGTGTTTAATAAATGTTTTGTTTGTTATAAAAACCCCTACCTAACTCATATATTTATTGTTGCTTGAATCCATAACACCATGCTGATCAATTTGCCTACCTGAACCAGTCCCCTTCCTTTTCAGTCCTGATGAAGTGTCTCAACCCAAAATATCACCTGTTTATTCCTCTCCCTTGATGGTGCTGGCTTGCTGAGATCCTCCAGCCTTTTGTGTGTATTTCTAAAGATTTCCAGCATCTGCAGAATCTCTTGTGTGGATTGTCAGAGTCTTTTTCCCAGAGTTGGAGAACCAAGATTTAGGAATTGGAATTGGTTTATTATTATCACTTGTACAGTGAAAACCATGTCTTGCAAACTGTTCATACAGATCGATTTGTTACACCGTGTATTGAGGTAGAACAAGGTAAACAATAACAATGCAGAATAAGGTGTAACAGCTACAGGGAAAGTGCAGCTCAGGTAGACAATAGGTTGCAAGATCTTAATGATGTAGATTGTGAGGTCAAGAATCCAAACTATCACACTAGAGAACTACTTAATAGTTGTGGGATGGCAAAGTCATGTAGTGGTTAGCACATTGCTAACAGTGTCAGAAACCAGGGTTTCATTCCCACCACTGTCTGTATTGGCATGTTGCCAAGTGACTAAGGTATTGGTTTAGTGATCTGAAGGTCGCTAGTTCGAGCTTCAGCTGAGGCAGTGTGTTGTGTCCTTGAGCAAGGCACTTAACCACACATTACTCTGCGACTATACAGGTGCCAAGCTGTATCAGCCCTTGCCCTTCCCTTGGACAACATCAGTGGTGTGGAGAGGGGAGAATTGCAGCATGGGAAACTGCCGGTCTTCTGTACAACCTTGCCCAGTCCTCAGTCAACATCGAAATCAATAGATAGCCAAAGAAGAGAAGAAGACTGTCTGTAAGGAGTTTGTACATTCTCCCTGTGACCACATGGATTTACTCTGGGTGCTCCAGTTTCCTCCCACAGTCCAAAGGAGTACAGGAAATTAGGTTAAATTGTCCTGTGATGTGTCTTGTGTTAAATAGGTGGGTTGCTGGGTGGTATGGCTAGCTGAGCCAGAAGGGTCTGCTCCGCGCTAATAATTAAATAAATAAAATAGTCCGAATAAAATGGGATAAAGGCTGTTATGGGGCATGCTTTCAGGCTTTTGTATGTTCTGCTTGATGGAATGAGAAGAAAGGATGTCCAGGCTGAGTGGGGTCTAAGAATTAGAGAGCATCAGCTTAGGAGGGGGAACAAATTAAGAGAAATCAAAGGGGAAACATGAACACAAGAACTGCAAATGCAGGAAATCCAAAGCAACACACAAAAGGCTAGAGGACTTCAGCAGGTCAGGCAGAATCTATAGAAATGAACAGATGGCAGGTGTTATAGGTCGAGACCCTTCTTTAGGGCTGAGAAGGAAGGAGGAAAATGCCAGAATAAAAAAAGTTGGGTGGGGGGGGAAGGAGGATAGCTGGAAGGTGATAGATGAGACCAGGTGGGTGGGAAATGTCAAGTGACGGAGAAGAAGGAATCTGATAGAGGAGAGGAGAGTGGACCATAGGAGAAAAGGAAGGAGAAGGGAAATATAAAGCAATGCCTCACCTGGAAGAACTGCCTAGGGTCCTGAATGGCGGTGAGGGAGGAGATGAATGGGCAAGTGTAGCACTTAGGCCACTTGCAGGAGTAAGTGCTGGGAGGGAGGAGTGGACAAAGAAATCTCAGAGGCAGTGATCCTTGCAGAAAGTAGAGTGGTGGGGCAAGTGGAAGGTAAGGATACGTTTAGTGAGAGGATCCCTTTGGTGATGGCAGAAGTTGAGGACATAGTGCTGGAAGCCGAGGCTGATTGGGTGGTAGGTAAGGACAAGAGGAACTCAATCAGAATCAGGTTTGATATAACGATATAACAATTACAGCACGGAAACAGGCCATCCTGACCCTTCTAGTCCGTGCCAAATGCTTACTTACTCTCACCTAGTCCCACTGACCTGCACTCAACCCATAACCCTCCATTCCTTTCCTGTCCATATCACCAGCATATGTCATGAAATTTGTTGTCTTTGCAGCAGCAGTATGTTCCAATCCATAATAATAGGGAAAAAAGCATCAGTTTTACAAACAAATGTTAAATGCAGTTGTAGTTTTCAGCTGTAGCAGGTAAAATGGGAATATTTGATGGTTTCTGTCGGAGCTTGCTGTATGAGTCATCTCCTTGATGGTGCCCTAAAGTACCACTATCAAGGAGGTGAGAAGATGCGGAAGTCTTTTTACACAGAGGCTGGTATGTACATGGAAGGAGCTGACTAGTTAAAGCAGGTACAATAAAAAAAAGCTTTTAAAAGATAGATACACAGATAGAAAAGACTTAGAAGGATTGGCTAAATATAAGCAAATGGGATCAGCTTGGATGAGACATCTTGGTTAGCATAGACCAAATGGGCTGAAGGGCCTTTTTCACAGCTGTAGGTCTCAATGACTTTAGATCAGGAGCCAGGCAAATGAGGATCTTGAGAATCATCCCGCATGGTAAGGGTTATATGTGTGTGTGGTTCTCATGTACTGGAGAAAACATCTCTACATAAAGAATCAGGCTCATTTTCAGCTGAATATCACAGCCAGACCTGGAGCCCATAATAATTCCTGAATATTGACACACTACTTGCATGTTCTCCCCTGCACAGTCTGTACTGAGTGTGGAATTGTTCTGCTAAGATGGTAGCAATGTCACACACAATAAGACCTCTATTGGTTGAGGAACTAAAACTGATTACATCTCGCGAAGCAGGTTTGTCCACACAATGAGCTTTCCCACTGTGGAAAAGATAGCACGAAAGGACACAATCAAATATTCATAACATGAACAATGACAATGGCACTGAAATCTCCTCAGCCTAGTTTCCAGGGGATCTGCAGAGTTATCGAAGCAAAATTCTTTAGAAATCTTGAAATAAAATATGATCCTTTTGATGCCAGCTCTACTGCAGTCCAATTGTGTCTTTCTTTTTTCAATTTCCTCAGGGAAATTTATAGAAAATATGACCTTAGAAAGTATCTCTTGTGCTCTAAAAGACTCTTTCATCACTTCAGAAGTAAAATCTGACACACCTTGTCGAGAGTGGGTACATACAATGCATCACCTCAAATCAATAATGCTTATAGTTGTGGTACTTTGAGAGGCCGATATCAATTTCAAGAATAACATTTCAAATGTATCGTTAGCCTCCTTCTTTTTCCCCAACAACTAAATCCGCGTTTCTGGTTGTGGATTATTTTTACCTCTCAGGATGTCACAGCACAGAACGATGCAATTCCTCTCATTGAATCCATGTCAGCTCTTTGTAGAAGTAATCCGATTGTCCTGGCGGTTTATCTCTGCAAATCCCTGGTTAAAATCCAGCCCGTACCGAATTGACAGTGCTGATTGATTATGCTTTCTCTGGAGCTCCATGGCCACTTTATTAGGACACCTGTATACCTGCTTGTTCAGCTAATATCCAATCAGCCAATCAAGTGGCATAAATGCAGACAGACATGGTCAAGCGGTTCCACTGTTGTTCAGACCAAACATCAGACTGGGGAAGAAATGTGACTTTGACCGTGGAATGATTTTTGATGCCAGTTGGGGTAGTTTGAGTATCTCAGTAACTGCTGATCTCCTGGGATTTTCACACACAGCAGTCTCTCGAGTTTACAGAGAATGGTGCCAAAAAAACCCCACCAAAAATTCCAGTGAGTGGCGGTTCTGTGCGTGAAAATGCCTTAAGAATTAGAGAGGTCAGAGGTGAATGGCCAGAATGATTGAAACTGACAGGAAGGCAGCAGTGACTCAAATATCAAAAAATGTGTAGATGAGCATCTCCGAGTGCACAACACTTCAAATCTTAAAGTGGGTGGGCTACAGCAGCAGAAGACCACAAACATACACTCAGTGGCCACTTTATTAGGTACAGGAGGTACACAATAAAGTGGCCACTGAGCTTATAATGCAATTTTAACAAGAAGCTCTTACTTTTATGAGAATTTGAGTATTCACTCTGAATTTTTAAATGTGCAGTACTGTGCAAAAGTCTTAGGTACATGTTTATGGCTACTTTGCCTAAGATTTTTGCACAGTACTGTAGTAATTTTATGTATTGCACTGTATTATCCTGCAAAGAAAAACACAGATTTCATGACATCTGTGAGCGATGATAAATCTGATTCTGAAATGGGATTCTATTATGGACTGAGAATGAGAAAGGGACAAGGAGAGGGGAATCATGGTTGGGAAAAGGGGAAGAGAGAGAAAGGAAGAGGGAAGCATCAGAGAGACATTCTGTAATGGTCAGTACAGAAATCAAATTACTTTGCCTGTTTTCCCAGGGCTGGGTGTGTCTGCACCTGTACCACGCCCTGCCCCTGTCACTCCTTCTCTGCTACCTGTCCCACATCCCTCCCTCAGCACTCTACACTCCACGCTCGCCATTCTCAACATCCTTTACTCCAACCAGATTTACAAACTTTCTGCTCTGTGTTGACAAATACAGTATGGAGCGAAAGTCTTAGGCACCCTAGCTATATATACAGTATACCTAATCATTTTGCACAGTACGGTAGAAAGTAGAACAGTCCAGCACATGAATAGGCCCTTTGGCCCACAATATTGTACTGACATAATTAAGGCAATGACACCTCATTACACTAATCCCTTCTGTCTGCACAGAGTCCATATCCCTCCAGTCCCTGCTTATTCAGTGCCTATCTATCAAATTGACATCCTTCTCATATCTGACTCCATCATCACCCCAGCAACCACATTCTAGGCACCACCACACTCGATGAAAAACCTGCCCAGTACATCTCCTTTGGACTTACCCCCCCCCCCCCCTTAAATACATGCAGTCCCCAATAAATTCCCTATACTTTCCTCCAGTTACTTTAAAAATGTCTTCTTGTGGTAGCCTTTGGAAAAAGACGCTGGCTGCCAATACCATGCCTCCTATCAAATCACGTTCCTCTATCAAGTCATCTCTCTTTCTCTGTCACTCCAAACAGAAAAGCTTCTGTTCACTTCAACCTATCCTCATAAAGCATGCTCTCTAATCCAGGCAGTAGCCTGGTAAATCTCCTCTTTCCTCTCTCCAGAACGCCCACATCCTTCCTATAATGAGGGGACCAAAACAGAACACAATATTCCAAGTGCGGTCTAACCAGAATTTTTTGGAGCTGTAAAATGATCTTGCAGCTTGTGATTAAAAATTTTAAAAAACATAAATTAAAAATGCATTAAATGGAGAACCCATCTTCCCCTTAAGGCAAGTATAAGGTGATGAGCTTGAAAGAAAGCAGAGTTCTCCCCAAAGTCTTAACAATATTGATCCTTTAACCAACAATAGACAATAAAGAGAAAATGCCAGCAACCCTCAGCAATTTGCCTGATCTCCTGAGCATTTCCTGCATTCTCTGATTTTAGTTTGTATTTCTAGCATCAGCAAGGTTTTATTATATACCCTGCCAAGGGTATGGTAGAGGCAGGCACATTGGGCCATTTAAGAAACTTTTAGATAGGCACTTGAATAATAAGAAAGTGGAGGGATGAGGAAAAGGAGAGAGAGAGAGAGAGAGAGAGAGAGAGAGAGAGAGAGAGAGAGAGAGAGAGAGAGAGAGAGAGAGAGAGGGGGGGGGGGAGGGGGAGGGGGAGGGGGAGAGGGAGGGGGAGGGGGAGGGGGAGGGGGAGAGGGAGAGGGAGAGGGAGAGGGAGAGGGAGAGGGAGAGGGAGAGGGAGAGGGAGAGGGAGAGGGAGAGGGAGAGGGAGAGGGAGAGAGATTCACCTGTTAAGTTTCCCAGAGGAGGCCCGAGAGCAAAGAACAGAGGAAGTGCCTGTCAAAGAGGGCACAGCTGCCAAGATAACAGCTTTTTCGAGAATACAGCAGCGAGAACAAAATAATACAGAGACAAATTGGATTATAACAACTTAAAACAAAAGTACAACCATATCGATGAAAAAGTTTACTTCAAGTTGCAAAACTCAAGATTAACTTCAGATGTTTGCAACATTCTCAGTGCTGGATCTTGAGATAATGGGCATCATTGGAATGATCTATGGGGCCATAAACAGAGTCATAGCGTCATATGGAAAAAGGCTGTGTGGCCATTTCACCCATGCTGACTGCATTGTCCAACACCAAGACACACCTGCCTGTGTTTAGCCCAGAACCCTCCAAGCCTCTCTTAGACCATAAGACATATAAGCAGAATGGGGCCATTCAGCCCATCAAGTCTGCTCTCCCATTCCATCATGGCTGATCCAATTCTTCCAGTCATTTTCACTCTACTGCCTTTTCCACATATCCTTTGATGCCCTGGATGATCAAGAACTTATCTATCTCTGCCTTAAATACACCCAATGACATGCCGTCCACAGCAGCTTGTGGCAATAAATTACAGAGTTACCATCCTCTTACTAAAGTGATTTCTCTGCATCTCTGTTCTCAATGGATGTCCTTCAATTCTGAAGTTGTGTCCTTCTCCTCATTTAGATAATGGTCCGCACTATTGTTCCTTTTACCAAAATGCATTATCATACATTTCTCAACACTGTATTCCATCTGCCACTTTATTGTCCATTCTTCCAATTTGTCTGTCCTGCTTCAATTGCATTGCTTCCACAGCACAACCTACCCCTCCAGCTATCTTTGTATCATCTGCAAACCTTGCCGCAAAGCCATCAATTCTGTTTTCTAAATCATTGATAAACAATGTGAGAAGTTGCAGCCCCAATACTGATCCCTGAGCCCCATAGTTACCAGCAGCCAACCAAAAAAGGCCCCTTTTATCCCCATGAGCTGCCTCCTGCCTTTCAGCCATTCCTCTATGCATACCAGTATCTTTCCTGTAATGCCAGAGGATTTTATCTTGTTAAGCAGCCTCATGTGTGGCACCTTGTCAAATGCTTTCTGAAAATCCAAGTGAATTACATCCACTGCCTCTCCTTTGTCCAACCTGCTTGTTACTTCCTCAAAGAATTCTAACAGATTTGTCAAGAAAGATTTCCCTTGACAGAAACCATGCTGACTGACTTATTTTATCATTAGTCTCAAAGTACCCGAAACCTCATCCTTAATAATTGACTCCATCATTTTCCCAATCACTGAAGTTAGACTAACTGGCCTATCTTTTGACTTTGTCTTTTCTTAAGGAGTGGAGTGACATTTGCAATCTTCCAGTCCTCTAAGACCAGGGAGAATCAAGTGATTTTTGAAAGATTATGACCAATGTATCCGTTATCTCTTCTGAAACCTTTCTCAGAACTCTGGGAATGTAGTTCATCAGGCCCAGTTGATTCATCCACCTTCAGACCTTTAAGTATGCCTAGCACCTTTTCCTTTGTAATAGCAATGGCACTCACTCCTGCTCCCTGACACTCACAGACCTCTGGCACACTGCTAGTGTCTTTTACAGTTAACATGCAAAGTACTCATTAGGTTTATCTGCCAGCTCATTGTCCCTCATTACTACCTTACCAGCATAGTTTTCCAGTGGTCCAGTATCAACTCTCACCTTCCTTTTACTCTTTAGATAACTGAAAAATGTATCCTGCTTTATATTATTGGCTAGACTACTCTCATATTTCATCTTTTCCCTTCTTCTAGCTTTTTTAGTTGCCTTTTGTTCCTACGTTATTGGTACCAATATGTAACTTGATTTATAGACAATAGACAATAGGTGCAGGAGTAGACCATTCGGCCCTTCGAGCCAGCACCGCCATTCACTGTGATCATGGCTGATCATCCACAATTAGTACCCCGTCCCTGCCTTCACCCCATATCCCTTGACTCTGCTATCTTTAAGAGCTCTATCTAAAGACTTCTGGCTGCTCAACCTCCCTTTTCAGGATATTGTGGACGTCCAGAATCATCTCGGACCCTGATATCTGGGAAGCAAAGTACCATCTGAGTTTCCTTTTCGTGTCTACAGAATTGCCTATCTATGGCTATTCTACTGCCTATTACTACTGCCAGAATCTTCAGTCCCCTACCCTTCTGAGCCAGAGGGCCAGATACAGTGCTAGAGGCACGGCCACAGTTGCTTCCCCGAGGTAGATTCCCCCCCTCCAACAGTACTCAAAATGGAGTACTTATTGCATTTCATGCACCAACCACTCTCTGAGTGAAAAACCTTCCTCTTATATCCCCCTTGAACTTTCCACCCCTTACCTTAAAGCCATGTCCTCTTGTATTGAGCAGTGGTGCACTGGGGAAGAGGCGCTGGCTGTCCACTCTATCTATTCCTCTTAACACCTTGTATACTTCTATCATGTCTCATCCTCCTTCAAAATAAGCGGCAGGGTGGATGTGGAGAGGATGTTTCTTATAGTGGGGAGTCTAGGACCAGGGGGCACAGCCTCAGAATAGAAGGATGTCTCTTTCGAACAAAAATCAGAATGAATTTTTTCAGTTGGCGTTCTGGGCCGAGACCTTTCACTAGTCCTGATGAAGGGTCTCAGCCTGAAATGTTAACTGTTTACTCTTTTCCATAGATGCTACCTGGCCCGCTGAGTTCCTCCGGCATTTTGTGTGTGTTGCTTGGATTTCCAGCATCTGCAGACTTTCTTTTGTTTGTGATTGACCTAATTTTGCTCCTATGTTTTATCTTCTTATGGTCACATACTCAACGTGTTAGGAACAGCTTGTTCCCTCTGCTATCAGATATCTGAATGGATAATGTACAGTGGAGAGCTTTCTAACTGGTTGCATTACTGTCTGGTATGAGGACGGGTTACTAGAGAGGATCAAAGTAAGCTGCAGAAGGTTGTAAATTTAGTCAGCTTCATCACGGGCACTAGCCTCCCCAGCATCCAGGACATCTTCAAGAACTGATGCCTCACAAAGGCAGCGTCCATCATTAAGAAGCCCCATCACCCAGTTCATGCCCTCTTCTCAAGGCTACTATCAAGGAGGAGGTACAAGCATGTAAAGGCACACAAGCCTCCAAACAATAATTCACAAATAGCTTCTTCCCCTCTGTCGTTGGATTTCTGAATGGACATCGAACCTATGAAAACTACCTCACTACTTATTTAATATAAATTGTAGAAATATATATACTTACTGTAATTTACAACTTTTATTATTATGTATTGCAATGTAGTGCTGCCACATAACAACAAATTTCACGACATATGCCAGAGGTATCAATTCAGAATCTGATTCTGATTTATATATCTATTGCAATAAATAGAATATTTTTATGTATTGCACTGTACTGCTGCTGGAGAACAAGAAGTTTCATGATACTGTGTGTGTGAGTAATGATAAACTTGATTCTGATTCTGAAACTCTGGAGTCCTCCTGTGGTGCGAATGAAAGCGTTGTGCAAAGTGCTCGTACGATGTTAAAGACAATTAACTGGCCACAGTCACGCTGCTGTCAGTGGCAGCTTACTGTGCTCATATTCACTGCTGAGCTTCCGCCAACAATGGCTACCAATCAGATGTACTGTATTTCATCGGCAAAATGCGATAGACCCCACTGAGACTGTGAAAGGCTCTGTGTGTTTTGCTTTCATTAACATATTGCAAAGAAATTGGTGTAAAAACTGTACTTCTCTTTATTCAATAACAGAATGCTCTGTTATTACCCATGACAGCCCTTTGTATAAACTATAGTAAATAAGAAGCAATTTCTCATCCAGACATGTACACGATTCTCTTGATTTCTGAATGCACACTTTTTTTGCTAATTAGTAAAGAATTATCGATCTGAAATATGCTTGACCTACCCTCAGGTAAGCAATAAATTCTTTCAGAAAGCTTATTTTGGTAATGTCCAAATTGGCACACACATATCCCAGATATCCGCCTCGAAGTGTTGATGTTCCCAGAATAGAAATCAGTTTGTTGGAATTTATTACTTTTCAAGCTGAGATAGAAAATCATTGCTTCCATCAAGAAAATGGTCTCGACCTATTGCCTGAAATTTTAACAAAGAACTTGTCTTTGTAATACCCCTTCCACTATTTCCAATTGCTCCTAAGTAATTTATAGCACAAGAATCCATGTTGATTCCTCTTTATAAATGATGAGTGATTTGGTGTAGAGAGAAACAAATGCTTCACTTAAACATAAGGGAACCTTTCAACTAATGAATGCAGTCACTATTGCAGTAGCTTTTGTCAAACTCCCAAGAGAGCTCATCAGAACAAAGGAATCACCTAACACATCCATTGACGAATACCACGGTGATTACCGTACAATGCCTCTCTGCTCATTACAGGGCTGTGTTGGGAATATGGCAGCCATTTTTCCTCCAAACCACTTCCCCAATGCGACATACCCAGCCTGTCACATGTGCAGTACTGCGCAAAAGCCTTCGGCGCATACTGTATACAGTATATAGCTAGGCTACCCAACACTCTTGCATGGTACTGTAGTAAATTTATATATTGCTCTGAACTAAACTGAACCTAAATTTGACTGAGATCATTATCCTCCCTGACCACTGGCTCCACCTGCATATTGTCCTTCACTGCTTGAATACAAGTAAACTTTAACGACCCAGACTCTCTCCACTTAACAAGTACTCTGATTTTCTGTAACATTCACCAAATTGGATGATCTCACATTTTGCACATTATACAATACTGTAAAGGTCTTAGGCCTATATATGAATATATATAGAGAGAGCTAGGGTGCCTAAAGCTTTTGCACAATACTATAGTAAACTTAAGTATTGCATTGCACTGTTGCAAAAAAAATTCATAACATATATGTGTGATGATAAATCTGATTCAGTTAAGAGACAGACTGGGAAGGGGGAAGGGAGAGGGGAGGGAGCAGGAAGCACCAGAGGGACACTCTGTAATGATCAATAAACAAATTGTTTAGAATGAAACGACATTGCCTGGTGTCTCAGGGTTGGGGGTTTCTGTAGCCATGCCAGATCCTGCCCCCTGCACCTATCTCACAGTGCTCCACTCTTGCCATTCTCAACATCCTTAACACCTGCCAGAGCTACAAACTCACCCTCTGCTCCACATTGCAAATAAAATACAGTGCAAAAGGCTTAGGTGCTTAGGTACCCTAAAAACATTATATATATATGTTTTAAATATATTATAAATATATATGATTCCTTGCTGAGTGCCTTGTACAGTTCAGCAGGTATTCCATTCGTGCTGTGCGCCTTGCCACTGCTCATCTGCGTGATAGCCTTCTTGACTTCATCTATCGCGGGAGGATCATCTAGTTCCTCGTGAATAGGCTGTTGGGGGATTTGGTCCAGAGCAGACTGGTCGACCAACGAAAGGCAGTTCAGGAGCTGGCTGAAATGCTCTTTCCATCTGTGTTGGATGCTTTCTTTGCCCTTCAGCAGTGTGGTTCCATCAGCGGACAATAGTGGAGATGAGCCAGATCTTGAGGGGCTGAAGTTCATCTTGATGGAGTTGAAGAGCAGCTTCGAGTTGTTGATGTCGGCGAAGCGTTTCTGCTCTTCAGCTTTCCTATCCCACCGCAGGTCATGCATCTTGCGAATTTCCTGTTGGGCATGGGTCTAAAGCGACTTAAACCGCTCTTTTTTGAGATTGGAGCTTGGGTCATTTTGCTGCTCCATGAATGCTTTGTTCTTCCTGGCCAGGAGATCTTTGAAGTGCCTGGAACAGAACATGACATTATACTCCGTCTTCATTGATCTGAGGAAGGTGTTTGACACGGCCAACAGAAACGCACTGTGGATCATCCTTGGAAAGCTTGGCTGCCTGCAGAAATTCACTCCACTCAACCGCCTGCTCCACGATGGCATGACAGGAGAAGTGTTCTCAGATGGTTCCCCATCTGAGACTTTCAACATCTCATATGGCGTAAAGCAAGGTGCATTCTAGCACCAGTGCTCTTTAACCTCTTCTTCACCCAAATGCTGAAGCATGCTGTTAAGGACCTAGACCTGGTTATTCACATAAGACATCGCCTAGACAGATCGAGGTTTGACCTGAGACGCCTTGCTGCAAAGACCAAAGCGTTGAGGAGGCTCATCACTGAAACCCTGTTTGCTGATGACTGTGCCCTCATGGCCCACCAGGAGAACCAGCCGCAGACGATTGTCGACAAGTTCTCCGCAACCTCAAAGCTGTTCGGCCTGACAATCAGCCTCGGTAAGACAGAAGTTCTCCTACAACCTACGCTAAACACTCATCCTCCTCAGCCTTGCATCACCATCACCAGCACTGGTGATGAGCTTCAAGTATCTAGGAAGCACCATCTCCAGTGATGGATCCCTTGACAAAGAGATCAAAGCAAGGATCCAGAAAGCTAGCCAGGCACTTGGGAAACTCCGTGTCAACATTCCGGAGCACAAGGACATTCAGCTTTCAACCAGGCTCAAGGTGTACAAGGCTGTGGTCCTCACCTGTATGGCTGTGAAACCTGGACCCTGTACCGCAGGCACATCAAACAGCTGGAGCAGTTTCACATGCGCTCACTGCGGTCGATCATGAGGATTCGATGCCAGGACCGAATCACCAACCAGGAAGTCCCTGACAGAGCCAACAACACGAGCATTGAGGCAAGGATCCTCCAGGCCCAGCTATGCTGGACTGGCCATGTGGTCGGCATGGGTGAAACAAGAATCCCCAGGCAGCTGCTCTGCAGTGAGCTTGAGCATGGCAGTCACAGTCAGGGCCGCCTCAAAAAAAAAGATTCAAAGACGATTTGAAATCGTACATCAAATGGGCAGACCTCCAGCCTCGACAGCTTGAGAGTCCGCAGCCGACAGGGCTGTGTGGCGCGACCTGGCCGGAAAAGCTGCATCTGACTTTGAGGATGACCGAAATCAGCGCCTTGCAACACACGACACCAATGTCACAAATCCATGTATGCACCTGTTCCAACAACCGCCATTCCATGTCCAACCTGCAACCACATGTCTGCTTCGGCCTTCGGCCTCCAAAGCCACATGCGTATCCACAGATGACCGCACAATGTTTAGTCTTAGACAGCCACCAATATATATGATCGTTAGCATAAGGGATTCTGCAGATGCTGCAATGCAGAGCGCACACATACAAAATGCTGGAGGTACTCAGAAGGTGAAGCAGCACCTATGGAGAAGAACAGTCAACAGTTCAGGCTGAAATCCTTCAGCAGAACTGGGAAGGAAAAGAGAAAATGTTGATGCCTGAACTGCAGAGTTCCTCCAGCAAGAAAATCTTCTTGCCCACTGCTATCAGATTTCTGAACCAATCACCTCTTTCACATTCCCTCCCCAGTGGAGCTGCAATTTTCACGGATTCAAGTCTACCTCTCTCAGTTTATTCTGTTACTGATATTTTAGCATTTATTTTTGTTCTACTTTGGATTGCAACTACAGTCTCTGCATCATTCTGTGGTTTTGCATGTCATTGTAATTATTGTTGTATTGATTAATACCAAGCAGAACAAGGAATTTCATAGCACCTTGAAATATATGATACTAAGCCTATCTAATCTAATCTAGCCGGTAAATCCCACACCATAACAAACCTCTGAGTAAATAAAGTTTTTCCTTGCATTCCAGTTTCAATCATTTGCTGAAGATTTTAAGCCATTTGCTCTCTGATCCTTCAGCCACATTGTCAGAGGGTGGTAAATCTGTGGATTTTGTTGCCACGAGCATCTGCGGAAGCCAAGTCATTGGATGTATTTAAGGCAGAGGTAGATAGTTTCTTGATTAGGTAAGGGTATGGGGTGAAAGCAGGGGAGTGGGGATGACTGGAAGAATTGATCAGCCCATGATTGAATGGCAGAGCAAAGCTGATGGGCCAAATCGTCTACTTCTGTTCCTATATCTTTTGATTTTATGGTCTTACTCTAAATGGAACAGCCTCTCTTGATCTGCGCCTTCTTAAACACCTTTTTATAATTTTCTCTCACCTTTCTTCAGTCAAAAGGAGTGAAAGGTTACCACCAGCAGGTGGGAATATGAAGTTAAGATCCAATTGAGTTATTCTCATACTAAATGGTACAACAGGGCTAAGGGGCTGAGTGGCTTATATGTGAGACGATAATGCCATTAAGACATTGCTGCAGAATTAGGCCATTTGGTGCATGACCTACTTCTAATTTGCATCTCAATATGTTATAAATTGTATATTTTTTGTATGATTTGTATTTTTAATGTTATATATGTATCTGATGCCTTGTGCCTGAGGTGCTGCTGCAATTACATCACATTAATCAATATATTTGATTGTTTATTATTTATTCAGAGGAACAGTGCAGAGTAGGCCCAACCGACCTTTCGAGCCACACTGCCTAGCAACCCCTGATTTAAATTCACAAAGACAAATTAACCTACTAACTGGTATGTCTTTGGACTGTGGAAAGAAACCAGAGCTCCTGGAGAAAACCCACGCATTCCACAGAGAAAACGTACAAACTCCTTACGGAGGATGCCAGGACTGAACTCTGAATTTCAAGGAACTGAGCTGTAACAGTGTCGTACTAACATTATGACACGGTAGCATCCCCAGTTAGCATTACACCTGTGCATACATGTACTGCACTTGTGCATTTGACAATAAACTCCACTTTGATAACTTCGCATTGCTATGGACTTTGTTGTTCTAATTATGTTTGTTCTTGTATAAGTTTTAGGAAACTTATGTTCTTCTAGTGAGTAAAAAACACAAAATGCTGGCAGAACTCAGCAGGCCAGACAGCATCTATGGGAGGAGGAAATAACGACGTTTCAATCGAGGATGATGGTCTTCGTTCTGTTGATCTATTCATGGGCACTCACGTGGCTTATGACTTGAAGATGTGGCCCACAGAGTGAAGATGCCTGTGCGTGTATTTGTTTAACGTGTACTTGATGGTGCACTCCAAGAAGCACACAATACTTCACAAATCAACCAACTGATTCCAATGGCATGGAAACCAAGACAATTGGAGCTGATGGATTTGTTCCAGTCTTCATCCGCCTTCATAGCCATTGAGTTCAAAGTAACTTCGTCCACCTGTTCCACCGTTGAGGTCTTGATTGGATTGTCCTTTGTCAGGAACCTCACCCTCGACCTTACCACCATGAGTGACCCTACCAGGAGCATAGCTCCAGACAGCATCACTCTTAGGATCTCAGGACCACACAAGCTTCTCCACCATGACAAGGTGACAATCCACGGAGAAGACACAGCCTTACCCACCACTCAAAACATCTCCTTACTGCCTCATGAAGATAGCATCTATCATCAAGGATTGCCATCATTTGGGGCATGCCAACTTCACACGACTGCTGTTGGGCAGGAGGTACAGAAGTCCCACATCACCATATTAAGGAACAACAACCTTCCAACAGCCATTGGGTTTGTGAAGTAGCCTGTAGAACCCTGATCTCATCAGAAAAGTATCGACCTCCTCTTCTAATTCAAGTTTATTGTCATGTGACTATACATATATATAACCAAACAAAGCAACATTCCTCTAGATCATGATGTACTCCACACAACATATATCACAGGGAGCCCCAACCTTTTATGGACCGCAGACCGTTTTAATATTGACAATATTCTTGCAGATTGGGCGACAGGGAGGTGGGGGGTGGGGGCAGGGTGTTAATCACAACCAGAATATAGGTGATATGTCAACTAAGTCACTTATAAATGACTGTAGTGTTCTCGCACAGGTGTAAAAGAACTCTGAACGAAACACCAAGCATAAACCAATCAATGAGGCGGTCCCAGTAAGATTAACCATTTACTGTTCACTCTTCCACATTAATGTATGGCGAAAGGCGTTGCTTCACTAATGTTTCTAGTGCGTAGAAAGAAAACTTTTCTCACATTGATCCTGCGCACATAAGCCCCCTCCTTCCCGTTTCTCCAAACCGGTATTTTCCCACAAGATGCGGCAAAACTGGGTGTGACGTCATCGCATGCCGCGATATATCACAGACAACGAATTTACTTTAAACAACCTTAACTTTAACTAGAAAACGATAACAAACAAATTACTAAAGTGAAAATATAATAAACTAAACAAATGCCTTAAAGGCAACACACTCCCCGCCTGACCTTTGTAAGGTCACAATGAACATAATACAAAACTTCGGTCTCTAAATCAGTCCTTAGGTAAAAGTAGAATGACTTCTGCAACTGGCCTTTGGTAAATTTTCACATCACCTTGGTCAGAAGTTTTCAACTCAGCCTTCCTGACATGTCCATCCCTACTATAGAATGTGGCAGTGATTCTGGCCATTGGCCAGCAGTTGCGGGTGATTTGTTTGTCCCTGAGCAGGACTGAATCTCCAACTTGAAGATTCCTGCAGGGTTCTGTCCACTTTTGTCTCTGTTGCAACAAAGGTAGATATTCATGTCTTCAATGAGACCAGAACCAATTTGCCAGAGCCTGGACCTGTCTCCATTGCTTTGTATACAAATCCTTATCAGAGAAATCCCCTGATGGAGGGGGAGCTCCTGCCTTCTGCGTAAGGAGCATTGATGGCGAGAGTGTGAAGGGGTTTTCCGGGTCAGAAGACACAGGTAGGAGTGGTCGTGCATTTATAATGGCTGTGACCTCTGCCATTAGTGTGCACAGTAACTCGTGGGTCAATCGGGTGCGTTGCTGCAGAAACATTGAATCAAGAATTCTTCTGGCGATACCAATCATCCGCTCCCATGTGAGAGGCGTGTGGTGTGTTAAACTCCCAGTTGCATCTCTGCTGACTGAGGTACTTTTGCACTGTTTTGTCTATCCCCAGCTCCTTTGACGCTCCAACAAAGTTCATGCCGCAATCAGACCTTAACTGTTTTGCAGGGCCTCTTAGCGCAAAGAAGCGCCTGACAGCATTAATGCAGCTGGATGTATCCAAAGATTTGATGACCTCAATGTGTACCGCTCTTGAACTCATGCAGCTAAACATGATGGCCCACTGCTTGCTCTCTGCTTGTCCTCCTCTGGTGCATCTCGTAGTGATAGTCCAGGGACCAAATACATCAAGCCCCGCATATGTAAAAGGAGGGCAGGCTTCGAGGCATTCTGGTGGGAGGTTTGCCATACGTTGAGCTTCCATCTTCCCTCGCAGTTTCCTGCAGGTTACACATCTGTGGAGTACTGAATTGATCAATGTTTTACCTCCCAAGATCCACAGTTCCACTATCCTTATTGCTCCTTCCATCAGGTGACGGCCCTGATGCCTTACCTGTTCATGGTGATGGCGAGTGAGCTGTAAGGACACATGGCTGTCTTTGGGCAGGATTCCTGGACTCTTTTCTGCAGCTGGAAGTTGGGAGTGTATTAACCGGCCTCCAATGCAGATGATATCGTTCTTCAGGATTGGGTTGCATTTCCTCAAAGGGCTGTTCTTTGGTATGGGTTTATTAGCTTGGAGAGCTGAAAACTCCCTTGCAAAAGCTGCTCTTTGAGTTGCTTTAAGGATGACATACTTTGCCTGGGCCAATTCATCCACAGTGCGAGATAAGTTACATTTGTGCCATAAGAAACGGAGGAAATTACGATAGTCCTCCTGTACTAAGAAGCAATGGAACATCTACTGGATGTCCGCTAAGATTGCGACCTTCTCCTTCCGGAAGCGCAGCAGGACCCCAAGAAGGGTATTGTTAAGGTCGGGGCCCGTAAGGAGCACGTCATTAAGGGAGACACTGGCGCACTGAGCACTGGAGTCAAAGACCACCCTGATCTGATTGGGCTTTTGTGGGTGGTAAACCCCAAACGTTGAGAGGTACCAGCACTCCTCGCCTTCCCTCAGTGGCGGTGCTACTTCAGCATGTCCATTAACGAAGATCTTCTCCATAAATGCTACGTATTGTTGCTGCATCTCAGGTTTCCTTTTCAGGGTTTTTTGCAAGGACGTGAACCGCTTGACTGCCTGCTCTTTGTTGTTTGGCAAGCACTGGCATGGTTCTCTGAAAGGTAGTGAGGCGACCCAATTATTTGTTTCATCTGTGAAGACCTTGGTGTCCATTATTTTTAAGAATTAGGCATCTTGAGCTGATGGAGCAAGTTTATTATCATGCTCAGTTTGAGCGAAGACTGACTGACCCAGCGTCTTGTCAGTTACTTTACATTTGTTAAAGCCTTGTCGTGCTTCCTTGATACACATGAAACTTGTGCAGGGTTGAAAAATTGAATGGTGGCCACTCTCTAGCACATTGGTCTTCAGTGTGTTAACTATCGGTTTGTGTACATTGCCAAGGCACACCTCTCCTATCACCACCCAGCCCAGATCCAGGTGTTGGGCAAAGGGGGCATTGTGTGGTCCATTGACCTGCTGCCTAACCTTGTGCACCTGGAGAACATCTCTTCCTAATAGCAGGAGTATTTCTGCTTTTAGATCCAGTTCTGGGATATGTTTGGCGATGTGGCGGAGATGTGGCTGGTGTAGCACCGCACTTGGCGTTGGGATCTCAGTGCGGTTATTCAAAATTTCATTGCACTCTAAGAGTGGAGGGAGACAGATAACAACTTTACCATCCAGGGACTCGAGCTGGAAGCCTTCTGCCTTCCTTCCATAAGTTTCCACGCTGCCTGAGCAAGTTCTAAGGTAGTATGGGAACTGATTACTCTCAATGTTGAACAAGTCAAAGAACTCTGGTTTGACTAGTGAGCGATTGCTCTGATCGTCCAGAATTACATAGGCTTTGATGGCTTTGTCTTTGGCTCCCTTAGGGTACACCTTAGTGAGGCAGATCTTTGAAAAAGAACGGCTTGACTGAACTTGTCCGCAAACTTCTGTGCAGCTCGAGCTGACAACAGTTGTCCTGGAGTGAGCCTCTCCCTCCCCGCCGTCCTGTTGTGAGGGTGAAGGAGCTTTGTCGGTTTGCGGTAACGGGCCGGGATGCATGGCCCCATCATGATTAGTGCTATTACATTCCGGGCACTTCACGGAGATCGTACACTCTCTAGCAAGGTGAAAGGTAGAGGAACAGCATTTAAATTTTTTTTCTCTCCTTGAGAAGGGCCATTCTCTCTTCAAGGGGTTTTTTCCTAAACGTTCTGCATTTTTGAGGGGGTGGGGTTTGTTATGCAATGGACAATTCTTACTAGGGTCATTGTTAGTTGTAAAGACTTCAGTTTTACGCACTGAGACAGGTTTATTAATGTTGAAATTATTTGAAGTGGATTTAACTGGCTTGGTATAAATTGTACTGCTATCTGGACTCATGAAGTTAGGGTCATTTTGTTTCTTCACCTCCTTGCACACAAACCTAGTGAAATACTCAAAGGGAGGAAATCGACCATCGTTCTCTTCCTTGTACTCTGAGCCAACAGACACCCACCTTTCCTGCAGCTCAAATGGAAGTTTGTCCACGATTGGTCTAATCCCGTATGAAGTATCTAAGTATGATAGACCAGTTAAATAGCCATCTTCTTTAGCGCCTTGAATCTCCATGAGTAAATCTCCAAGCTCTCTTAACTTAGTGTGGTCCTTGGCTGACACCTAAGGAAAATTTTCCAGACGACGGAATAGTACCGTTTCAATAATTTCGGGGGCCGCATAGCACTCCCGAAGTCTCACCCATGCTTTGTGTAAGGCTAGTTTGGGGTTGTTGATGTACACTGAACGTATGCGTCTCACCTGGTCGCATGATTCCTTTCCCAGCCATTTTGTCATTAGATCCAACTCTTGGGTTGCTCCAAGCTGGACTCCGTGGATAGTTTTGGCAAATGAGGAGTACCATGCATGGTAATTTTCAGGTTTATCGTCAAACTGATATAGTCCTGAAGTGATGAGATCTCGTCGTGCTAAGTACGGTGCCATGGGTTCAACTGCAAGTGGCATGCTGGCTGGGGGAATATGTCGGCGGGTATATGACTGAGGGTGTACATTTGTTATGGAATTTGCTGTTCTGAATTCAGCCTTTGCCTCTCTTCTCGCCAAATCTGGTAAGTTTGGTGTCGAGAAGTATTTGTCATCAGCCCTTTCATTCTTGAATTCATCGCGGAGTTGCAAGGGTAAATTGCCTTCCTC
This sequence comes from Hypanus sabinus, assembly GCF_030144855.1. Classification (NCBI taxonomy): domain Eukaryota; kingdom Metazoa; phylum Chordata; class Chondrichthyes; order Myliobatiformes; family Dasyatidae; genus Hypanus; species Hypanus sabinus. Next base: position 13,766,875 of record NC_082708.1, read on the forward strand.
AGGTGAATGTGATGCAATTGGGCCTCTCTGAGACTCCTCGTGAGGTGGGATGTTAACATACAAGTATGGAGAGGAAGAACGAATCTTCAAGTCCATTTGAGATCGGACATAGTCGCTTATGCATTCCAATCTGGTCTTTTCTGAAGTAGATTTTACGTCAACCAGCCAGAACATGCATTTCTTCAGCATTTTCTATTATCTCTGCTTCCACCCTGGCAGCTTCTGCTTCTCGGTGTAGCATCAGCACTTCTAACGCTGACTCTACCCTTACCTTTTCCAACTGGTTTTCGGCTTCTCTGGCAGCTGCTTCCTTTTTCAATTTTACTTCTTGTTTGGCGTACAACGCTCGCACCTTGGCAGCTTCTGCCTTAGCTCTTGCTTGGGCAGCCTTACTTGTTGATGCCCTACTGCCCCTGTCGCTGGATGGCAAAAACTTGGTGCTGGATCGAGTTGTCATTGCAGCACTTGAAACACCTGGTACTGCCGCCTTTTCACTGTAGTGTTCTCACACAGGTGTAAAAGAACTCTGAACTAAACACCAAGCATAAACCAATCAATGAGGCGGTCCCAGTAAGATTAACTGTTTACTGTTCACTCTTCCACATTAGCGCATGGTGAAAAGACATTGCTTCACTAATGTTTCTAGTGCGTAGAAAGAAAACTTTTCTCGCACTGATCCTGTACACATAAGCCCCCCCCCTTCCCGTTTCTCCAAACCGGTATTTTCCCACAAGACGCGGCGAAACTGGGTGTGACGTCATCGCATGTTGCAATATATCACAGACAACGAATTTACTTTAAACAACCTTAACTTTAACTAGAAAACGTAACAAATGAATTACTAAAGTGAAAATATAATAAGCTAAACAAATGCCTTAAAGGCAACACAATGGCTAATACACTCAATTTCATTTCTAAAAGGGTATATCTAATGAACTGAATATTAAACTCACAGTGCATATTTTCCCCGTATGAACAAATAAAATCATTGCAACACACCAATATCGCTGAATCAATGGGATCCCTGGGCTTGCTTCCCTGCAACAAGATGGTCCCATCAAGGGATGATGGGAAACAGTGATACTCGAAGGGGGTTCCTTATGTCCAGTCTATTCTGCAATTTAGTTTTTGTTGCATTCATTGCAGAAAACCTCGCTTCGCGGAGATACGATGTTGGAAATGGAAGCAATGTTTTCAGTGCTTTCATGGCTATCTCAGGATATTCAACCTGAGCTTTGATCCAGAATGCCGGCAGAGATGTTATGTCAAGCATACTTTTCAGCCCACCGTCATTTGCAAGCTCGAGGAGTCGACTTTCTTCCCACGTTGACGTGGATGACGCATGTGTAATGACCTTGCGTGCGTAATGACCTTGCGTGCGTTCAAGTTCCAACAGTGGGCGTGACAGGGAATGAGGAAAGGTGCAGCTGACTCATATCATTTCATATCGTCAAATCATATCATTTCCATGCGGCCCGGTGGCTGGGAACTACTGATATATCACACACAGCGCCTAGATCAAAATATTACCATAGTTAATAAATTAATAAATATAATTTAAAATGGATGTAGTGTGCAGCACAGGTAAATGGCAAATAGCTCGCTGTCCTAGTGATGAGACCTCAGTGCTGGCAGGGTATTCATTAGTCTCACAGCCTGAGGGAGAAGCTGTTACCCAGTCTGGCTGTCTGGTTGCTCCTGTTCCTCTTTCCTGATGGCACCAAGTTAAAGAGATTGTGAGAAAAGATTCTTGCATTACCATGGACTTGTCTCCTTCCTGGCTAACTTATAACACTCAAGATCCTTTTTATCTTCACTGTACCATTATTTCCTGCCTCAATGGGACAAATCTATCTCGAACCCATGCAAGAACTTTCTACACAACCTCCACAGTTTAGTTGTGCATTTCCTGCCTCAATGGGACAAATGTATCCAGAACTACTTGCAAGAGTTCCCTAAACAACCTTCACATTTCCCTTGTACACTTTCCTGAGTGCATCTTTTCCTAATTTATACTCTTAAGTTCTTGCCTTATAATATCATTATTTCCCTTCCCCCAATTAAATATTTTCCCATACCATTTGCTTCTATTCCTGTCCAAGAGTATGCTAAAGGTTAGTCAGCTGTGGCCAGTGTCTCCAAAATGCTCACCCACTCAGAGGTCTGTCACCTCACCAGATTAATTGCTTAATACTAGATCCAATATGGCCTTTTGTCTAGTAGACTTGTCCACTCATTGTGCCGGGAATCCTTCTTGGACACACTGAGCAAATTCTGTCCCATTTAAATCTTTTGAGCTAAGGAGAGGCCAGTTGGCATTATGGAATTTGAAGTCACCCTTGGCAAGAACCCTGTTATTTTTGCAAAGTTCCAAAAATCTTTCTCCTGATCTGCTCCTCAGTGTCTCTGTAGCTATTGGAGGGTTGATAGAGTACTCCCAAAGGAGCAGGTGTCCCTAACCTGGAGTCCTGGACTTATAGGTTAATGGTAGGTGGAACCCCTGCAACTGAGCATCAGCTCCCTTCCAGTTTCTGACTTCCACTCGCATTGATTCAGTGGACGATCCCGACACAACGTCCACGCGAATGACATCATAATTTACCCTATCCTATTTGATACTTTCCCAGATCATCTGCTTGTATCCTTCCCCAAGGCTATCAGAGTGTTACAATCATTGTCCTCGAACGTTTGCCAGTCGAGGAATATGTCACCTGACCATGCTTATTGCCTAGTACTGGATGTCTTGTTTTATGTAATCAATTTTCTTCATTGTTTTGCATCATATACAAGTATAATTTATATTCTGTGTGTTGTCTGGTTCCTTGATGTTGTTATAGCCAAGGATGGTAGTGTTGGGGGTCGGGGGGGGGGGGGGGGGTTGGGTTTAGCTCCCACTACTTAATAAATGCTCCAAATGACGTTCATCTCAAATGGCTTCTGGAAACCAAGTCCAGCTCCTGGTCCTCACTTATGGCTAAACTACTAAGCCCAGCACAGATGTTTCTACTGACAGGAGAAAGAGTCATAAGACCATAAGACACAGCAGCAGAATTAGACTATTCAACCCATCGAATTTTCTCCACTATTCCATCATGACTGATCCTGGATCTGACTCAACCCCAAACACCTGCCTTCTTGCCATATCCTTTGATGCTCTGACCGATCAGGAAAAGATCAAATTCTGTCTTAAATACACATGAGGACTTGGCCTCCACCGCAGTTTGTGGCAGAACATTCCACAGATTTACTAATCTCTGGCTAAAAAAATTCCTCCTTACCTCTGTTCTAAAGGGTCACCCCTCAATTTTGAGGCTGTGCCTCTAGTTCTGGATACCCCCATCATAGTAAACATCCCCTCTGCATCCACTTTATCTAGTTCTTTCAACATTTGGTAGGTTTCAATGAGATCCCCACACATTTTTCTAAATTCCAGTGAGTACAGGCCCAAAGTTGCCAAATGCTCCTCATATATTAACCCCTTCATTCCCAGAATCATCCTCATGAACATCCTCTGGACTCTCTCCAACGTCACCATATCCTCTCTGAGATATGGAGCCCTAAACTGTTGACAATGTTCCAAGTCTGGCCTGACTACTGTCTTATAAAGTCTCAGCCTTATCTCCTTGTTTTTATATCTTATTCCCCTTGAAATAAATTTGCCTTCTTTACCGTAGACTTAACCTGTGAATTAACCTCTAGGAGACTTTCATGAGGACTCCTAAGTCCCTTTGCACTTCTGATGTTTGAATGTTCTCTCCATTTACATAGTAGTCCGCACTATTGTTCCTTTTATCAAAATGCATTATCATACATTTTCCAACACTGTATTCCATCTGCCACTTTTTTGCCCTTTCTTCCAATTTGTCTAAGTACTGGTGTAATCTGAATGCTTCCTCAGCACAACATAATCATCCACCTATCTACATATCATCCACAAACTTTGGCACAAAGTCATCAATTCCATTACCGAAAACATTGACAAACTCTGTGCAAAGCAGCAGTCCCTATACTGACCCCTGAGGAACACCACTAGTCACTGGCAGCCAGAGAAGGTCCCTTTTATTCCCACTCACTACCTCCTGCCTGTCAGCAATTCCTCTATCCGTGCCAGTATCTCTCCTGTAATTCCATAGGATTTTTATCATATTAAACAGCCTCATGTATGCCACCTTATCAAACGCCTTCTGAAAATCCAGGTAAATGACATCCACTGCTTTCCAGTGCCTCCAGTGCTCTCCCACCCTGAACGTCTCATCACAATTCCAAAACAGCTAGAATGCCAGAGGAGAACTCTGTCAGTGACTGAATTCCATGTTTAATTTTGTCTGTTCTCTGTGTGACAATCGCTGACAAATTACTTAACAATTCAAGATGTAAATTAAGAGTTAACCATGAGGCTTTTAAAATAACTGAGGAGTAGCAAGAAACAAGTAACAAAGCTGACAAATAAATTATTTGGAAAGAGTGCAGAGAAAATTTGAAAGTATGCTGCCAAGACTTGCAGTCCTGAGTTTAGGGAAAGGCTGAATAGGTAAAGACTTTATTCCCTGGACATAAGAGAATTTTGTAGAGGTACACAAAATTATGAGGGGTACAGGTAGGATAAGTGCCAGCAGACATTTTCCACGGAGGTAAGGTGACAGTAGAATTAGACGTCAGGGGTGAAGGGTGAAAGGTGAGAAGCTTAAAAGGAACATGAGGACAAACTTCTTCATTCAGGGAGTGTGGAACGAGCTGCCCGCAGAAGTAGTGGATGCGAGTTTGATTTGAACGTTTAAGAGAAATTTGGAAAGGTACATGGATGGGAAAGGTATTGAGGGCTATGGTCTGGGTGCGGGCTGAAGGGTCCAGGTAGATTAATATTTTGGCATGGACTAGATGGGTTGAAGAACATGTTTCTGTGCTGTAGTGTTCTATCAATCTATAACCAAAGCAGCCTGTAATTGGGCACTGTTTTTTTTTTGAAAAGCTGGAGTTTGAAGGATATGATAAGATCTCAGATAAGTGGGATTGCAACAAGTGAGAAGTGTTTAATATGTTGAGCATATTGGCTTCTCCCTATTCATTAGTTATTTATGTGCCGTGTCATACGACGTGAACGATCATGGCCTTTCTATGATCATGATTGTTCTTGGCAAATACAATATTTCTACAGAAGTAGTTTACCATTGCTGTCTTCTGGGCAATTTCTTTACAAGACAGCTGACCCTAGCCATTATCAATACTCCACGGAGACTTCCTGCCTGGTGTCAGTGTTCACAAAACCAGGACTTGCTATGCACTAGCTGCTCATACAACCGTACACCACTTGTTCCATGGCTTCACTTAGAGTCATAGAGAAGTACAGCACAGAAACGGGCCCTTTGGCCCATCTAGTCCATGCCAAAAGCATTTAAATTGCCCACTACCTGCAGGGATCACAGCTCTCAATATCCCTACCATCGATGTACTTGCCCAAACTTCTCTTAAGTGTTAAAATCAAGATTGTAAAGGCCATTTGCACTGAAAGCTCATTCCACACTCTCACGACACTCTGAGTGAAGAAGTTTCATCTCATGTTCCCCTTAAACTTCTCACTTTCACTTTTAAGTCATGATTTCTGGTTGTAGTCCCATCTAACCTCAGTGGAAAAAGCCTGCTTGCATCTACCCTATCTATGGGGTACTTGACCCTGATCGGGGGTCTAAGCAGATGTTGCATCTTGCCCAAGGGTGATCTGTAGGTTAGTGGAGGGAAGGAGTACCTTACACCTCCTTTGGAAGAGACATATCTCCGTCCTGCCATCCCTATCACTATAATTTAACTTTCATTGTAAACTTGTAGATGCCAGCTCATTTGGTTCTCCGTTTTATGGGAGCATGGCAGCATAAGGGTTACCATCGTGCTTTACAGCCCTAGCACTAGCGACACAGGTGCTGTCTGTACATTCTCCCTGTGACTTTGTGGATTTCCTCTGGGTGGTCCGATTTTTGCCCACATTGCAAAAGACATACAGTACTGAGCAAAGTTCTTGCATTTAGCTCAAGTTCTTAAGTACTGTATCTTGGTTAAGACAGGAAGCTGGTTAGGAAACAGAAATATGAGTACTTAGTTTTGTATTCGCCCAGTAGTATTAAGTGTTATTTAGTAGTAACTGGAAAGATATGATATACAGTACTGTGCATATATATATATATATATATAGGGCTTTTTCACAGTACTATATTTGTCAATGTGGAGAGGAGAGCAAGCTTGTAAATCTGGAGGGGCAAAGGATATTGGGAGTAGTGAGGGTGAAGCACCGTGGGAGGAGTGTGGACAGGTGGCACAGAATGAGTGCTGGGGTGGGGTACAGACACACCCAGCCCTGAGACACCAGGCAAGATCATTTGATTCCAATCAATTGATTTATTGATGATTACAGGATGTCCGGTGCTTCCTGTCCCTCCCTTTTCCCAACCATCATTCCCCTCTCCCTGCCCCCTTCCCACTCTCAGTCCACAATAGAGACCCATATCAGAATCAGGTTTATGTATGCCATGAAATTTGATTTTTTTAAAATGAGGCAGCAGTATTACTACAGTACTGTGCAAAAGTCTTAGGCACCTTAGCTATTGTATATGTATGTGCAGTATTTGTACAATATTTGTACAATTTGTACAATATGCAATGGGTTAGGGTTAGGAAATTGTGGGCATGCTATGAGCCTCTACCGTTCCTGGACACCCCATCCACCTGTATAATTATTACATCTATTTAAAGAGCTCACTCCAAAAACTTCAGTACTACTTAGAAACTTTTTATATGGACATCGGATTGATCCAAAACATTAATGTGGCTTCTATGTTTATCTGTTCTACATATATCTGTATCATATTTCTTCTAAAAAACTAGTGAGGGAAATAAACAGCTGTGTCTTCCTCAATGACTATAAATTACTGCTAATTGAAGATTGTTATCAGAGAAACAGCGGGCATTACTGGCAGTTTACGGGAGCTTTGTTCAGTTTCCTAATGATGCATACACCAGTTGTGAATGTGAAACAGTCTCCGGGCCAGGACGAATTCTGGAGTTGAGATGGATTACGAATATTTCTGGTTGTCGAGGGATCTGTTAAAGCACCTCTTCCAGCAAAGAGTGGATTGGGGAAGTGAATGCATTAATGTTGTTGTGGCTTTGATACCAAGGGAAAAGAAGCAGAGGAGTCAATCTATTTTCTCCTTGTCCTCCAAGTTTGCTGTTTTGCAGTACTGTGCAGAAGTCGAAGGCACACATACATATAGCTAGGTTGCCATAAGACTTTTGCACAGCAGTGTAGTAATTTTATGTATTGCTCTGTACCTTTGCTACAAAAAATAAACAGGTTTCATGACATATTTGAGTGATGATAAACCTGATTATGATATGGGTCTATTGTGGACTGGGAGTGGGAAGGGGAATCATTTTTGGGGAAAAAGGAAAGGGAGAGGGGAGGGAGCAGGAAGCACCAGAGAGGCATTCTGAAATGATCAATAAACCAATTGTTCGGAATTAAATGACCTCGAATGATGTGTCAGGCTGGAAACCTCTACACCACCCCCCACCCCCCAAGCCACCCTCTGCTCCTGGTGCTCCTTCATATATTATTTTCTGGTGGAGAGTGTTAATAAAAACAGGTATTCTATGGCTTGAAAAGTTTCTGCCATCAAGGGCTCTGTGCTAGATGCGCAGCATAACTGTGAATTGTTTATGATCGTAAAATTTTAGCTTTTAAACATCATCATTCGTTAATTACTGGTTTCAGGTTTAGGCTTCCACAAACAAAATGCAGTGAGACATTTTATGATTAATGAAATCCGTAACACATTTTATTACAATCCGCTCGTATAGGCCATGGTGATACACAACGGTGGGATGCATCCTAACGCTGAGGTTCAGGGCCACCGCAGTACAAAGGTCTGAAATGAATTGGGGACCATCGTCAGAAGAAATATCAGATGGGGTGTCAAACCAAGTAACCAGATGCTAGATGAATGCCCAAGTCACATCTACGGCCATCGTTGAAGAGGGATGACCTCTGGCCACAGGATGGAAAACGGGAAGGACATCAAAATCAGTCTCTGGAAACCAGAGAGGAGAACAAGAAGAGCTTTTTAAAAAATGTTTATTTATACTTTGTTAAGACTGCTATGATTCCAAGGTCATTGAGTCTTGTAAAGTTTGCCGGAGGAAGGCAGAGACCGACAGAGAGAAGAGAATCTAGTTGACAGAGAGATTTGTCATGCAGTGTGACATAAGTTGGTATGTTCATAAAAGAGATTTATATTACCCTCATTTTGAGATCAGCAGGCAGAATAGAGCTTACACATCACCAAGACAGGTGCCCTTGTCCCTGACTGTGTTTAAAGCTAGATTTGAAATCTCATACAAGGGGATTCAGGGTTATTTTTTCAACTAACATGCAGGATTCACCATGCGCCAGCAGAGTCAAACCGTGTTCTTGAAAACGTGGGAAACTAATTGCTGACCTGTTTCTTATTAAGAACAAGGTGCATCATTTACATTGACTGAAGCTGCTTCTCCTGGAAGCAATTGTCGCCATGGATTGAAATGAATTTAAACGTCTGGGTAAGTGCTTAAACAATATGATTACTTAGTACACTGCTCTTTTTGCTCTTGAGATTGGCTCCACTGGAAATGTTGAAAGAAAGATTTTTATGGATTAAACAAGCGACTGAAGGAACTCGAAGTTCAAAGTAAATTTATTATCAAAATACGTACATATCAACCTATTATAACCTAAGGTTTTCTTGCGGGCATTCATAGTAGGTACAAAGAAACATGATAGAATCGATAAGAAACAACACACGTGGATGGACAAACAACCAATGTGCAAAAGGAGATGAACTGTGCAATACAAAAAGAAACTTCTATAAATGTCACGGTGCATGTATGGATGTAATGAGCTCCCCGGTCCCATGACAGCATTTGGCTTCAAGGTTTCTAGAGCACCTTAATTGGTTAATTATTGTTTAACTCGTAATATTATTTGTTCAAACTTGTTAAGTTTATTTTGAAAGGCTCGGGGACTCTGGGTCACTCGAACTATTTAAACGAATGTTCCTTTACGCATATCTGTAAGTCATAATTTTCAGATGAATGGAAGAAATTATAGAGGGTGATATCAGGGGTACATTTTTTTACAGAGTGGTGGATGAGTGGAACACCCTGACAGAAGTGGTAGTGGTACAGATGGTTACATGAGGGGCATTTAAGAAACTCCTAGACAGGCACATGGATGAATGAAAAATGGAGGAATATGCAGGAGTGGAGGGTGAGATTTATCTTAGAGTAGATTACAAGGTTGGCACATCATTGTGGGCCACAGTGCCTGTACTGTGCTATAGGGTTCTATGATCCATGTTCCATGACCAACTGTGTGGAAGTCACAGGCACATATACATATCTAGCCAGGGTGCCTAAGGGTTTTGCACTGTGCTGTAGTTGTCAATGTGGAGTGGCGAGCGAGTTTGTAAATCTGGTGGAAGCAAAGGATGGGATTGGCGAGGGTGAAGTGCCACAGGAGGGGTGTGGGACAGGTGGCAGAGAAGGAGTGTCATGGCGAGGTAGGGTAGCACAGGTGCAGACACACCCAGCCCTGAGACACCAGGCAAGGTCATTTGATTCCAAACAATTGGTTTATTGACCATTACAGAATGTCTCTCTGATACATTCCCGCCCCCACCCCTCTCCCTTCCTCTTTCCCCAACCATGATTCCTACTTCCTACTTCCAGTCCACAATGGAGACCCGCATTTGAATCAGATTTATCACCACTCACATAGATCATCGAATTTGTTTTTTTTTTGTGTGGCAGCAGTGCAGTGGAATACATAAAGTTGCTAAAGTACTGTGCAAAAGTGTTAGGCACCCTGGCTATATATATATATATATATATATATATATATATATATATATGTATCTGAAACTTTTGCACAGTGGTCCATGTTCTCAAAGATTACCTCAACCACTTGATTTCTCAGTGTACCTTGTCATGGCTCATGTACCTCATTTATCTATGTGGACTGCACTTTCTCTGTAACTCCAACACTATTCTGTATTCTATTTTCTTTTGACTACCTTAATGTAATTATGTATGGCATAGAATATAGAATGTATTATAGGACATTACAGGTTTTTCAGCCCAATTTGTTGTGCTAACCCTTTAACCTATTTTAAGATCAATCTAACCCTTTCCTTCTAAAAAGCCCTCTAATTTATCACCCATGTGCCTCTCTAAGAGTTTCTTAAAAGCCGTTAACCTATCTGCCTCTACAACCAGCCCTGGCAGCGAGCTCCACACACCCATCACTCTGTGTCATACTCTGACATTTTCCCTATACTTTGCTCCAGTCACTTTAAAATTGTGCTCCCTCATATTAGCCATTTCTGCCCTGGGAAAATGACATGGCTAGCAACTTGATCTATGCCTCTTATCATCTTGGGCACCACAATCAAGTCATCTCTCATCCACCCTTAGCTCGCTTGATCTATCTTCAGGAGACACACACTCTAATCCAGGCAGCATCCTGGTGAATCTCCTCTGCACCCTCACTAAAGCTTTCACATCCTTCCCATAATCAGGCAACCAGTACTGAGCACAGTGTTGGCATGTGGCCAAGCGGTTAAGGCATTCGTCTAGTGATCTGAAGGTTGCTGAGGCTGCATGTGTGTCCTTGAGCAAGGCACTTAATCACACATTGCTTTGCGATGACACAGGTGCCAAGCTGTATGGGTCCCAGTGCTCTTCCCTTGGACAACATCGGTGGCATGAAGAGGGGAGACTTGCAGCTTGGACAACTGCTGGTCTTCCATGAAAAAACACTTTGCCTTTGAAACTTTCCAAGGCGCAAATCCTTGGTCTATCGGGACTAACAGAGGCCCACACTACACTACACTGAGCACAATATTCCAAATGTGGTCTAACCAGGATTTTATGGAAGGCATGCAAACAAATTTTTTTTTCACTCTGCATCAGTATATGCAACAGTACTAAGCCAATGTCAATTCCAATTCCATCTGCAGTCTTTTGTGGCTCCGTTGTAATGAGAAAAATAAGTTCTGAAATATCCAGCACTCTCACCTTTGGGACAGCTTTCATTTCAACTATGTTGGGACTAAAGTTGTAGCAACCATGAGGTTATACAGCTAGAGCTTTAATTTAACCAGAGGTGGAGAAAGTTCATTTAATTGGTGTTTAATAAATCAGAAAGAAATGAGAAAGGATGGCAGAAGGAAGTGAAAAATCAAGTGTTATAGGAAGAAGTAGAAAATATAAGCAAAAGTGTGCAATAGAACTTGGAAGCAGAAAGAATAAACATGTAACAATTCAAAGCTTCTCCCTCTCCTTCTCTTCTCCTCACCTGGTTATTGCTTCCCTCTGGTAGCCCTCCTCCCTCTCTTTCTCTGATGGTCTACTCTCCTCTCCTATCAGATTCCTTCTCTTTCAGCCCTTTACCTTTTCCACCTATCGTCTCCTAGCTTCTCACTTCTCACTCGAGTGGAGAATGATATTCTCCTAAGGGGTTGTCTTTAGATGGCTCTGCAGGAGGCTACAAAGGTCGATCCAGGATCCACATATTCTGAAGGGTTTTCAGACCTTTTCGCCACTTGCTAATCACCATGGGACATTAGGGAGGTTGGGCTGGATTCCCTTAATGGAGAATGCCTGTGTGTGACTGTGTTTTGTGTGGAGAGGTTGATGCAAGGGCAGCCACCACATGGTTCTTAACAGATCAGGATTAAGGTCCAAAGGCATGGAATGCAAGATGACTGGGGACGATTTACTGTTGCAGCCTTCCCCCACCTTCACTGCTGTTGCTATGTGTCAATATCTTCTGCCAGCTCCATCACTGAGGTCTTGGTTGGATCACTCTATTTCTGGACCACCTCTTGACCTTACCACCGTGGGTGACCCAAGCTGGAGCTAAGCTCCAGATGTGTTAAATTCCAGAAGGCATCTCTCTTAGAATCCCAAGCACTCACTCGCCTCTCCACTACACCTTTAGTGAAGGGGTAGGTTTCACCTCTCACCTTCTAGATTGTACTTCTTCCGCTCCATTAATTATCTTACTCTGACTTCTTTCCCCTTCCTTTCCAGTCCTGATGAAGGGTATTGTCTTGTAAATTTGACTGTTCATTCCTCTCCATAGACGCTGCCTGATCTGCCGAGTTTCTCCAGCATTTTCTGCGAGTCTCTTTATCTGAATGAATGCATTTGTAAAAAGGTGGGTTGACAGAACCAAAACAAATACGTAAGTAGGGTTTTGGGAGATTTGGAATGCTGGAATCTGGAACAACAACACTGGAGGAACACTGTGGGCCAAGCTGCATCTGTTGGGGGCAGGGGAAAGGTTGCTGAGGAGGGGGAAGAATTGCCAAAATAATTAAATTTTCAGGAGTGGGAACTCAATATTTGAGATACTTCACAATCCTGAGTAGTGGGCAAAAAGGAAAAGGAGGAGCAGCAATCTGTAACAAATTTGTACGTTCTCCCCAACAACAGTATGGGTTTCTTCTGGGTGTTCCAGTTCCCTCCAACAATACAATATGTGTGGTTAGCAAGTTGTGGGCATGCTAAATTGGCGCTGGAAGTGTGGCAGCACTTGTGGGCTGTCCCCAGCACAATCCTCAGACTGTCCTGATCATTGATACAAAAGGGTGCATGTCACTGTACATTCCAATGTTTTGGTGTACATGTAACAAATAAAGCTAATCTTGAAATCTTTAAAGTAATCTCCCCTCCATTGTGGCAGCAATAAAAAGCATGCAGATGTGGTCAAGTTGTTGTTCCGACCAAACAACAGAAAGGGTAAGAAATGTCGCCTGAGTGACTTTGATTGTGGGATGGTTTTTGGAGCCAGACAGGACAGTTTGAGGACCGCAGCAACTACTGATTTCCTGGGATTTTCAAGCGCAGCAGTCTCTAGAGTTTACAGAGAATGGTGTGATTTAAAAAAAACATCCATTGAGTGACAGTTCTGCGGGACAATAGCTTTGTTAATGAGAGTTCAGAGGAGAATGGCCAAGCTGACAGGAAGGTGACTATAACCATACATCATAACAGAGGTGTGTAGAGGAGCATCTTTGAACACACAACACATTGAACCTTGAAGTCGATTGGTTACAAAACTATGAGCAGAAGGTATCAAGTGAAGTGGCCACTGAGTGTATGTTGTAATAACTTTAATGTTCATTGAAATCAATGGTTAAGAATATTTCAGATATGCTTTTCTTTGACTTTCTTTGACTTCATCACGTCCTGCAAGGATCGCAAGATCTTCCATCTGCAGACCCCAGAGCATGATCTTCGTATCGCGTCCCCGGCCCCCGTAGTCAATCTCGGCTGCCCCAGCGAACCAGGGCATTTTGAAAATCCGGACTCTAGCACCATCAACGCGGGTTCCAATGGCCATGGGCAGCTTCAAAGCAATTGCGCAACCACTGACTGTGACTCCAGCCTCGAACACCAGGCCGGGTCTTCACATGCTGCCATTGTGTTGCCCGTCTCCCTTCCCTCAACACCACTATGCAATCCCCTCTCCCTCAGATCCCATCGTCAGCTCCTGGGCCCTCAGAGGCTCCATCTTCCTCTCAGCCCAAACCTTCCCTCTCCACTGACACTACCAGCCTCCCTCCCCCTCTGATCCCATCTCTCATCTGTGCCGGGTCTTTACTATTCCCTCTGACCTTCAACTCTCTGAGGCAGAGCGCTCTGTCCTCAGTAAGGGCCTCAGCTTTGTCCCCCTTCACCCACGTACACCATGACACTGAACTCTTCTTCCACCGGCTCCATCTCTGAGCTTACTTCTTTGGCAAGGATTCTCCTACCCCCACCGATGACCCCTTCTCCCATCTTCAACCCTCCTCCTCTTCATGGACACCCCGCTCTGGTCCTCTGCCTGCTCTGGATCTCTTTATTGTTAATTGCCAACGGGACATCAACCGTCTTGACTTCACCACACCCTGTTCCAATTCCAACCTTACTCCTTCCGAATGCTCTGCTCTCCGCTCCCTCCGCACCAATCCCATCCTCACTATAAAACCTGCTGATAGGCGGGGAGCTGTTGTTGTCTGGCGTACTGACCTCTACCTGGCCGAGGCACAGCGACAACTCTCTGATACCTCCTCTTACTTACCCCTTGATCATGACCCCACTAAGGACCACCAGGCTATTGTCTCCTATACCATCACCAACCTTATCAGCTCTGGGAATCTCCCATCCACTGCCACCAACCTCATAGTTCCCACACCCCGCACTTCCCGTTTCTACCTCCTACCCAAGATCCACAATCCTGCCTGTCCAGATAAACCTATTGTCTCAGCTTGCTCCTGCCTCACTGAACTCATTTCTGCAAAACTTGACACTCTCTTATCCCCCCTTGTTCAATCTCTTCCCACCTATGTTCGTGACACTTCTCATGCTTCGAATTTTTTCAATGATTTTAAGTTCCCTGGCCCCCACTGTCTTATTTTCACCATGGACGTCCAGTCCCTATATACCTCCATCCCCCACTGAGATGGTCTCGAAGCTCTTCGCTTTTGTTTGGTTTCCAGACCTAACCAATTCCCCTCTACCATCACTCTCCTCCGTCTAGCGGAATTAGTTCTTACTCTCAATAATTTCTCCTTTGGCTCCTCCCACTTCCTCCAAACCAAGGGTGTAGCCATGGGCACCCGTATGGGTCCCAGTTATGCCTGCCTTTTTTGTTGGCTTTGTGGAACAGTCCATGTTCCAAGTCTACACCGGTATCCATCCCCCTCTTTTCCTTCGCTACATCGACAACTACATTGGTGCTGCCTCTTGCACGCATGCTGAGCTCATCGACTTCATTAACTTTGCCTCCAACTTTCATGCTGCCTTCAAATTTACCTGGTCCGTTTCCGACACCTCCCTCCCTTTTCTTGATCTTTCTGTCTCCATCTCTGGAGATGGCCTATCTACTGATATCTACTATAAGCCTACAGACTCCCACAGCTACCTGGACTATTCCTCTTCCCACCCTGTCTCTTGCAAAAAGGCTATCCCCTTCTCACAATTCCTCCGTCTCCTCTGCATCTGCTCTCAGGATGAGGCTTTTCATTCCAGGACGAAGGAGATGTCTTCCTTTTTTAAACAAAGGTGCTTCCCTTCATCCACCATCAACTCTGCTCTCAAACGCATCTCTCCTATTTCGCTCATCTGCCCTCACCCCATCCACCCACCACCCCACTCGGGATAGGGTTCCCCTTGTCCTTATCTACAACCCCATCAGCCTCCAAGTCCAATGTATAATTCTCCGTAACTTCCGCCACCTCCAACGGGATCCCACTACCAAACACATTTTTCCCAACTCCGCTCTTTCTGCTTTTCGCAGGGATCGCTCCCTATGCGACTCCCTTGTCCACTCGTTCCCCCCCATCCCTTCCCACCAATCTCTCTCCTAGTACTTATCCTTGTAAACGGAACAAGTGCTACACCTGCCCTTACACTTCCTCCCTCACCACCATTCAGGGCCCCAGACAGTCCTTCCAGGTGAGGCGACACTTCACCTGTGAATCGGCTGGTGTGGTATACTGCGTCCGGTGCTCCTGGTGTGGCCTTTTATACATTGGTGAGGCCCGACGCAGACTGGGAGACCGTTTCGCTGAACACCTACGCTTGGTCCGCCAGAAAAAGCAGTATCTCCCAGTGGCCACACATTTTAATTCCACGTCCCATTCCCATTCTGATATGTCTATCCATGGCCTCCTCTATTGTCAAAATGAATCCAAACTTAGGTTGGAGGAACAACACCTTATATACTGGCTGGGTAGCCTCCAACCTGATGGCATGAACATTGACTTCTCTACCTTCTGTTAATGCCCCTCCTCCCCTTCTTACCCCATCCCTGACATATTTAGTTGTTTGTCTGTTCTGCATCTCCCTCTGGTGCTTCCCTCCTCCCCCTTTCTTTCTCTCCAGGTCTTCCGTCACATGATCCTATCCCTTCTCCAGCTCTGTATCACTTTTGTCAGCTCTTAGCTTCATCCCACCCCCTCCGGTCTTCTTCTATCATTTCGCATTTCCCCCTCCCCCCACTATTTTCAAATCTCTTCCTATCTTTCCTTTCGGTTAGTCCTGACGAAGGGTCTCGGCCCAAAATGTCGACAGCGCTTCTCCCTATAGATGTGGCTGGCCTGCTGTGTTCCACCAGCATTTTGTGTGTGTTGTTGTTTGAATTTCCAGCATCTGCAGTTTTCCTCGTTTATGCTTTTCATTGCTCAGCTTTCCAGCTGGAGTAGAATGTCACCCAGTGAGCAGCTTCTCAGTATTCACACATTGACAGCCCTGATGTAGGTTTAACAGCAAGATATCAGCCTCTTTGACTCGTGCAAATCACACAAAACCTTTTCTCTGTACTTGACGCACAACACAATCAGGGAAATATCACCTTTTATAGGCATTCAATGGGATACAGTCTCTCATGAATTCTCTCTCTCTGTCTCTCTCTCTCTTCGGCTGTTACACATTTAGGGCTGCAATGAAGGTCTTCCATCTCTGGTGACATTTGCAGCTTCCTTCATTGTGTAAGTCCTGCAAGAAACACAGGAGTACCTTTGCACTCAGGTGACCAATTCTTCATTGCCGTTTCTGTAACAATTTTGTTTTACCAGTCGGCATCGTTAGCCCTGAGCTGAACCCCCATAACCTAAAGGACCATTGCACCGCTTGTAGTCCGGCCTCTACCGTTTGACCTGTTTGGCATGGATGACCCAACCATGAGTCAAAGCACAAAGTCCTGACTCCAGCCAACATAGCTCTCCAGGTCATTGAGGCATGCAAGCCTCCAATCCATGACAAGTTTTTCGTCCTCTTGGAGGCTTTCATGAATTAGATCACTTCAATTGTTACCGAATAAAGTTTAACTACTGAGTAAAGGTGCTGAGATGCATGATGTGAAATTGGTATGGCTGGTAATAAGGAAAGAAGACGTACATGGGAATGGTCTTTGTGCCCTTGCTGTGTTACCCTACGATAGGGCCAAAAATAAATGGAGAAATATCAAAGCCTGATTGCAAATATAATGAATGATTGCAATCAACCTATTGGTTGACCTCATCAAACAGACAAGACTTGCATAGTTGAGACGTTTGCAGAATTCCCCAGGGACTGCTGTTAAAAGCCGTACATTACAGGACCTGCCTGGGAACAGCTATTTTAGATTGGATCATGTGTAATGAGATAGAATTAATAAGTGATCTTGTAGTTAAGGGTTCTCCAGGGAGCAGTAATTGTAACAAGGTAGAACTGCAGGTACAATTTGAGGGCGAACATTTCAAGTCTAGGTACGGCGTCCTCAACTGAAATATAGACGATTGCAAAGTTGTGCCGGAAGCGTTGTCTAGAATGGACTGGAAAATAGGCTGAAGGAAAGGTCAGTGGCAGATATTTAAGCAAGTATGTCATCACACTCAGCAGAAATTTATCCCAATCAGAAAAAAGACACCCAATGAGAACAACGTGGTTGTGAAAGGAGGTCAAGGAAACTGCTAAGACAAAAATGAGAGCACACAAAGTAGCAGGGCTTGTAGTAGACCAGGAACTTTACAGAAACTAACAACAAAGGACTAAAGATTGAAAAACTATCAGCTTTATTTATCACACGTACATCAAAACATACAGTGGAATATGCCCTATGCGTCGACGATACATACAATCTGATGATGTCTTGTGGGCAACCTGCAAGTGACGTCATGCTCCTGGCACCAGCATGCCATGCCCTCAACTTCCTAACCTTTGGCCATATACCTTTAAAATGTGGGAGAAAAAGTTCAAAGTAAATTTTATTATCTGAGTGCAAATATGTCATCACCCTGAGATACATTTTCCAGAGTAAGCCCGGAGAAAACCCACACAATCACGGGGAAAACGTACAAACTCCTTAAAGAAGCGACAGGAATTGACCCACGATCGCTAATTGCTGGTGCTGAAAAGCATTGTACTAACTGTTATGTGCCACTCATAAAGATGTACTAAAGAGACTGTAGTAATAAAAGATTATAATAATAAATAATATTTTAAAAACCACTCTCTGTGGAGATACAAAATGGAGAAAGCAACTTCAAAGTTCAAATATCAAAGTAAATTTATTATCAAAGTACAAATATGTCACCATATACAACCCTGAGATTCATTTATGTACAGGCATAGTCAGTAAATCCAAGAACCACAATGGAATCAACGATAAACCACACTCAACAGAATAGACAAACAACCAATGTGCAGAAAACAATGAACTATGCAAATGCAAAAGAAGAAATAATAATAAATAGATAAGCAATAAATATTGAGAACATGAGATGAAAAGCTCTTGAAAGTGAGTCAATAAAGGAGAATTACTCGCTGTAGTTCACAGTGAGAGTAATGTAAGCGGCCCTCAGCATGTCGCCGTGGTTTGCCAGCACCATCTGATCACAGTCATAACCTAAATTTAAAGACAGCTATAGCAATGAAGAGAGCATTTATCAATAAGGACTCTCATCATCATCCAGAACATGCCCTCTTCTCATTGCTGCCATCATGGAGGAGCTCCAGGAGCCCGAAGACCCACACTCAATATTTTAGCAATAGCTTCTTCCCCTTTGTCATCGTATCTCTGAACAGCCCATGAACACTATCTCACTAAACCTCCTGTCAAAGTTCAAATTTCAAAATAAATTTATTATCAGAGTTCCTATATGTCATTCTTTACAAGTCTGAGATTAATTTTCTTGCAAGCATATGAGTTATTGCGTATAATAGAATAACAGAATAATAACCATAATAGAATCAGTGGACGACAGCATCCACTTGGCTGTTCAACTGGTGTAAAATGTGGGACATCCAGGGAAAATAATAATGCAAAAATGAGGAAATAACAGCCCTCATAGTGGAGAGTAAAGCAAACATCACTAAGGTAATACATGGACTAGATTCCAGAATGATATACAATCTCTATCAGAACAGACTGTCGATTGAAAAAACGAATGGGTTGTACTTCTGATCGAAAGACAGGATATTGAATTCCTAACTTGAATTCTCAAATTATAAAAGAAGATGTCATAGAGTTAGTACATCCATTGGATGACATTTTATTAAAGCTCACTGAGTAACACACACAAAAAGCTGGAGGAACTCAGCAGGTCAGGCAAAATTGATGGAAATAAATACAAAGTCAACTTTTTGGGCCGAGAGCCTTCTTCAGGATTGATAAGGCCAGCAGATTAGAAAACCTAAGTCAAGTCCTAGTACACTACAGCAGAGAAACAGGCTATTTGGGCCATCTATTCTGCACTGAACTGTTATCCTGCCTTGACACATCGACCCACAGCTGGACCATAGTGTTCCATACCCTTCTCGTCTTCATACCTATCCAAATATATCTAAAATGTTGAAATTGAACCCTATGAACCACCTCCACTGGCAGCTCACTCCACAGTCTCATCACCCTCTGAGTGAAATTCCCCAGCATGTTCCCCTTAAACATTTTGTCTTTCACCCTTAACTAATAAACTCTAGTTCTAGTCTCATCCAACCTCAATAGGAAAAGCCTATTGATACCCCTCATAATTTTTTATCCCTTTATCAAATCTCCCCTTATTCTTCTACGCTCCAGGCAATAAAGTCCTAACTATTCAATCTTTCCCTATAACTTGGACACTCAAGTTCCAGTAACATCCTTGTAAATTTTCTCTGCACTCTTTCAATATTAATGATATCTTCCCTGTAGGTAGGTGACCAGAAATGCACACAATTCTCCAAATCTGGCCTCACTAACATCTCATACAACTTCAACATATACCTGCAAGAACCCTCGAAACTGGAGAGTATTCTTTGTCTGACCCCTACCCTATAATCTGTTTGGCATGGGTGACCCCACAAAGAGCCAAAGCCCTGACTCCGGCCAACATAGCTCTCTGGGTCACTGAGGCATAATACAAGCCTCCAAACCAAGACACGGTGGTGGTCCTCTTGGAGGTTCTTCAGACAGAAGTTGGTGAATCTGTATGTTTGCATGATGATATAAGCACTGAGGTGAATTGGGAAGGACAGGGACAGGCCGAATCAAGGTGGCAGTGAGAGTCCAGGTCCCAAAGCATATTGAAGCAACAGAACTCAAGCTTTAGATGACAATTTAGGTGCCAGGCCAGATTGAAAATGTGGGTGTCGGGGCCCAAGGCAAGGGAGAGGCTGGTTCACCTCACTGTCCTACAGCACCTATTCGCTCCTGCGTTGAACTGAATGCTGTGGCTTCGTGTCTATGGGTGGACTCACTTTCATCATCTTCAGTTCAGAACGCTATTTGCTTGCTTTTATTATTTGCACGATTTGTTTTGTTTCTTCTTAGCATCTTGGATGTTTGATGGTCTTTTTTTAATGGGTTCTATTGGGTTTCTTTGTCTTGTGGCTGTCTGTAAGGAGATGAATCTCAAGTTTCTATAATATATGTATGCACACACATTGATAATAAATGTATTTTGAACTTTTGAACTTTGAACTATTTGTTGCTACTGACAGCTGTGAAGCCCAGACAAGTTTGTTTAAGGCAGAGAGTGATAGGTTCTTGATTGATAAAGGGGCTAACGTTCAGGGCCAGAAGGTGGGAGTATGGGATTGAGAACTATTCAGAAACAGTTGAATGGTGGTATTGACTCAATAGGATAAATATCCCATTATTGCTCCTGTTTCTTCTGGACTTCGAGTTGCTGGATATATCTAAAATCAAGGTAGATAAATATTTGAAAAATGAGAAAATGGTATGGAAGAGCATAGCACTGCAGTGGTGTAATGGTTAGAGCAACACTATTACTGCTCAGGGTATTCTGGAGTTCAGAGTTCAATAGTGCCGCTGATCTCTATACATCCTCCCCGTAAAATGTGTGTTTTTTTTTCCGAGTCCCTTGGATTCCTCCCACAGTCCAAAAGTGGCCTGGGTAGGTTAATTGGTCACTGTAAATTGTCTGACGATTAGATTAGGGTTAATTGGGTTTGGCGGGGTTTGCACGGTTCAAAGGGCCAGAAGGGCCTACTCCATGGAGTATAGCTAAGTAAATAACTAAATAAAAACAAGTGATCATACAGGTGTGAAGAGCCAGGTGACCTACATCTGCTCCTGCATTGTGTGTTTTATACACATCTCTCTCATTAGGTGCCATTCAATATACTAGCAATACACGTCAATACAGACAGTCTTGGACAAACGGAATACAGCACAAACAATGAAAAGTGTATTCAGAACCAGAATCAGAATCGGAACCAGACCCAGAATCAGAATTGTGGGCTGCCTCCGGAACGTCCCCTGATTGTGCTGGTTGTTAATGCAAACGACGCGTTTCAATGTACGTGTGATAAATAAATAACTCTGAACCTGAAGAATCATATTTATTATCACTGACATATGATGTGATATTTGATTTCTCACAGCAGTGAAGTGCAAGACATAAAAATTAATATAAGTTATAATTAAAAAATAAACTGTGTGTAACAGGTTGTGATCAATAGAGAGGATACTGAAGAAGGGCCTTGGTCCAAAACACTGACTGTTTGTTCTTTTTTATAGATGCTGCTTGACTTCCTGAGTTCCTCTAGCATTTCATGTGTTTTGTTTCAGATTTCTAGCGTCTGCAAACTTCCTCGTTTTTTTGATAGTAGTGAGGTAGTGTTTATGGGTTCATGGAGCATTGAGAACTCAGGTGGCAGAGTGGAAGTAGTGTGGACAGAGTGTAGATCTTCAGGCCCCTGTACCACCCTGTAACGTGAAGAGCGCATGTTCTGGATGGTGAGGGCCCTTCGTGATGGATACTGCCCTCTTGAGGCGCTGCCTCTTGAAGATGCGCTCGATGATAGGGAAGCTCGTGCCTGTGATGAAGCTGGCTGAACTGACAACCTTCTGCAGCCTCTTCGGAAAGAGCAGAACAAATGTGGAAAAATAAGGAAAAAAAAATCACACTTAAATAAAAATTAACTTCGACAAATCTATGGAATTAATTGCCAAAGACAACTATGGAGTCCAATTCATTGAGTATATTTAAAGTGGAGGTTGATGCTTTCTTGATTAGTAAGGGTGTCAAAGGTTACAGGGAGAAGACAGAAGAATGGGGGTGAGTGGGATAATAAATCACTCATGGTGAAATGGCAGAGCAGATTCAAAGGGCCAAATGTCCTAATTCTACTCTTGTGTCTTATGGCCAAATATCGAGACACATTGAATTCTGGACTACTGCTGTGTTGCTTTTGTTAATCCTGGCATTAAATTAAGACACTCAAGATTTATTTTAATGCACTTGAATTTACAACTTTTAATGACTGATAATGAGTTTTTTTTTCAATTTGCAAATTGGCACAAACACTAACAGAAATAAGCAATATTTAGTTGAGTGGAACTGGTTCACAGCAGTAGCAAAGCAGATGCCTTGGGCAAAGAATAAGGTGAACAATTAGGGAGCTGTCTATTCAACACATTGAGCCCATTTCTTATGGTGTGGTAATGTGAATCTAGTTGGGTAAAATTTAGAAACTGGAGCAGTGACAGGATAATTGCACGGGGTGAGGAAGGAAGACAAGTTGGACAACAGTTCAGACATGGAGACTTGAGGAGATAGCTGGAAGGCAAAAGAAAGGAAGAGATTGAGGATTAACATTGAACATGGAATTGCACAGAACAAGAATCAGCCATACGATGTTGTGCTGAACTAATTAAATCAGTAATTAAATCTCTAAATAAATGAGTCATTTCTGTTTACACAATGTCCATACCACAAGATCATAAAACCCAGTAGCAAAATTAGGCCATTCATCCCATCGAATCTGCTCTGCTATTTCTCATGGCTGATTTTGTGATGGCATTGGGTTTGCTGATCGCAAATTTCTAAATTCAATCAAAGCCCTTAGCCCTATCAGATATAGATAGCTATGGGTATTATCACTAAAGGGATGATATACTGTAGCCACCCAATCTTCAAAAACCAGTTCACTTCCCTGTTCAGTCTCTACGGTGCATTTAGTTGCCAATACCCACTATCAAGCAACTCACTGATGGGATAATTCTGCAGTACTTGATGTTCTTAGTATCCAGCAGTGACGTGATCATAAATAAAAGATGTACAAGATAAGCCAATATATTTTTGATTGGTCCCAGAATAGTCACTGTGTTCAAGCGCGCTACCAGCTCTCCATTCTCTGGCTAAAGAACTGCCTCCTCATCTCTGTTCTAAAGGGACATCTTTCTAGTCTGAGGCTGTGCCCGCTAGTCTTAGACTCCTGGACTATAAGAAATCTCCTCTCAATGTCCACTCTATCTATCTAACCCTTCTGGAGAGCATTAAAGTCAGATTTTTCATTCCTAGGGCTTTATGTCAGGTTATTGTGCTTTCCATAAGTTAATAACCCTTTGCTTTTATTTTTCTCTTTCTTTAAATAGATACCCAAAGAGGTCCAGATTAAATTCTTTGACCTGAAATAGTGACTGTCCATTTCCATCCACAGCTGAGTTGGGCAGCTACTTGTGTGATGATGCTGGGTCCAGCGTCTGCTGTCTCTTGTATCTGTGGAAAAGTAAAGTGTTTAGCTGGATTCTAGGGAAAACCTACAAACTCCTCATAAAGAGACAGCAACGGGAATTGAACCCTGATCACTGGTGCCATAAGGCTTTATGCTAACCATTACACTACCACGCCATTGACATTGTCATCACCGCTAAAATGGATTAATATTAGCAGAAACATCTATTTCCACATATGAGAAGAGATTCAACAAGATAGGTTTAAATAGGTTTCAATAAGTACATTTAATGTCAGAGAAGTGTATACAATATACATCCTGAAATTCTCCTTCTTTGCAAACATCCACGAAAACAGAGGAGTACCCCCAAAGAATGAATGACAGTTAAAACGTTGGAACTCCAAAGCCCCCCAGCTCCCCCCTCCCACACACAAGCAGCAGCAAGGGAACGACCCCCCCCCCCCCCGCAACACCCTCCACCGAGCACTCAAGCGTGCAGTGGAACATTAATAAAGACACAGACTTGCAGTGCCCCAGGAACTACTCATTCACCCGGTAATTCGACATACCACAGGTTCTCTCTCTCTCTCTCCACCTAATAAGGGAAAAAGAAGTGTCCCCGTTTCCGAGTGAGAGGGGAGACATAACAAGCAACTGGCTGATTTACAACGTTAAAGGTCTGTTGGGTCGCTTTTTCCGAGCTCTGCGACCAGAGAGTCGGCCCCAGAAGGGCACAGCTCTCCGGACACACAACCCCCGGCAGCAAACCCACTACTCCTGATGTTCCGTGTTTTCCCACGACGCCGCAGTCAGGAGCACAGGCCTAGAATCAGCAGACCCCCCCAGAGCCACAAAAATCCAGAACCCTGAAGGAGCGCTCATCTTCCAGACCACATCCTTGGGATATCAAAAAGCGGCCGGTTGTGAAGCTCTGACAGCAGGTCGGATTGCCACAAAGAACCAAAACCAGAGTGTAACTCCAGGTCAGGGTCTTCATAAGAGCCTTGAAAGGGAAAAAAAATAGACATCAAAGATAGAAACAGAGCTGCTTCCGAAGTTGCAAGTAAAGGAGTCACCGTTTAGCACCATCTTCACTTTGCACTGCCTCCATCACGTTCACATACAGGCCTGATGAAGGATCTCGGCCTAAAACGTTGACTGTTGGTTCCAGTCCATAGATGCTGCCTGAGTTGGTGAGTTGCTGTGTGTTTTAAGAAATATATATACTTATTTATTTAGAGATACAGCACGGTAAAAGGCCTTCTGGTCCAACAAACTCATGCTGCCCAATTGCAGCTGTGTGACCAATTGACCCACTAACCTGTACATCTTCGGGATGTGGGAGAAAGCTGGCATTACTGACCATTCTTCCATAATTCAGCAGCTGCCCGCAGTGTAGGATTGGTGTAAGCAGGCGCTTGGTAACCAGCATGATCATTTTTGGGCTGATGGCTTCTGTTTCTGTTCTGCGTGACTCCATGACTGTGGGTAATAAGTCATTCTGCACTGCTTCATCAAGCTGTGAGACCAGGGAAAATGGAAGATGGTGTAGTTGCACAGTGGTAAATTTTATATTGTCTGTATTATACCAGTGCTGAACATCTGTATTCTGAAGATGTTACTGGCTATGAAAATAATCCTGCTGAGTGAGTCATAGAATCATAAAAAAACGACAGCACAAGCACAGGCCCTTTGGCCCATTTAGTCTGTGCTGAACCGCTTAAACTGCCTAGTCTCGTCTACCTGCACCGGGACCATAGCCCTCCACAACCCTCGCATCCATGTACCTATCCAAACTTCTCTTAAATGTTGAAATCAAAATTGCATCTACCACTTGCACTAACATCTCATTCCGCACTCTGTCAACCCTCTGACTGAAGAAGTTAACCCTCATGTTCCCCTTAAATATTTCACCTTTCACTCTTAACCCATGACCTCTAGTTATAGTGCCACCTAACCTTGCTGCAAAACCCTATCTATACCACTCAGAATTTTGTATACCTCTATCAAATCTCCCCTCAGGCTTCTATGTTCTAGAGAATAAGATCTGAACCTGTTCAACCTTTCTTTGTAACTCATTCCCAGCAGCATCCTTGTAAATATAGGTGAGGGATTGTGTCTGAACACTAACGTGTGCTAATCAAACCTTCCTGAAAGAAAGCAAAATGTACCTAATTCTCTCTTTGAGTTCCAAGGAGATATGTGCTTGCTCTCAGTTTCAACAAAAGTGTTTCCCAGACTAAGAATGCAATGCCGTGGCTTTACAATTCATTTGGTCAGACCGCACTTGTGGTGTCAGGAGTGGGTTTGGGCCCCGTTATCTATGAAAGGTGTGCTGGCATTGGAGAGGGTCCAGAGGAGGTTCATGAAGATGATCCCTGGAAGGAAAGGGTTGACATATGACAAGCATTTAATGGCTCTTAGAGCAAAGGCAGGTGAAGGTGACCAGCTAGAGGCATAGAGCACTGTGCAAAAGTCTTAGGCACATGTATATAGCTAGGGTGCCTGAGACCTTTGCATGTATTACTGCGAAAAAAAAACAAATTTCATGATAATACGTATGTGAGTGATGATAAAGCTGATTCTGATATGAGTTTCTATAGTGGACTGAGAGTGGGAAGGAGACGGAGAGGGGAATCATGATTGGGAAAGGGGGAAGGGAGAGGGGAGGGAGCAGGAAGCATCAGAGAGACATTCTGTAATGAACAATAAACTGATTGTAGTTTGAGATCAAATTACCTTGCCTGGCGTCTCAGGGGTGAGGGGTGTTTCCACTCCCTCCTGGCACTCCTTCTCTGCCATCTGTCTCACACTCCTCCCCCTTCGCTCTGCTCTCACCATTCCCAGCATCCTTTGCTCTCACCAGATCTACAAGCTAGCTCTCTGCTACACGTTGATAAATACAGTACTGTGGCGACCCACTTCCTAGCGCACTCGAACCGGCTCACAAATAGCCAGCGCGCAGGCACAAAGGCCAGGTCCACAACAAAGGGAAAAAGCCTGCGGGGGTTTGTGAGTACGTGTCCTTTAGAGCATCCATGCCCGGAGAGGGCGGGATGAGGGAGGCTTTAAAGCAAGGCTGTGAAGATCGAATAAAATCATCTTAAATTGCAGCTTACTGACTCCGTGTCGTTATTTTAGCGCTTCGTGTAGCACACCGCTACAATTGGTGACCCCGACGGTCCAAACGATTTTTGGATCGGAGATGACCGACGCCGCATCTGTTCATGTGGTTTCGTTGAAACTGCCAAGCTTCTGGACGCTGCGACTTCACCTATGGTTCCAGCAAGCAGAAGCCCAATTCCACATTCGGCAGGTATCCTCAGAGGACACACGTTACTACTACGTGGTGAGCTCCCTCGACCAGGACACAACGGCCCAGGTTGCAGAGTTTGTACAGTCTCCCCCAGCGGACAGCAAGTACACGGAATTCAAAGCCCTACTCCTAAAGACTTTCGGACTCTCACGGTGTGAGCGGGCTGCCCGCTTACTGCACCTGGATGGCTTGGGAGACAGACCTCCATCGGCTTTAATGAATGAGATGTTGTCTCTGGCCGGCGGACACACATCCTGCCTCATGTTTGAGCAGGCATTCCTGGAGCAGCTGCCCGAGGACATACGCCTGCTGCTGTCCGACGCGGATTTCAGCGATCCCCGGAAGGTGGCAAGCCGGGCGGACTTGCTGTGGAACGCCAAGAAGGTGAATGGGGCGTCCATCGCACAGATCACCAGGCCACGCTCCCAGCAGCAAACCAGTCCAGGCCTGGCCGCAGAGCCCGCTAGCCCCAGAGGCAGGGGTGGGGAGCCCAACAAACATTGGTGTTTCTACCACCAGCGGTGGGGCGCAGAAGCCCACCGTTGTTGCCTGCCCTGCCAGTTCCCGGGTAATGCCAGGACCAGCCGCCGCTGATGGCTATGGCGGCTGGCCATTGGGATAGCCTCCTGTATGTGTGGGACAAGCAGTCAGGACGCCGCTTTTTGGTCGACACCGGTGCCGAGATCAGCTTCTTACCTCCGACGAGTTACGACACCCGCAATAGGGCACCGGGTCCCCCCCTGAGGGCCGTGAACGGCAGCACGGTAAGGACCTACGGCACCTGTACGGAGCAGCTACTGTTCGGCTCCAGCCGGTTCACGTGGGACTTCACACTGGCCGCCGTTACCCAACCACTTCTGGGTGCGGATTTTTTGCAGGCTCACAGCCTGCTGGTCAACCTGCCGAGGCAGAGGCTGGTCCACGCCGAGACCTTACAGACGTTCTCCGTGGGAGAAGCCCAGTTACCAGCCCCACACCTGGACTCCATCACGCTGTCTGACAACGACTTCACCAGAGTCCTGGCGGATTTCCCATCGGTTCTGGCACCACAGTTCATGGCAGCCATCCCCCGACACGGCGTACAGCACCACATCCTGATACAAGGACCACCCCTCCACACCCGTGCTCGGCGGCTTCTCCCGGACAAGCTCCGACTGGCGAAGGAGGAGTTCAAGAGGATGGAGGAATTGGGGATCATCCGGCAGTCCGACAGCCCATGGGCCTCCCCAAAGCGACAGGGGGCTGGAGACCGTGCGGCGACTACCACAGGCTGAACGAGGCTATCACACCGGACTGCTACCCTGTGCCACACATTCAGGACTTTGCAGCAAACCTCCAAGGTAGACCTCATCCAAGGATACCATCAAATCCAGATGCATCCAGACAACGTCCCCAAAACGGCTCTCATCACACCGTTCGGCCTTTTTGAGTTCCTCTGCATGCCGTTCGGCCTGAAGAATGCCGCACAGACGTTCCAGTGATTAATGGACGTGGTGGGACGTGACCTGGACTTCGCATTCATCTATTTGGACGACATCCTCATAGCCAGCAGCAATCGTCAGGAGCATCTGTCCCACCTCCGTCAACTCTACACCCGACTGAGTGAATACGGTCTAACAATCAACCTGGCCAAATGCCAGTTCGGGCTCGACACCATCGACTTACTGGGCCACAGGATTACTAAAGACAGGGCAATCCCTCTGCCTGCTAAGGTAGACGCGGTCCGCCATTTCCCCCGACCCACCACGATCAAAGGCCTTCAGGAATTCGTAGGTATGGTTAATTTCTACCACCGCTTCCTCCCTTCAGCTGCCCGAATCATGCGCCCCCTGTTCACCCTGCTGTCGGGTCCGGGCAAGGACATTACCTGGGACGAGGAGTCCGCCGCCACTTTCATTCACACGAAGGAAGCCTTGGCGAACGCCGCGATGCTTGTGCACCCCAGAATGGACGTCCCTACCGCCCTCACAGTGGATGTATCTAACATGGCAATTGGTGGGGTACTGGAGCAACTCATCGCAGGTCGCTGGCAACCCCTGGCGTTTTTCAGCAAACACCTGTGGCTACCCGAGCTCAAATACAGTGCTTTCGACTGGGAACTGTTGGCACTATACCTGGCAATCCGGCATTTCAGGTACTTCTTGGAAGGTAGGCCCTTCACCGCGTTCACAGACCACAAGCCGCTTACCTTTACGTTCACGAAGGTGTCCGATCCCTGGTTGTCCCGCCAGCAGCGCCATCTGTCCTACATCTCTGAATGCATGACGGATGTCCGGCACATCTCGGGTAAGGACAATGTCGTGGCGGACGTGCTCTCTCGCCCTAACATTCATGCCCTTTCCCAAGGGGTAGACTTTGAGGCGCTGGCAGAGGCACAGCAGGCAGACGAGGAGATCCCAAGTTACAGAACCACAGTCTCCGGCTTGCAGCTCCAGGACCTCCCCATAGGCCCAGGTGAGAGGACCCTACTCTGTGACGTCACCACCGGCCAACCCCGTCCCGTCGTCCCGGCACCCTGGCGGCGCCGTGTTTTCGACTCCATTCATAACTTAGCGCACCCCTCCATCAGGACAACTGTCCGGCTGGTAGCCAACCGGTTCGTTTGGCAAGGACTCCGCAAGCAGGCCAGTGTATGTGCCAGAACGTGCATGCACTGCCAGACGGCCAAGATGCAGCGGCACACCAAAGCTCTGCCGCAGCAGTTCCATCCCACCCACGGGCGTTTCGACCACATTCACGTGGATATCGTGGGCCCCCTGCCAGTGTTGCGTGGAGCGCAGCACCTCCTGGCTATCGTGGACCGGTTCACAAGATGGCCAGAGGCGATCGTGCTCACCGACACCACCTCCAAGTCTTGTGCCTGGGCACTGATCGCCACCTGGGTGTCCCGCTTTGGTGTACCGGCCCACATTACCTCCAACAGAGGCGTCTAGTTCACCTCCAGCCTGTGGTCAGCTGTGGCCAGCCTTTTGGGGACTCAGCTGCACCACACCACTGCCTACCACCCACAGTTGAACGGCTTGGTGGAGCGTTTCCACTGTCACCTAAAGTCGGCTCTCATGGCCCGCCTGAGAGGAGCTAACAGGGTGGACGAGCTTCCCTGGGTCCTACTCGGCATCCGCATGGCGCCCAAAGATGATCTGCATGCCTCGTCGGCCGAGTTGGTGTACAGTGCACCCCTGGTTGTCCCCGGGGAGTTCATACCAGCCCCAAGGGGGCACGAGGAAGAACCCGCAGCAGCCCTGGGCAGACTACACGAGAGGCTCTGTGACCTGGCCCCCATACCCATTTCGCAGCATGGGCAGAACCCTACCTGCATACCCAAAGACCTGCAGAACTATAAGTTTGTGTTTATACGACAGGGCGGGCATCGGCCACCGCTGCAATGGCCCTACGAGGGGCTGTTCACAGTGCTGAGGAACAACGGGTCCACGTTCGTGCTGGACGTTGGGGGGAGAGAGGAGGTTTTCACGGTGGACCAACTCAAACCGGCCCATGTGGACCTGGCGCAACCAGTCAAGTTTCCGGCACCGCGGCGCAGAGGCAGACCTCCCAAACAGGGTCCAGCCCAGACTGTGGACATTGGGAGGTGTATCGCAGGTTCTGGGGGTGGGGGGGGGGGTTATTTGGCGACCCACTTCCTAGCACACTCGAACTGGCTCACAAATAGTCAGCACGCTGGCACAAAGGCCAGGTCCGCAACAAAGGGAGAAAAGCCTGTGGGGGTTTGTGAGCATGTGTCCCTTAGAGCATCCGCGTCCGGGGAGGGCGGGATGAGGGAGGCTTTAAAGCAACGCTGTGAAGTTCGAATAAAATCATCTTTAATTGCAGTTTACCGACTCCGTGTCGTTACTTTAGTGCTTTGTGTAGCACACCGCTACAGTACTGTGCAAAATTAAAAGGAGAATAAATAGTAAAAATCTATTTCCCATGATAGGCGTGTCTGACATGAGGAAACAGGCTAAAAGAGAGGACCATAGGAGGTTACGAGGACGTGAGAGTGTAATATTTTTCAAGGAGAGAGATCTTGGAACTTGGAACGTGCTGCCTGAGGAGGTGTTGGAGGTAGGTGTTTTTGTGATCTCTCACAAGCCTCTGGACATGTATTTCAATCCTGAAGCCACAAAATAAATGAATTCAATTGAGGCAAATGGGATTTGAATAAATAGATAAAATGGGAGGGATAGCCAAGAGGCCTGATGAAGGGTCTCGGCCTGAAACATTAACTATACTCTTTTCTTTAGGTGTTCCCTGGCCTTCTGAGTTCCTCCATCATTTTGTGTGTGTGGTATGGGCAAGGGTTTGCTTGCTTGTTTTATTTTTTTATTTAGATATACAGCGTGGGGCTGGCCTTTGAGCCATCAACTCACTGATTTAAGCCCAGCCTAGTCACAGGAAAATTCACAATGACCGATTAACTTACTAACCGGTACATTCAAAGTTCAAAGTTATTATCAGAGTATATATATATATTTCACCAGATACAACTCTGAGAATTATTCTCCTGTGATAATACTCAGCAAGTCTATTGAATGGTAATTAAAACAGGATCAATGAAAGATCAAGTAGAGCATAGAAGACAAAAAACTGTGCAGATTTTGGCCATGGCAGATTTAAAATATGGAAGTTGACGTCAAACATGAATGGGTCAAGGACAGTGGAAGCAGGCAGATCAATTGACTTTGTTCCTGCCATGTGCTTGGAGCTGGAGGCTGCCATTTTGCAGAACAGTCTTATATCCTCCATTTTGTGAGACAAAGTTCTTTGCTTTTAGCATTTTAAAGAAGACACAATGGTGCTTCAGTTAATCTGCTGGGCTAGTGAAATTATTTGTGAGACGTCCTTTGCTTGGATATAACATGCAGGTTTTTGACTGTTGGAGTCAGTATCTGTTTTGCATGATTCAAGCTCATTGCTGATTGAGAGTGATGCACCATCAATAACTCACTCTGAGACGTAAAGGCGAGATATCGGCATGTATTGACTGGAACAAGCAGTGAGTGACCACCATACTACATCCTGGAGACTGAGAGGCTGGGTTCAGGCCTCGATCGCCTTTATACAGGGGTCTGTAGGAGGAGCCACAGGAGCAGTCAGCAGGGGGCATGTCCAGACAGGTATATGCAGTTCACCACAGAGAGCAAAGAGCCATGAATTACCAATTGTCACTAACTGGGAAGAGGGCATCAATGGATGCTGCTTGGAGCAGAACCAATAAAAAGGTGTTAAAGGTCAGTCAACGACACTGGAATGCTACTTTTGAATTGATAAGAAATAACTATACGAGTGTGCTATCAGAGATAACTCTATTGCAAAGAAAAACCCCCATGCTTGGGGCTGGGAGAGGGAAGGATCGATCGTCAGGACAATAGAAAGCCCCTATTCTGGTGTTATAAATTGGACAAATTGTCTGAGTGGGTATTGGCACAGAGGGAACAGAAGAACTCATGTCTGAGTTGTTGGCCCAGGGTCAACATAGTTTCATTGTTGTTTGTGTAGAGACAATAAAGTGTGAGCTTCGATTAATTACGAGTTGCATAGTGAATTTCCTAACCTTGTTCCATTGATGAATAGTCAGCACTATAGCAAATATAAATAAAAGGCAATAAATAACGAGAGCATGAAATGAAAAGATAAAGAGTTCTTAATGTGAGATCATTGACTATGGGAACATCTCATTAGACAGACTGACATACTTTATTGATCCTGAGGGAAATTGGGTTTCGTTACAGTCGCACCAACCAAGAATAGTGTAGAAATATAGCAATATAAAACCATAAATAATTAAATAATAATGTTAATTATTCCAAGTGAAAATAAGTCCAGGACCAGCCTATTGGCTCAGGGTGTCTGACACTCCAAGGGAGGCGTTGTAAAGTTTGATTGGCATAGGCAGGAATGACTTCCTATGACGCTCAGTGTTACATCTCGGTGGAATGAGTCTCTGGCTGAATGTACTCCTGCGCTTAACCAGTACATTATGGAGTGGATGGGAGACATTGTCCAAGATGGCATGCAACTTGGACAGTATCCTCTTTTCAGACACCACCGTCAGAGAGTCCAGTTTCACCCCCACAACATCACTGGCCTTACGAATGAGTTTGTTGATTCTGTTGGTATCTGCTACCCTCAGCCTGCTGCCCCAGCACACAACAGCAAACATGATAGCACTGGCCACCACAGATTTGTAGAACATCCTCAGCATCATCCATCAGTCTCCTCATGAAATAGAGATGGCTCTGACCCTTCTTGTAGACAGCCTCAGTGTTCTTTAACCAGTCCAGTTTATTGTCAATTCATATTCCCAGGTATCTGTAATCCTCCACCATGTCCACACGTAACCCTTGGATGGAGACAGGGTCACCGATGAAGTGTAGAAGTGTACACTCATTAGATGAGTGTAGTTATCCTCGTTTGTTCAAGAGGCTGATGGTTGAGGGGTAGCAACTGTTCTTGAACCTGGTGGTGCAAATCCTGAGGCACTTGTACCAAATCCTGAGGCAACTACACTCAGAAAAAAGCATGGTCTGCATAGTGTGAATTTTTTGATGATGGATGCTGCTTTCCTCTGTCTTTTGACTGTGGGAGGAAACTGGAGCACCTAGAGGGAAATCACGGGTGCACACAGGATGGAACACCCAATCTTGCTTACAGAGGATGCCAGAACTAAATTCCGAACTCTGACTCTCCGAGCTGTAACAGCATCTGGCTAACCACAACATGATTGGTATTGGTATTGGTTAATTATTATCTCATGGATGGAGATGCAGTGAAACCATTGTCTTACTCTTTCACATGAATCAAGATCATTACACTCTGCATAGAGGTAGAGAAAAGGTAAAACAATAACTATGCGGAATGAAATAAACAGCTATAGGGTAAATTCAGTGCAGGTAGACATTGACATTTGAGCTCGTAGTGAAGTAGATGGTGAGATCAAGGGCCCATCTTATCGAACAGGTTGCTGAGCTGTATGAATCTTATGATTGTGTTATGTACAGATCTATGGCTCACTTATCTATGGCTTCAGTGCATTTTGAGATTCTCTATCAAAGCTTCCAGCACTACTGGTGTGTAGCATTACTGATGTGTTGGCACGTCAAACAAATGATAGCACTGGAGCACTGCATGCCCATTCCACTCCCGTGAGACCCTGAGCTTGGCTTCATTTCAAGCACTCATTCAAACTGTCTTGGTAGTTGGCAGAGCAGATTGGCTCCCTGTACCAATCTGGTCACCGCGGTGGGGAGCCAATCACTTCTCTGCCAAGCTTCTCTGGATGTCATTAGTTGCATTTCAAATCCTCCAGAGAACTTTTACCCCCAGATTCTGAGTTTATCAAATCAATCAAATCAAATAAATCAAGTTTAATTAACATTCAAGCCATACATGGATACACTCAAATGAGACACCATTCCTCTGGAGCCAAGATACATAACATACATACAAAATTGCGAGAGAGAAAAGGAACACAGATCGGTACACAAGAAAACACATGTATGTCCAAGTCCCTGAGCGACATGCAAATTGACAGTATGACTCCTGGCAATCCAGCCTGTCATTCTATTGGACAAACACTGGAGTGCAGTACTGATGGGGGAGGCCAGTTCACAATGGAGCACAGACACCGTGCTACACTGCCTCCGATGTCTTCTCAGCTGGATTTCAGCAGCAAGCAAGCCCATTGTTTGAGGCCTAGCTACAACCGAGGCCGTGCTGCTCCCTCATCACCTGTCTCTCCACCAAACAAAAGAAACAGCCCTGTGGCATCTTACTTTATCAATGTCCAACAGGGGTCTTGCAACCACAAGAGAGACGTCCAAGACAGTCACTCCCAGTTACACGGCTGCTTCCATGCACCAACTCCAATGCCTTCGAATAGCAGGCAGCAGCACGGTCTGTACCCAGGTCAGCTACTCCGAACCCGCTCTCACCTGTCTGCCAGCTTGTCCTTCTCTGACCCGACTGCAGGCTTCTTCCTCTCTGACCTGAGTGCTGGCTTCACCTTCTCCAACCTACAACCAGCTTGCCCTTCTCTGACCCGACTGCAGGCTTCTTCCTCTCTGACCTGAGTGCTGGCTTCACCTTCTCCAACCTACAACCAGCTTGCCCTTCTCTGACTCTTTGGTTGACTCATTCGACACCGTGGCTGGCTTCTTTGAACAACGAGCAGATCACTGATGTGGTAGACCTTCTGTACCCATTGTTCTCGGAGACCAGTATAGTCTTATGATCATAAAAACACATTTTAAAAAGAAAAGTGCACTTTTATTTGGCCCCTGAGAGGCCTCAGCTT
Organism: Hypanus sabinus; assembly: GCF_030144855.1. Taxonomy (NCBI): domain Eukaryota; kingdom Metazoa; phylum Chordata; class Chondrichthyes; order Myliobatiformes; family Dasyatidae; genus Hypanus; species Hypanus sabinus. The sequence continues at coordinate 13,802,004 of NC_082708.1, forward strand.
TCAAACACACCGGAAGATGCCACCATCTTATCAGATGGTGTGGTGTCCATTTCGAGGACTGACCCTTCAGCCCACAATGCTATGCCAATCTATTTAACCATACTCTACCAGCAGTCTAGGCTTTTCCTCCTACACAGCCCATAACCCTCCATTTCCCTAACATCCACTGTGGATCTAAGCGTCATTTAAACATCTCTATTGTATCAGCCTCTACACTACACTGCACAGCGTGTTCCAGGTTCCGATCACTCCTTGTACATAAAATCTACCTCTAACATTTCTCCTAAACATTCCTCCTCTCATGTTAAATATGTCTCCTTTGGCATTGCCCATTGGCACTCCAGAAAGAAGGCCCTGATTGTCCACTTCATCTAGGCCTTTCGTCATCTTGTCCACCGCTTTCAAATTGCCCCAATTCCTCCAATCCAAAGAGAAAAGCCCTTTCTTGCCCAACTTTTCCTCATAAAAACATGTTCAGTAGTGGGTGCAGACACTACTGTAGCCTCAGTGTCAATCATAAGAGCTCAACAGTACTGTGTCTTGCTCCCTGCCTTTGACCTAATCTAACGTTATGGAGTATTGTGAGCAGATTTGCTCCTCTTATCTAAAAAGGGATGTGCTGGCATCAGAGAGCATCTAGAGGAGGTTCACGAGAATGAATGAAGGAATGAAAAGGTTAACATATAAGGAGCAAGAAGGGGGTTGGGAGAATCTCATTGAAACCAATCAAATATTGAAAGGATATGATAGAGTGGATGTGGAAAGGATGTTTTCTATAATGGTGGAGTCTAGGACCAGAGAACACAGCCTCAGAATAGAAGAACAACCTTTTAGATAAGGAGGAATTTCTTTCGCTTGAGTGTGGGGAGTTTGTGGAATTCTTTGCCACAGGTGGGTGTAGAGGCCAAGTCATTGGGTATGTTTGAAACAGAGGTTGATAGGTTCTTGATTGGTAAGGGTGTCAAAGATTCCGGGGAGAAGGCAGGAAGATGGAATTCAGAGGGATAATAAATCAGCCATGAGTAGCAAACTCGATGGGCTAAATGGCCTAATTCTATGTATTATGGTCCTCTGACACCTCACCCTGTGGATCTCCACAAGTCAGCAAATCAATTACCTCTTGTGTTCCTAGCAGCACTTCATTCCATCGCACAAGGAGTATACCACCAGGGCTGCTTCTGACACAATAACAGTAAGACATCAGTCATAAAATGCTTTGGAAAGTCCTGACGTTGTGTCTTGGCATCATATGGTCAAACTGCAATACTCTTGAGGGATAATCTGTGCACATAGATGAAGGCGCTATCAACCTTAGCCAGGATATTCAGCTTTATGTATTAATGTTTCAGAATTCAAAGTCCAAAAGTTCAAAGAGGCAATAATCAATTAATCTACATTGTGACGTGGGAGGGAACCAAAACATCCAGGGGAATCCTACACCATCTCAGAGAGAACTGGACCTAGGTCATTGGAGCAGTGGGACAGCAGCTCCATGAGCTCAAAGTTCAAAGCAGATTTATTATCAAAGTACTTGGTTTTATATACTGTATGTACAGACTGATGACAATAATCTTGAATTTGAACTTGAACTTATACTTGAGCTTCTGTGATACTCAAACTACCCTGTGTGGCACCAATGATCATTCCATAGTCACTTAGGTCACATTTGTTCCCTATTCTGATATTCAGACTGAACAACAAATGAACCTCTTGACCATAACTGGATTATTTTATGCTTTGTGTTACTGCCTTATGTTTGGCTGATTAGATGTTTGCATTAACAAGGAGGTGCACCCAGCAAAGTAACTACTGAGTGTATAAGTCACCATATGCTACCAAAGATTAACTTTCTTTCAGACATTTACAGTAGAACAAAGAAACACAATAGAATCAGTGAAAATCTACACACTAAGACTAACAAGCAATCAAAGTGAAAAATAAGACAAACAGTAAAAAACAACAAATTACAATAATAGGAATAAGAAATAAGAAAACAAATATAGAGAGGGTCCGTGGAGGGGAGGTTCATTTCTGTGATGTACTATGAATCAAGTTCAGGAGAAATTTCTTCACTGGCGAAACTGCAGATTATATTCTCACAGATGATGACAGTGAAAGCCAAGTCATTAAATATATTGATGAAGAATGTTTATTGTTAAAAGCATCAAGTGATATGGGAAAAGGTAGGAAACCAATGCTTTAGTGCATGAGGAGCCAGAGCCATATTCAAGGGCAGAACTTGTCTGAAGGGCTGAATGACCAATTCTTCATCATATTTCCAATGTTTCAAGTTTCTGCTTCAGTTCAAAGTTCAAAATAAATTTATTATCAAATTACGTATATGTCACCATAAATTACCTTAATCTGTTTTCTTGAATGGCATTCACAGTAATCGATTCAATTTAGAGAAACAGCATGGTAACTGGCTGATTGAGCCCAGGGTTCCCAGCTACTCCCAAGTGACCAATTCAGCTACCAACACGTACGTCTTTGCAATGTGGGAGGAAACTGCAGCGACCAGAAGAAACCAAGGCAGTCATGGGGAGAATGTACCGACTCCTTGCAGGCAGCAGCAGGAATTTAACTCCAGTTGCCGGCACTGTAATGCTCTTACGCTAATCTCCACGCTACCATGCCAAACAAACAAATTCAGACAATAATAAGTAAAATGTAGAACCCAGTAGAATCAATGAAAAACTGACAAGCAGCCCACACAAAATGCTGGAGGAACTCAGCAGGTCAGGCAGCGTCTACGGAATGGGTTCCCAACTTAATGGTATTGGTCCATG